>NW_027478953.1:0-331700 GCF_051014685.1 Ptiloglossa arizonensis
AATTGTGTGCCTTCTCAACCATTTATTGGTTTCAAACACCCATATCTCGCGAACGGATTGACCTAACCCAAAAATTGCTATTGCGTGTGAAAGTAGAAACTCGCCCGATTACAACAGTATGTGTATTTTTTCCCTAGGCCATTCTGGTTAAGCGATTGGAGCAGCAGAAGTGCGAAAAATTTGTTGTCTTGTCATCCATTTCTTAGCTTCAAACTCCCTTATCTTGCGAACGGATTGACCTAACCCAAAAATTGCTATTGCGTCTGAAAGTAGAAACTCGCACGATTACAACAGTATGTGTATTTTTTCCCTAGGCCATTCTGGTTAAGCGTTTGGAGCAGCAGAAGTGCGAAAAATTTTGTGCCTTCTCAACCATTTATTGGTTTCAAACTCCCATATCTCGCGAACGGATTGACCTAACCCAAAAATTCCTATTGCATCTGAAAGTAGAAACTCGCCCGATTAAAATGGTATGCGTATTTTTTCCCTAGGCCATTCTGGTTAAGCGATTGGAGCAGCAGAAGTGCGAAAAATTTGTTGTCTTGACAACCATTTCTTAGCTTCAAACACCCATATCTCGCGAACAGATTGACCTACCCCAAAAATTCCTATTGCATCTGAAAGTAGAAACTCGCCCGATTGCAACAGTATGTGTATTTTTTCCCTAGGCCATTCTGGTTAAGCGATTGGAGCAGCAGAAGTGCGAAAAATTTGTTGTCTTGTCATCCATTTCTTAGCTTCAAACTCCCTTATCTTGCGAACGGATTGACCTAACCCAAAAATTGCTATTGCGTGTGAAAGTAGAAACTCGCACGATTACAACGGTATGTGTATTTTTTCCCTAGCCCATTCTGGTTAAGCGTTTGGAGCAGCAGGAGTGCGAAAAATTGTGTGCCTTCTCAACCATTCATTGGTTTCAAACTCCCATATCTCGCGAACGGATTGACCCAACCCAAAAATTCCTATTGCATCTGAAAGTAGAAACTCGCCCGATTACAACAGTATGTGTATTTTTTCCCTAGGCCATTCTGGTTAAGCGATTGGAGCAGCAGAAGTGCGAAAAATTTGTGGCCTTCTCAACCATTTCTTGGCTTCAAACTCCATTATCTTGCGAACGGATTGACCTAACCCAAAAATTGCTATTGCGTGTGAAAGTAGAAACTCGCACGATTACAACGGTATGTGTATTTTTTCCCTAGGCCATTCTGGTTAAGGGATTGGAGCAGCAGAATTACGAAAAATTTATTCTCTTCTCAACCATTTCTTAGCTTCAAACTCCCATATCTCCAGAACGGATTGACATAACCCAAAAATTCCTATTGCACCTGAAATAGAAACTCTCACGATTACAACGGTATGTGTATTTTTTCCCTGGGCCATTCTGGTTAAGCGATTGGAGCAGCAGAAGTGCGAAAAATTTGTGGCCTTCTCAACCATTTCTTGGCTTCAAACACCCATATCTCGCGAACGGATTGTCCTAACCCAAGAATTCCTATTGCATCTGAAAGTAGAAACTCGCTCGATTACAACGGTATGTGTTTTTTTTTTCCCTAGGCCATTCTGGTTAAGCGTATGGAGCAGCAGAATTGCGAAAAATTTGTGGCCTTCTCAACCATTTCTTGGCTTCAAACTCCCTTATCTTGCGAACGGATTGACCTAACCCAAAAATTGCTATTGCGTGTGAAGGTAGAAACTCGCACGATTACAACGGTATGTGTATTTTTTCCCTAGGCCATTCTGGTTAAGCGTTTGGAGCAGCAGAAGTGCGAAAAATTTGTGGCCTTCTCAACCATTTCTTGGCTTCAAACTCCCTTATCTTGCGAACGGATTGACCTAACCCAAAAATTGCTATTGTGTGTGAAAGTAGAAACTCGCACGATTACAACGGTATGTGTATTTTTTCCCTAGGCCACTCTGGTTAAGCGTTTGAAGCAGCAGAATTGCGAAAAATTTTTTCTCTTCTCAACCATTTCTTAGCTTCAAACTCCCATATCTCCCGAACGGATTGACATAACCCAAAAATTCCTATTGCATCTGAAAGTAGAAACTCGCACGATTACAACGGTATGTGTATTTTTTCCCTAGGCCATTCTGGTTAAGCGATTGGAGCAGCAGAATTGCGAAAAATTTGTTCTCTTCTCAACCATTTCTTAGCTTCAAACTCCCATATCTCGCGAACGGATTGACCTAACCCAAAAATTCCTATTGCATCTGAAAGTAGAAGCTCGCCCGATTACAACAGTATGTGTATTTTTTCCCTAGGCCCTTCTGGTTAAGCGTTTGGAGCAGCAGAAGTGCGAAAAATTTGTGGCCTTCTGAACCATTTCTTGGCTTCAAACTCCCTCTTCTTGCGAACGGATTGACCTAACCCAAAAATTGCTATTGCGTCTGAAAGTAGAAACTCGCACGGTTACAACGGTATGTGTATTTTTTCCCTAGGCCATTCTGGTTAAGCGTTTGGAGCAGCAGAAGTGCGAAAAATTGTGTGCCTTCTCAACCATTTATTGGTTTCAAACACCCATATCTCGCGAACGGATTGACCAAACCCGAAAATTGCTATTGCGTCTGAAAGTAGAAACTCGCTCGATTACAACGGTGTGTGTTTTTTTTTCCCTAGGCCATTCTGGTTAAGCGTATGGAGCAGCAGAATTGCGAAAAATTTTTTGCCTTCTCAACCATTTCTTGGCTTCAAACTCCCATATCTCGCGAACGGATTGACCTAACC
This sequence comes from Ptiloglossa arizonensis, assembly GCF_051014685.1. Classification (NCBI taxonomy): domain Eukaryota; kingdom Metazoa; phylum Arthropoda; class Insecta; order Hymenoptera; family Colletidae; genus Ptiloglossa; species Ptiloglossa arizonensis. The sequence continues at coordinate 2,726 of NW_027478953.1, forward strand.
CAAAAATTCCTATTGCATCTGAAAGTAGAGACTCGCCCGATTACAACAGTATGTGAATTTTTTCCCTAGGCCATTCTGGTTAAACGTTTTTGAGCAGCAGATGTGCGAAAAATTTGTGGCCTTCTCAACCATTTCTTGGCTTCAAACTCCCTCTTCTTGCGAACGGATTGACCTAACCCAAAAATTGCTATTGCGTGTGAAAGTAGGAACACGCACGATTACAACGGTATGTGTATTTTTTCCCTAGGCCATTCTGGTTAAGCGTTTGGAGCAGCAGAAGTGCGAAAAATTTTTTCTCTTCTCAACCATTTCTTAGCTTCGAACTCCCATATCTCCCGAACGGATTGACATAACCCAAAAATTCCTATTGCATCTGAAAGTAGAAACTCGCACGATTACAACGGTATGTGTATTTTTTCCCTAGGCCATTCTGGTTAAGCGATTGGAGCAGCAGAATTGCGAAAAATTTGTTCTCTTCTCAACCATTTCTTAGCTTCAAACTCCCATATCTCGCGAACGGATTGACCTAACCCAAAAATTCCTATTGCATCTGAAAGTAGAAGCTCGCCCGATTACAACAGTATGTGTATTTTTTCCCTAGGCCCTTCTGGTTAAGCGTTTGGAGCAGCAGAAGTGCGAAAAATTTGTGGCCTTCTGAACCATTTCTTGGCTTCAAACTGCCTCTTCTTGCGAACGGATTGACCTAACCCAAAAATTGCTATTGCGTCTGAAAGTAGAAACTCGCACGGTTACAACGGTATGTGTATTTTTTCCCTAGGCCATTCTGGTTAAGCGTTTGGAGCAGCAGAAGTGCGAAAAATTGTGTGCCTTCTCAACCATTTATTGGTTTCATACACCCATATCTCGCGAACGGATTGACCTAACCCAAAAATTGCTATTGCGTCTGAAAGTAGAAACTCGCACGATTACAACAGTATGTGTATTTTTTCCCTAGGCCATTCTGGTTAAGCGTTTGGAGCAGCAGAATTGCGAAAAATTTTTTGCCTTCTCAACCATTTCTTGGTTTCAAACTCCCATATCTCGCGAACGGATTGACCTAACCCAAAAATTCCTATTGCATCTGAAAGTAGAGACTCGCCCGATTACAACAGTATGTGAATTTTTCCCCTAGGCCATTCTGGTTAAGCGTTTTTGAGCAGCAGATGTGCGAAAAATTTGTGGCCTTCTCAACCATTTCTTGGCTTCAAACTCCCTTATCTTGCGAACGGATTGACCTAACCCAAAAATTGCTATTGCGTGTGAAAGTAGAAACTCGCACGATTACAACGGTATGTGTATTTTTTCCCTAGGCCATTCTGGTTAAGCGTTTGGAGCAGCAGAAGTGCGAAAAATTTGTGGCCTTCTCAACCATTTCTTGGCTTCAAACTCCCTTATCTTGCGAACGGATTGACCTAACCCAAAAATTGCTATTGTGTGTGAAAGTAGAAACTCGCACGATTACAACGGTATGTGTATTTTTTCCCTAGGCCACTCTGGTTAAGCGTTTGGAGCAGCAGAATTGCGAAAAATGTTTTCTCTTCTCAACCATTTCTTAGCTTCAAACTCCCATATCTCCCGAACGGATTGACATAACCCAAAAATTCCTATTGCATCTGAAAGTAGAAACTCGCACGATTACAACGGTATGTGTATTTTTTCCCTAGGCCATTCTGGTTAAGCGATTGGAGCTGCAGAATTGCGAAAAATTTGTTCTCTTCTCAACCATTTCTTAGCTTCAAACTCCCATATCTCGCGAACGGATTGACCTAACCCAAAAATTCCTATTGCATCTGAAAGTAGAAGCTCGCCCGATTACAACAGTATGTGTATTTTTTCCCTAGGCCCTTCTGGTTAAGCATTTGGAGCAGCAGAAGTGCGAAAAATTTGTGGCCTTCTGAACCATTTCTTGGCTTCAAACTCCCTCTTCTTGCGAACGGATTGACCTAACCCAAAAATTGCTATTGCGTCTGAAAGTAGAAACTCTTACGGTTACAACGGTATGTGTATTTTTTCCCTAGGCCATTCTGGTTAAGCGTTTGGAGCAGCAGAAGTGCGAAAAATTGTGTGCCTTCTCAACCATTTATTGGTTTCAAACACCCATATCTCGCGAACGGATTGACCTAACCCAAAAATTGTTATTGCGTCTCAAAGTAGAAACTAGCACGATTACAACAGTATGTGTATTTTTTCCCTAGGCCATTCTGGTTAAGCGTTTGGAGCAGCAGAAGTGCGAAAAATTTGTGGCCTTCTCAACCATTTCTTGGCTTCAAACTCCCTTATCTTGCGAACGGATTGACCTAACCCAAAAATTGCTATTGCGTGTGAAAGTAGAAACTCGCTCGATTACAACGGTTTGTGTATTTTTTCCCTAGGCCATTCTGGTTAAGCGTTTGGAGCAGCAGAAGTGCGAAAAATTTGTGGCCTTCTCAACCATTTCTTGGCTTCAAACTCCCTTTTCTTGCGAACGGATTGACCTAACCCAAAAATTGCTATTGCGTCTGAAAGTAGAAACTCGCACGATTACAACAGTATGTGTATTTTTTCCCTAGGCCATTCTGGTTAAACGATTGGAGCAGCAGAAGTGCGACAAATTTGTTGTCTTGTCATCCATTTCTTAGCTTCAAACTCCCTTATCTTGCGAACGGTTTGAGCTAACCCAAAAATTGCTATTGCGTGTGAAAGTAGAAACTCGCACGATTACAACGGTATGTGTATTTTTTCCCTAGGCCATTCTGGTTAAGCGTTTGGAGCAGCAGAAGTGCGAAAAATTGTGTGCCTTCTCAACCATTTATTGGTTTCAAACTCCCATATCTCGCGAACGGATTGACCTAACCCAAAAATTGCTATTGCGTCTGAAAGTAGAAACTCGCACGATTACAACAGTATGTGTATTTTTCCCCTAGGCCATTCTGGTTAAGCGTTTGGAGCAGCAGAAGTGCGAAAAATTTGTGGCCTTCTCAACCATTTCTTGGCTTCAAACTCCCTTTTCTTGCGAACGGATTGACCTAACCCAAAAATTGCTATTGCGTCTGAAAGTAGAAACTCGCCCGATTACAACGGTATGTGTATTCTTTCCCTAGGCCCTTCTGGTTAAGCGTTTGGAGCAGCAGAAGTGCGAAAAATTTGTGGCCTTCTGAACCATTTCTTGGCTTCAAACTCCCTCTTCTTGCGAACGGATTGACCTAACCCAAAAATTGCTATTGCGTCTGAAAGTAGAAACTCGCACGGTTACAACGGTATGTGTATTTTTTCCCTAGGCCATTCTGGTTAAGCGTTTGGAGCAGCAGAAGTGCGAAAAATTGTGTGCCTTCTCAACCATTTATTGGTTTCAAACACCCATATCTCGCGAACGGATTGACCTAACCCAAAAATTGTTATTGCGTCTGAAAGTAGAAACTCGCACGATTACAACGGTATGTGTATTTATTCCCTAGGCCACTCTGGTTAAGCGTTTGGATCAGCAGAATTGCGATAAATTTATTCTCTTCTCAACCATTTCTTAGCTTCAAACTCCCATATCTCCCGAACGGATTGACATAACCCACAAAATCCTATTGCATCTGAAAGTAGAAACTCGCCCGATTAAAATGGTATGCGTATTTTTTCCCTAGGCCATTCTGGTTAAGCGATTGGAGCAGCAGAAGTGCGAAAAATTTGTTGTCTTGTCAACCATTTCTTAGCTTCAAACACCCATATCTTGCGAACGGATTGACCTACCCCAAAAATTCCTATTGCATCTGAAAGTAGAAACTCGCCCGATTACAACAGTATGTGTATTTTTTCCCTAGGCCATTCTGGTTAAACGATTGGAGCAGCAGAAGTGCGACAAATTTGTTGTCTTGTCATCCATTTCTTAGCTTCAAACTCCCTTATCTTGCGAACGGTTTGAGCTAACCCAAAAATTGCTATTGCGTGTGAAAGTAGAAACTCGCACGATTACAACGGTATGTGTATTTTTTCCCTAGGCCATTCTGGTTAAGCGTTTGGAGCAGCAGAAGTGCGAAAAATTGTGTGCCTTCTCAACCATTTATTGGTTTCAAACTCCCATATCTCGCGAACGGATTGACCTAACCCAAAAATTGCTATTGCGTCTGAAAGTAGAAACTCGCACGATTACAACAGTATGTGTATTTTTCCCCTAGGCCATTCTGGTTAAGCGTTTGGAGCAGCAGAAGTGCGAAAAATTTGTGGCCTTCTCAACCATTTCTTGGCTTCAAACTCCCTTTTCTTGCGAACGGATTGACCTAACCCAAAAATTGCTATTGCGTCTGAAAGTAGAAACTCGCCCGATTACAACAGTATGTGTATTCTTTCCCTAGGCCCTTCTGGTTAAGCGTTTGGAGCAGCAGAAGTGCGAAAAATTTGTGGCCTTCTGAACCATTTCTTGGCTTCAAACTCCCTCTTCTTGCGAACGGATTGACCTAACCCAAAAATTGCTATTGCGTCTGAAAGTAGAAACTCGCACGGTTACAACGGTATGTGTATTTTTTCCCTAGGCCATTCTGGTTAAGCGTTTGGAGCAGCAGAAGTGCGAAAAATTGTGTGCCTTCTCAACCATTTATTGGTTTCAAACACCCATATCTCGCGAACGGATTGACCTAACCCAAAAATTGTTATTGCGTCTGAAAGTAGAAACTCGCCCGATTACAACGGTATGTGCATTTTTTCCCTAGGCCATTCTGGTTAAGCGTTTGGAGCAGCAGAATTGCGAAAAATTTGTTCTCTTCTCAACCATTTATTAGCTTCAAACTCCCTTATCTTGCGAACGGATTGACCTAACCCAAAAATTGCTATTGCGTGTGAATGTAGAAACTCGCACGATTACAACGGTTTGTGTATTTTTTCCCTAGGCCATTCTGGTTAAGCGTTTGGAGCAGCAGAAGTGCGAAAAATTTGTGGCCTTCTCAACCATTTCTTGGCTTCAAACTCCCTTTTCTTGCGAACGGATTGACCTAACCCAAAAATTGCTATTGCGTCTGAAAGTAGAAACTCGCACGATTACAACGGTATGTGTATTTATTCCCTAGGCCACTCTGGTTAAGCGTTTGGATCAGCAGAATTGCGATAAATTTATTCTCTTCTCAACCATTTCTTAGCTTCAAACTCCCATATCTCCCGAACGGATTGACATAACCCACAAAATCCTATTGCATCTGAAAGTAGAAACTCGCCCGATTAAAATGGTATGCGTATTTTTTCCCTAGGCCATTCTGGTTAAGCGATTGGAGCAGCAGAAGTGCGAAAAATTTGTTGTCTTGTCAACCATTTCTTAGCTTCAAACACCCATATCTCGCGAACGGATTGACCTACCCCAAAAATTCCTATTGCATCTGAAAGTAGAAACTCGCCCGATTACAACAGTATGTGTATTTTTTCCCTAGGCCATTCTGGTTAAACGATTGGAGCAGCAGAAGTGCGACAAATTTGTTGTCTTGTCATCCATTTCTTAGCTTCAAACTCCCTTATCTTGCGAACGGTTTGAGCTAACCCAAAAATTGCTATTGCGTGTGAAAGTAGAAACTCGCACGATTACAACGGTATGTGTATTTTTTCCCTAGGCCATTCTGGTTAAGCGTTTGGAGCAGCAGAAGTGCGAAAAATTGTGTGCCTTCTCAACCATTTATTGGTTTCAAACTCCCATATCTCGCGAACGGATTGACCTAACCCAAAAATTGCTATTGCGTCTGAAAGTAGAAACTCGCACGATTACAACAGTATGTGTATTTTTCCCCTAGGCCATTCTGGTTAAGCGTTTGGAGCAGCAGAAGTGCGAAAAATTTGTGGCCTTCTCAACCATTTCTTGGCTTCAAACTCCCTTTTCTTGCGAACGGATTGACCTAACCCAAAAATTGCTATTGCGTCTGAAAGTAGAAACTCGCCCGATTACAACAGTATGTGTATTCTTTCCCTAGGCCCTTCTGGTTAAGCGTTTGGAGCAGCAGAAGTGCGAAAAATTTGTGGCCTTCTGAACCATTTCTTGGCTTCAAACTCCCTCTTCTTGCGAACGGATTGACCTAACCCAAAAATTGCTATTGCGTCTGAAAGTAGAAACTCGCACGGTTACAACGGTATGTGTATTTTTTCCATAGGCCATTCTGGTTAAGCGTTTGGAGCAGCAGAAGTGCGAAAAATTGTGTGCCTTCTCAACCATTTATTGGTTTCAAACACCCATATCTCGCGAACGGATTGACCTAACCCAAAAATTGTTATTGCGTCTGAAAGTAGAAACTCGCACGATTACAACAGTATGTGTATTTTTTCCCTAGGCCATTCTGGTTAAGCGTTTGGAGCAGCAGAAGTGCGAAAAATTTGTGGCCTTCTCAACCATTTCTTGGCTTCAAACTCCCTTATCTTGCGAACGGATTGACCTAACCCAAAAATTGCTATTGCGTGTGAAAGTAGAAACTCGCCCGATTACAACGGTTTGTGTATTTTTTCCCTAGGCCATTCTGGTTAAGCGTTTGGAGCAGCAGAAGTGCGAAAAATTTGTGGCCTTCTCAACCATTTCTTGGCTTCAAACTCCCTTTTCTTGCGAACGGATTGACCTAACCCAAAAATTGCTATTGCGTCTGAAAGTAGAAACTCGCACGATTACAACGGTATGTGTATTTTTTCCCTAGGCCACTCTGGTTAAGCGTTTGGATCAGCAGAATTGCGATAAATTTATTCTCTTCTCAACCATTTCTTAGATTCAAACTCCCATATCTCCCGAACGGATTGACATAACCCACAAAATCCTATTGCATCTGAAAGTAGAAACTCGCCCGATTAAAATGGTATGCGTATTTTTTCCCTAGGCCATTCTGGTTAAGCGATTGGAGCAGCAGAAGTGCGAAAAATTTGTTGTCTTGTCAACCATTTCTTAGCTTCAAACACCCATATCTCGCGAACGGATTGACCTACCCCAAAAATTCCTATTGCATCTGAAAGTAGAAACTCGCCCGATTACAACAGTATGTGTATTTTTTCCATAGGCCATTCTGGTTAAGCGATTGGAGCAGCAGAAGTGCGACAAATTTGTTGTCTTGTCATCCATTTCTTAGCTTCAAACTCCCTTATCTTGCGAACGGATTGACCTAACCCAAAAATTGCTATTGCGTGTGAAAGTAGAAACTCGCCCGATTACAACAGTATGTGTATTTTTTCCCTAGGCCACTCTGGTTAAGCGTTTGGATCAGCAGAATTGCGAAAAATTTATTCTCTTCTCAACCATTTCTTAGCTTCAAACTCCCATATCTCCCGAACGGATTGACATAACCCAAAAATTCCTATTGCATCTGAAAGTAGAAACTCGCCCGATTAAAATGGTATGCGTATTTTTTCCCTAGGCCATTCTGGTTAAGCGATTGGAGCAGCAGAAGTGCGAAAAATTTGTTGTCTTGTCAACCATTTCTTAGCTTCAAACACCCATATCTCGCGAACGGATTGACCTACCCCAAAAATTCCTATTGCATCTGAAAGTAGAAACTCGCCCGATTACAACAGTATGTGTATTTTTTCCCTAAGCCATTCTGGTTAAGCGATTAGAGCAGCAGAAGTGCGAAAAATTTGTTGTCTTGTCATCCATTTCTTAGCTTCAAACTCCCTTATCTTGCGAACGGATTGACCTAACCCAAAAATTGCTATTGCGTGTGAAAGTAGAAACTCGCACGATTACAACGGTATGTTTTTTTTTCCCTAGGCCATTCTGGTTAAGCGTTTGGAGCAGCAGAAGTGCGAAAAATTGTGTGGCTTCTCAACCATTTATTGGTTTCAAACTCCCATATCTCGCGAACGGATTGACCCAACCCAAAAATTCCTATTGCATCTGAAAGTAGAAACTCGCCCGATTACAACAGTATGTGTATTTTTTCCCTAGGCCATTCTGGCTAAGCGATTGGAGCAGCAGAATTGCGAAAAATTTGTTCTCTTCTCAACCATTTCTTAGCTTCAAGCTCCCATATCTCGCGAACGGATTGACCTAACCCAAAAATTCCTATTGCATCTGAAAGTAGAAACTCGCCCGATTAAAATGGTATGCGTATTTCTTCCCTAGGCCATTCTGGTTAAGCGATTGGGGCAGCAGAAGTGCGAAAAATTTTGTGCCTTCTCAACCATTTATTGGTTTCAAACTCCCATATCTCGCGAACGGATTGACCTAACCCAAAAAATCCTATTGCATCTGAAAGTAGAAACTCGCCCGATTACAACCGTATGTGTATTTTTTCCCTAGGCCATTCTGGTTATGCGTTTGGAGCAGCAGAAGTGCGAAAAATTTGTGGCCTTCTCAACCATTTCTTGGCTTCAAACTCCCTTATCTTGCGAACGGATTGACCTAACCCAAAAATTGCTATTGTGTGTGAAAGTAGAAACTCGCACGATTACAACGGTATGTGTATTTTTTCCCTAGGCCATTCTGGTTAAGCGTTTGGAGCAGCAGAAGTGCGAAAAATTTTGTGCCTTCTCAACCATTTATTGGTTTCAAACTCCCATATCTCGCGAACGGATTTACCCAACCCAAAAATTGCTATTCCGTCTGAAAGTAGAAACTCGCACGATTACAACAGTATGTGTACTATTTCCCTAGGCCATTCTGGTTAAGCGTTTGGAGCAGCAGAAGTGCGAAAAATTTGTGGCCTTCTCAACCATTTCTTGGCTTCAAACTGCCTTATCTTGCGAAGGGTTTGACCTAACCCAAAAATTGCTATTGCGTGTGAAAGTAGAAACTCGCACTATTACAACGGTATGCGTATTTTTTCCCTAGGCCATTCTGTTTAAGCGTTTGGAGCAGCAGAAGTGCGAAAAATTTTGTGCCTTCTCAACCATTTATTGGTTTCAAACTCCCATATCTCGCGAACGGATTTACCTAACCCAAAAATTCCTATTGCATCTGAAAGTAGAAACTCGCCCGATTACAACCGTATGTGTATTTTTTCCCTAGGCCATTCTGGTTAAGCGTTTGGAGCAGCAGAAGTGCGAAAAATTTGTGGCCTTCTCAACCATTTCTTGGCTTCAAACTCCCTTATCTTGCGAACGGATTGACCTAACCCAAAAATTGCTATTGCGTGTGAAAGTAGAAACTCGCACGATTACAACGGTATGTGTATTTTTTCCCTAGGCCACTCTGGTTAAGCGTTTGGAGCAGCAGAATTGCGAAAAATTTATTCTCTTCTCAACCATTTCTTAGCTTCAAACTCCCATATCTCGCGAACGGATTGACCTAACCCAAAAATTCCTATTGCATCTGAAAGGAGAAACTCGCCCGATTACAACAGAATGTGTATTTTTTCCCTAGGCCATTCTGGTTAAGCGTTTGGAGCAGCAGAATTGCGAAAAATTTGTGGCCTTCTCAACCATTTCTTGGCTTCAAACTCCCTTTTCTTGCGAACGGATTGACATAACGCAAAAATTGCTATTGCATCTGAAAGAAGAAACTCGTCCGATTACAACAGTATGTGTATTTTTTCCCTAGGCCATTCTGGTTAAGCGTTTGGAGCAGCAGAAGTGCGAAAAATTTTGTGCCTTCTCAACCATTTATTGGTTTCAAACTCCCATATCTCGCGAACGGATTTACCTAACCCAAAAATTCCTATTGCATCTGAAAGTAGAAACTCGCCCGATTACAACCGTATGTGTATTTTTTCCCTAGGCCATTCTGGTTAAGCGTTTGGAGCAGCAGAAGTGCGAAAAATTTGTGGCCTTCTCAACCATTTCTTGGCTTCAAACTCCCTTATCTTGCGAACGGATTGACCTAACCCAAAAATTGCTATTGCGTGTGAAAGTAGAAACTCGCACGATTACAACGGTATGTGTATTTTTTCCCTAGGCCACTCTGGTTAAGCGTTTGGAGCAGCAGAATTGCGAAAAATTTATTCTCTTCTCAACCATTTCTTAGCTTCAAACTCCCATATCTCGCGAACGGATTGACCTAACCCAAAAATTCCTATTGCATCTGAAAGGAGAAACTCGCCCGATTACAACAGAATGTGTATTTTTTCCCTAGGCCATTCTGGTTAAGCGTTTGGAGCAGCAGAATTGCGAAAAATTTGTGGCCTTCTCAACCATTTCTTGGCTTCAAACTCCCTTTTCTTGCGAACGGATTGACATAACGCAAAAATTGCTATTGCGTGTGAAAGTAGAAACTCGCACTATTACAACGGTATGCGTATTTTTTCCCTAGGCCATTCTGTTTAAGCGTTTGGAGCAGCAGAAGTGCGAAAAATTTTGTGCCTTCTCAACCATTTATTGGTTTCAAACTCCCATATCTCGCGAACGGATTTACCTAACCCAAAAATTCCTATTGCATCTGAAAGTAGAAACTCGCCCGATTACAACCGTATGTGTATTTTTTCCCTAGGCCATTCTGGTTAAGCGTTTGGAGCAGCAGAAGTGCGAAAAATTTGTGGCCTTCTCAACCATTTCTTGGCTTCAAACTCCCTTTTCTTGCGAACGGATTGACCTAACCCAAAAATTGCTATTGCGTCTGAAAGTAGAAACTCGCCCGATTACAACAGTATGTGTATTCTTTCCCTAGGCCCTTCTGGTTAAGCGTTTGGAGCAGCAGAAGTGCGAAAAATTTGTGGCCTTCTGAACCATTTCTTGGCTTCAAACTCCCTCTTCTTGCGAACGGATTGACCTAACCCAAAAATTGCTATTGCGTCTGAAAGTAGAAACTCGCACGGTTACAACGGTATGTGTATTTTTTCCCTAGGCCATTCTGGTTAAGCGTTTGGAGCAGCAGAAGTGCGAAAAATTGTGTGCCTTCTCAACCATTTATTGGTTTCAAACACCCATATCTCGCGAACGGATTGACCTAACCCAAAAATTGTTATTGCGTCTGAAAGGAGAAACTCGCACGATTACAACGGTATGTGTATTTATTCCCTAGGCCACTCTGGTTAAGCGTTTGGATCAGCAGAATTGCGATAAATTTATTCTCTTCTCAACCATTTCTTAGCTTCAAACTCCCATATCTCCCGAACGGATTGACATAACCCACAAAATCCTATTGCATCTGAAAGTAGAAACTCGCCCGATTAAAATGGTATGCGTATTTTTTCCCTAGGCCATTCTGGTTAAGCGATTGGAGCAGCAGAAGTGCGAAAAATTTGTTGTCTTGTCAACCATTTCTTAGCTTCAAACACCCATATCTTGCGAACGGATTGACCTACCCCAAAAATTCCTATTGCATCTGAAAGTAGAAACTCGCCCGATTACAACAGTATGTGTATTTTTTCCCTAGGCCATTCTGGTTAAACGATTGGAGCAGCAGAAGTGCGACAAATTTGTTGTCTTGTCATCCATTTCTTAGCTTCAAACTCCCTTATCTTGCGAACGGTTTGAGCTAACCCAAAAATTGCTATTGCGTGTGAAAGTAGAAACTCGCACGATTACAACGGTATGTGTATTTTTTCCCTAGGCCATTCTGGTTAAGCGTTTGGAGCAGCAGAAGTGCGAAAAATTGTGTGCCTTCTCAACCATTTATTGGTTTCAAACTCCCATATCTCGCGAACGGATTGACCTAACCCAAAAATTGCTATTGCGTCTGAAAGTAGAAACTCGCACGATTACAACAGTATGTGTATTTTTCCCCTAGGCCATTCTGGTTAAGCGTTTGGAGCAGCAGAAGTGCGAAAAATTTGTGGCCTTCTCAACCATTTCTTGGCTTCAAACTCCCTTTTCTTGCGAACGGATTGACCTAACCCAAAAATTGCTATTGCGTCTGAAAGTAGAAACTCGCCCGATTACAACAGTATGTGTATTCTTTCCCTAGGCCCTTCTGGTTAAGCGTTTGGAGCAGCAGAAGTGCGAAAAATTTGTGGCCTTCTGAACCATTTCTTGGCTTCAAACTCCCTCTTCTTGCGAACGGATTGACCTAACCCAAAAATTGCTATTGCGTCTGAAAGTAGAAACTCGCACGGTTACAACGGTATGTGTATTTTTTCCCTAGGCCATTCTGGTTAAGCGTTTGGAGCAGCAGAAGTGCGAAAAATTGTGTGCCTTCTCAACCATTTATTGGTTTCAAACACCCATATCTCGCGAACGGATTGACCTAACCCAAAAATTGTTATTGCGTCTGAAAGTAGAAACTCGCCCGATTACAACGGTATGTGCATTTTTTCCCTAGGCCATTCTGGTTAAGCGTTTGGAGCAGCAGAATTGCGAAAAATTTGTTCTCTTCTCAACCATTTATTAGCTTCAAACTCCCTTATCTTGCGAACGGATTGACCTAACCCAAAAATTGCTATTGCGTGTGAATGTAGAAACTCGCACGATTACAACGGTTTGTGTATTTTTTCCCTAGGCCATTCTGGTTAAGCGTTTGGAGCAGCAGAAGTGCGAAAAATTTGTGGCCTTCTCAACCATTTCTTGGCTTCAAACTCCCTTTTCTTGCGAACGGATTGACCTAACCCAAAAATTGCTATTGCGTCTGAAAGTAGAAACTCGCACGATTACAACGGTATGTGTATTTATTCCCTAGGCCACTCTGGTTAAGCGTTTGGATCAGCAGAATTGCGATAAATTTATTCTCTTCTCAACCATTTCTTAGCTTCAAACTCCCATATCTCCCGAACGGATTGACATAACCCACAAAATCCTATTGCATCTGAAAGTAGAAACTCGCCCGATTAAAATGGTATGCGTATTTTTTCCCTAGGCCATTCTGGTTAAGCGATTGGAGCAGCAGAAGTGCGAAAAATTTGTTGTCTTGTCAACCATTTCTTAGCTTCAAACACCCATATCTCGCGAACGGATTGACCTACCCCAAAAATTCCTATTGCATCTGAAAGTAGAAACTCGCCCGATTACAACAGTATGTGTATTTTTTCCCTAGGCCATTCTGGTTAAACGATTGGAGCAGCAGAAGTGCGACAAATTTGTTGTCTTGTCATCCATTTCTTAGCTTCAAACTCCCTTATCTTGCGAACGGTTTGAGCTAACCCAAAAATTGCTATTGCGTGTGAAAGTAGAAACTCGCACGATTACAACGGTATGTGTATTTTTTCCCTAGGCCATTCTGGTTAAGCGTTTGGAGCAGCAGAAGTGCGAAAAATTGTGTGCCTTCTCAACCATTTATTGGTTTCAAACTCCCATATCTCGCGAACGGATTGACCTAACCCAAAAATTGCTATTGCGTCTGAAAGTAGAAACTCGCACGATTACAACAGTATGTGTATTTTTCCCCTAGGCCATTCTGGTTAAGCGTTTGGAGCAGCAGAAGTGCGAAAAATTTGTGGCCTTCTCAACCATTTCTTGGCTTCAAACTCCCTTTTCTTGCGAACGGATTGACCTAACCCAAAAATTGCTATTGCGTCTGAAAGTAGAAACTCGCCCGATTACAACAGTATGTGTATTCTTTCCCTAGGCCCTTCTGGTTAAGCGTTTGGAGCAGCAGAAGTGCGAAAAATTTGTGGCCTTCTGAACCATTTCTTGGCTTCAAACTCCCTCTTCTTGCGAACGGATTGACCTAACCCAAAAATTGCTATTGCGTCTGAAAGTAGAAACTCGCACGGTTACAACGGTATGTGTATTTTTTCCATAGGCCATTCTGGTTAAGCGTTTGGAGCAGCAGAAGTGCGAAAAATTGTGTGCCTTCTCAACCATTTATTGGTTTCAAACACCCATATCTCGCGAACGGATTGACCTAACCCAAAAATTGTTATTGCGTCTGAAAGTAGAAACTCGCACGATTACAACAGTATGTGTATTTTTTCCCTAGGCCATTCTGGTTAAGCGTTTGGAGCAGCAGAAGTGCGAAAAATTTGTGGCCTTCTCAACCATTTCTTGGCTTCAAACTCCCTTATCTTGCGAACGGATTGACCTAACCCAAAAATTGCTATTGCGTGTGAAAGTAGAAACTCGCCCGATTACAACGGTTTGTGTATTTTTTCCCTAGGCCATTCTGGTTAAGCGTTTGGAGCAGCAGAAGTGCGAAAAATTTGTGGCCTTCTCAACCATTTCTTGGCTTCAAACTCCATTTTCTTGCGAACGGATTGACCTAACCCAAAAATTGCTATTGCGTCTGAAAGTAGAAACTCGCACGATTACAACGGTATGTGTATTTTTTCCCTAGGCCACTCTGGTTAAGCGTTTGGATCAGCAGAATTGCGATAAATTTATTCTCTTCTCAACCATTTCTTAGATTCAAACTCCCATATCTCCCGAACGGATTGACATAACCCACAAAATCCTATTGCATCTGAAAGTAGAAACTCGCCCGATTAAAATGGTATGCGTATTTTTTCCCTAGGCCATTCTGGTTAAGCGATTGGAGCAGCAGAAGTGCGAAAAATTTGTTGTCTTGTCAACCATTTCTTAGCTTCAAACACCCATATCTCGCGAACGGATTGACCTACCCCAAAAATTCCTATTGCATCTGAAAGTAGAAACTCGCCCGATTACAACAGTATGTGTATTTTTTCCCTAGGCCATTCTGGTTAAGCGATTGGAGCAGCAGAAGTGCGACAAATTTGTTGTCTTGTCATCCATTTCTTAGCTTCAAACTCCCTTATCTTGCGAACGGATTGACCTAACCCAAAAATTGCTATTGCGTGTGAAAGTAGAAACTCGCACGATTACAACGGTATGTGTATTTTTTCCCTAGGCCATTCTGGTTAAGCGTTTGGAGCAGCAGAAGTGCGAAAAATTGTGTGCCTTCTCAACCATTTATTGGTTTCAAACTCCCATATCTCGCGAACGGATTGACCTAACCCAAAAATTGCTATTGCGTCTGAAAGTAGAAACTCGCACGATTACAACAGTATGTGTATTTTTTCCCTAGGCCATTCTGGTTAAGCGTTTGGAGCAGCAGAAGTGCGAAAAATTTGTGGCCTTTTCAACCATTTCTTGGCTTCAAACTCCCTTATCTTGCGAACGGATTGACCAAACCCAAAAATTGCTATTGCGTGTGAAAGTAGAAACTCGCCCGATTACAACAGTATGTGTATTTTTTCCCTAGGCCATTCTGGTTAAGCGTTTGGAGCAGCAGAATTGCGAAAAATTTGTGGCCTTCTCAACCATTTCTTGGCTTCAAACTCCCTTTTCTTGCGAACGGATTGACCTAACCCACAAATTGCTATTGCGTCTGAAAGTAGAAACTCGCACGATTACAACGGTATGTGTATTTTTTCCCTAGGCCATTCTGGTTAAGCGTTTGGAGCAGCAGAAGTGCGAAAAATTTGTGGCCTTCTCAACCATTTCTTGGCTTCAAACTCCCTTTTCTTGCGAACGGATTGACCTAACCCAAAAATTGCTATTGCGTCTGAAAGTAGAAACTCGCCCGATTACAACAGTATGTGTATTTTTTCCCTAGGCCACTCTGGTTAAGCGTTTGGATCAGCAGAATTGCGAAAAATTTATTCTCTTCTCAACCATTTCTTAGCTTCAAACTCCCATATCTCCCGAACGGATTGACATAACCCAAAAATTCCTATTGCATCTGAAAGTAGAAACTCGCCCGATTAAAATGGTATGCGTATTTTTTCCCTAGGCCATTCTGGTTAAGCGATTGGAGCAGCAGAAGTGCGAAAAATTTGTTGTCTTGTCAACCATTTCTTAGCTTCAAACACCCATATCTCGCGAACGGATTGACCTACCCCAAAAATTCCTATTGCATCTGAAAGTAGAAACTCGCCCGATTACAACAGTATGTGTATTTTTTCCCTAAGCCATTCTGGTTAAGCGATTAGAGCAGCAGAAGTGCGAAAAATTTGTTGTCTTGTCATCCATTTCTTAGCTTCAAACTCCCTTATCTTGCGAACGGATTGACCTAACCCAAAAATTGCTATTGCGTGTGAAAGTAGAAACTCGCACGATTACAACGGTATGTTTTTTTTTCCCTAGGCCATTCTGGTTAAGCGTTTGGAGCAGCAGAAGTGCGAAAAATTGTGTGGCTTCTCAACCATTTATTGGTTTCAAACTCCCATATCTCGCGAACGGATTGACCCAACCCAAAAATTCCTATTGCATCTGAAAGTAGAAACTCGCCCGATTACAACAGTATGTGTATTTTTTCCCTAGGCCATTCTGGCTAAGCGATTGGAGCAGCAGAATTGCGAAAAATTTGTTCTCTTCTCAACCATTTCTTAGCTTCAAGCTCCCATATCTCGCGAACGGATTGACCTAACCCAAAAATTCCTATTGCATCTGAAAGTAGAAACTCGCCCGATTATAATGGTATGCGTATTTCTTCCCTAGGCCATTCTGGTTAAGCGATTGGGGCAGCAGAAGTGCGAAAAATTTTGTGCCTTCTCAACCATTTATTGGTTTCAAACTCCCATATCTCGCGAACGGATTGACCTAACCCAAAAAATCCTATTGCATCTGAAAGTAGAAACTCGCCCGATTACAACCGTATGTGTATTTTTTCCCTAGGCCATTCTGGTTATGCGTTTGGAGCAGCAGAAGTGCGAAAAATTTGTGGCCTTCTCAACCATTTCTTGGCTTCAAACTCCCTTATCTTGCGAACGGATTGACCTAACCCAAAAATTGCTATTGTGTGTGAAAGTAGAAACTCGCACGATTACAACGGTATGTGTATTTTTTCCCTAGGCCATTCTGGTTAAGCGTTTGGAGCAGCAGAAGTGCGAAAAATTTTGTGCCTTCTCAACCATTTATTGGTTTCAAACTCCCATATCTCGCGAACGGATTTACCCAACCCAAAAATTGCTATTCCGTCTGAAAGTAGAAACTCGCACGATTACAACAGTATGTGTACTATTTCCCTAGGCCATTCTGGTTAAGCGTTTGGAGCAGCAGAAGTGCGAAAAATTTGTGGCCTTCTCAACCATTTCTTGGCTTCAAACTGCCTTATCTTGCGAAGGGTTTGACCTAACCCAAAAATTGCTATTGCGTGTGAAAGTAGAAACTCGCACTATTACAACGGTATGCGTATTTTTTCCCTAGGCCATTCTGTTTAAGCGTTTGGAGCAGCAGAAGTGCGAAAAATTTTGTGCCTTCTCAACCATTTATTGGTTTCAAACTCCCATATCTCGCGAACGGATTTACCTAACCCAAAAATTCCTATTGCATCTGAAAGTAGAAACTCGCCCGATTACAACCGTATGTGTATTTTTTCCCTAGGCCATTCTGGTTAAGCGTTTGGAGCAGCAGAAGTGCGAAAAATTTGTGGCCTTCTCAACCATTTCTTGGCTTCAAACTCCCTTATCTTGCGAACGGATTGACCTAACCCAAAAATTGCTATTGCGTGTGAAAGTAGAAACTCGCACGATTACAACGGTATGTGTATTTTTTCCCTAGGCCACTCTGGTTAAGCGTTTGGAGCAGCAGAATTGCGAAAAATTTATTCTCTTCTCAACCATTTCTTAGCTTCAAACTCCCATATCTCGCGAACGGATTGACCTAACCCAAAAATTCCTATTGCATCTGAAAGGAGAAACTCGCCCGATTACAACAGAATGTGTATTTTTTCCCTAGGCCATTCTGGTTAAGCGTTTGGAGCAGCAGAATTGCGAAAAATTTGTGGCCTTCTCAACCATTTCTTGGCTTCAAACTCCCTTTTCTTGCGAACGGATTGACATAACGCAAAAATTGCTATTGCATCTGAAAGAAGAAACTCGTCCGATTACAACAGTATGTGTATTTTTTCCCTAGGCCATTCTGGTTAAGCGTTTGGAGCAGCAGAAGTGCGAAAAATTTGTTCTCATCTCAACCATTTCTTAGCTTCAAACTCCCATATCTCGCGAACGGATTGACCTAACCCAAAAATTCCTATTGCATCTGAAAGTAGAAACTCGCCCGATTACAACAGTATGTGCATTTTTTCCCTAGGCCATTCTGGTTAAGCGTTTGGAGCAGCAGAAGTGCGAAAAATTTGTGGCCTTCTGAACCATTTCTTGGCTTCAAACTCCCTCTTCTTGCGAACGGATTGACCTAACCCAAAAATTGCTATTGCGTCTGAAAGTAGAAACTCGCACGGTTACAACGGTATGTGTATTTTTTCCCTAGGCCATTCTGGTTAAGCGTTTGGAGCAGCAGAAGTGCGAAAAATTGTGTGCCTTCTCAACCATTTATTGGTTTCATACACCCATATCTCGCGAACGGATTGACCTAACCCAAAAATTGCTATTGCGTCTGAAAGTAGAAACTCGCACGATTACAACAGTATGTGTATTTTTTCCCTAGGCCATTCTGGTTAAGCGTTTGGAGCAGCAGAATTGCGAAAAATTTTTTGCCTTCTCAACCATTTCTTGGCTTCAAACTCCCATATCTCGCGAACGGATTGACCTAACCCAAAAATTCCTATTGCATCTGAAAGTAGAGACTCGCCCGATTACAACAGTATGTGAATTTTTCCCCTAGGCCATTCTGGTTAAGCGTTTTTGAGCAGCAGATGTGCGAAAAATTTGTGGCCTTCTCAACCATTTCTTGGCTTCAAACTCCCTTATCTTGCGAACGGATTGACCTAACCCAAAAATTGCTATTGCGTGTGAAAGTAGAAACTCGCACGATTACAACGGTATGTGTATTTTTTCCCTAGGCCATTCTGGTTAAGCGTTTGGAGCAGCAGAAGAGCGAAAAATTTGTGGCCTTCTCAACCATTTCTTGGCTTCAAACTCCCTTATCTTGCGAACGGATTGACCTAACCCAAAAATTGCTATTGTGTGTGAAAGTAGAAACTCGCACGATTACAACGGTATGTGTATTTTTTCCCTAGGCCACTCTGGTTAAGCGTTTGGAGCAGCAGAATTGCGAAAAATGTTTTCTCTTCTCAACCATTTCTTAGCTTCAAACTCCCATATCTCCCGAACGGATTGACATAACCCAAAAATTCCTATTGCATCTGAAAGTAGAAACTCGCACGATTACAACGGTATGTGTATTTTTTCCCTAGGCCATTCTGGTTAAGCGATTGGAGCAGCAGAATTGCGAAAAATTTGTTCTCTTCTCAACCATTTCTTAGCTTCAAACTCCCATATCTCGCGAACGGATTGACCTAACCCAAAAATTCCTATTGCATCTGAAAGTAGAAGCTCGCCCGATTACAACAGTATGTGTATTTTTTCCCTAGGCCCTTCTGGTTAAGCGTTTGGAGCAGCAGAAGTGCGAAAAATTTGTGGCCTTCTGAACCATTTCTTGGCTTCAAACTCCCTCTTCTTGCGAACGGATTGACCTAACCCAAAAATTGCTATTGCGTCTGAAAGTAGAAACTCTTACGGTTACAACGGTATGTGTATTTTTTCCCTAGGCCATTCTGGTTAAGCGTTTGGAGCAGCAGAAGTGCGAAAAATTGTGTGCCTTCTCAACCATTTATTGGTTTCAAACACCCATATCTCGCGAACGGATTGACCTAACCCAAAAATTGTTATTGCGTCTCAAAGTAGAAACTCGCACGATTACAACAGTATGTGTATTTTTTCCCTAGGCCATTCTGGTTAAGCGTTTGGAGCAGCAGAAGTGCGAAAAATTTGTGGCCTTCTCAACCATTTCTTGGCTTCAAACTCCCTTATCTTGCGAACGGATTGACCTAACCCAAAAATTGCTATTGCGTGTGAAAGTAGAAACTCGCACGATTACAACGGTTTGTGTATTTTTTCCCTAGGCCATTCTGGTTAAGCGTTTGGAGCAGCAGAAGTGCGAAAAATTTGTGGCCTTCTCAACCATTTCTTGGCTTCAAACTCCCTTATCTTGCGAACGGATTGACCTAACCCAAAAATTGCTATTGTGTGTGAAAGTAGAAACTCGCACGATTACAACGGTATGTGTATTTTTTCCCTAGGCCACTCTGGTTAAGCGTTTGGAGCAGCAGAATTGCGAAAAATGTTTTCTCTTCTCAACAATTTCTTAGCTTCAAACTCCCATATCTCCCGAACGGATTGACATAACCCACAAAATCCTATTGCATCTGAAAGTAGAAACTCGCCCGATTAAAATGGTATGCGTATTTTTTCCCTAGGCCATTCTGGTTAAGCGATTGGAGCAGCAGAAGTGCGAAAAATTTGTTGTCTTGTCAACCATTTCTTAGCTTCAAACACCCATATCTCGCGAACGGATTGACCTACCCCAAAAATTCCTATTGCATCTGAAAGTAGAAACTCGCCCGATTACAACAGTATGTGTATTTTTTCCCTAGGCCATTCTGGTTAAACGATTGGAGCAGCAGAAGTGCGACAAATTTGTTGTCTTGTCATCCATTTCTTAGCTTCAAACTCCCTTATCTTGCGAACGGTTTGAGCTAACCCAAAAATTGCTATTGCGTGTGAAAGTAGAAACTCGCACGATTACAACGGTATGTGTATTTTTTCCCTAGGCCATTCTGGTTAAGCGTTTGGAGCAGCAGAAGTGCGAAAAATTGTGTGCCTTCTCAACCATTTATTGGTTTCAAACTCCCATATCTCGCGAACGGATTGACCTAACCCAAAAATTGCTATTGCGTCTGAAAGTAGAAACTCGCACGATTACAACAGTATGTGTATTTTTCCCCTAGGCCATTCTGGTTAAGCGTTTGGAGCAGCAGAAGTGCGAAAAATTTGTGGCCTTCTCAACCATTTCTTGGCTTCAAACTCCCTTTTCTTGCGAACGGATTGACCTAACCCAAAAATTGCTATTGCGTCTGAAAGTAGAAACTCGCCCGATTACAACAGTATGTGTATTCTTTCCCTAGGCCCTTCTGGTTAAGCGTTTGGAGCAGCAGAAGTGCGAAAAATTTGTGGCCTTCTGAACCATTTCTTGGCTTCAAACTCCCTCTTCTTGCGAACGGATTGACCTAACCCAAAAATTGCTATTGCGTGTGAAAGTAGAAACTCGCACGATTACAACGGTATGTGTATTTTTTCCCTAGGCCATTCTGGTTAAGCGTTTGGAGCAGCAGAAGTGCGAAAAATTGTGTGCCTTCTCAACCATTTATTGGTTTCAAACACCCATATCTCGCGAACGGATTGACCTAACCCAAAAATTGTTATTGCGTCTGAAAGTAGAAACTCGCACGATTACAACAGTATGTGTATTTTTTCCCTAGGCCATTCTGGTTAAGCGTTTGGAGCAGCAGAAGTGCGAAAAATTTGTGGCCTTCTCAACCATTTCTTGGCTTCAAACTCCCTTATCTTGCGAACGGATTGACCTAACCCAAAAATTGCTATTGCGTGTGAATGTAGAAACTCGCACGATTACAACGGTTTGTGTATTTTTTCCCTAGGCCATTCTGGTTAAGCGTTTGGAGCAGCAGAAGTGCGAAAAATTTGTGGCCTTCTCAACCATTTCTTGGCTTCAAACTCCCTTTTCTTGCGAACGGATTGACCTAACCCAAAAATTGCTATTGCGTCTGAAAGTAGAAACTCGCACGATTACAACGGTATGTGTATTTATTCCCTAGGCCACTCTGGTTAAGCGTTTGGATCAGCAGAATTGCGATAAATTTATTCTCTTCTCAACCATTTCTTAGCTTCAAACTCCCATATCTCCCGAACGGATTGACATAACCCACAAAATCCTATTGCATCTGAAAGTAGAAACTCGCCCGATTAAAATGGTATGCGTATTTTTTCCCTAGGCCATTCTGGTTAAGCGATTGGAGCAGCAGAAGTGCGAAAAATTTGTTGTCTTGTCAACCATTTCTTAGCTTCAAACACCCATATCTCGCGAACGGATTGACCTACCCCAAAAATTCCTATTGCATCTGAAAGTAGAAACTCGCCCGATTACAACAGTATGTGTATTTTTTCCCTAGGCCATTCTGGTTAAACGATTGGAGCAGCAGAAGTGCGACAAATTTGTTGTCTTGTCATCCATTTCTTAGCTTCAAACTCCCTTATCTTGCGAACGGTTTGAGCTAACCCAAAAATTGCTATTGCGTGTGAAAGTAGAAACTCGCACGATTACAACGGTATGTGTATTTTTTCCCTAGGCCATTCTGGTTAAGCGTTTGGAGCAGCAGAAGTGCGAAAAATTGTGTGCCTTCTCAACCATTTATTGGTTTCAAACTCCCATATCTCGCGAACGGATTGACCTAACCCAAAAATTGCTATTGCGTCTGAAAGTAGAAACTCGCACGATTACAACAGTATGTGTATTTTTCCCCTAGGCCATTCTGGTTAAGCGTTTGGAGCAGCAGAAGTGCGAAAAATTTGTGGCCTTCTCAACCATTTCTTGGCTTCAAACTCCCTTTTCTTGCGAACGGATTGACCTAACCCAAAAATTGCTATTGCGTCTGAAAGTAGAAACTCGCCCGATTACAACAGTATGTGTATTCTTTCCCTAGGCCCTTCTGGTTAAGCGTTTGGAGCAGCAGAAGTGCGAAAAATTTGTGGCCTTCTGAACCATTTCTTGGCTTCAAACTCCCTCTTCTTGCGAACGGATTGACCTAACCCAAAAATTGCTATTGCGTCTGAAAGTAGAAACTCGCACGGTTACAACGGTATGTGTATTTTTTCCATAGGCCATTCTGGTTAAGCGTTTGGAGCAGCAGAAGTGCGAAAAATTGTGTGCCTTCTCAACCATTTATTGGTTTCAAACACCCATATCTCGCGAACGGATTGACCTAACCCAAAAATTGTTATTGCGTCTGAAAGTAGAAACTCGCACGATTACAACAGTATGTGTATTTTTTCCCTAGGCCATTCTGGTTAAGCGTTTGGAGCAGCAGAAGTGCGAAAAATTTGTGGCCTTCTCAACCATTTCTTGGCTTCAAACTCCCTTATCTTGCGAACGGATTGACCTAACCCAAAAATTGCTATTGCGTGTGAAAGTAGAAACTCGCACGATTACAACGGTTTGTGTATTTTTTCCCTAGGCCATTCTGGTTAAGCGTTTGGAGCAGCAGAAGTGCGAAAAATTTGTGGCCTTCTCAACCATTTCTTGGCTTCAAACTCCCTTTTCTTGCGAACGGATTGACCTAACCCAAAAATTGCTATTGCGTCTGAAAGTAGAAACTCGCACGATTACAACGGTATGTGTATTTTTTCCCTAGGCCATTCTGGTTAAGCGTTTGGAGCAGCAGAAGTGCGAAAAATTGTGTGCCTTCTCAACCATTTATTGGTTTCAAACTCCCATATCTCGCGAACGGATTGACCTAACCCAAAAATTGCTATTGCGTCTGAAAGTAGAAACTCGCACGATTACAACAGTATGTGTATTTTTTCCCTAGGCCATTCTGGTTAAGCGTTTGGAGCAGCAGAAGTGCGAAAAATTTGTGGCCTTTTCAACCATTTCTTGGCTTCAAACTCCCTTATCTTGCGAACGGATTGACCAAACCCAAAAATTGCTATTGCGTGTGAAAGTAGAAACTCGCCCGATTACAACAGTATGTGTATTTTTTCCCTAGGCCATTCTGGTTAAGCGTTTGGAGCAGCAGAATTGCGAAAAATTTGTGGCCTTCTCAACCATTTCTTGGCTTCAAACTCCCTTTTCTTGCGAACGGATTGACCTAACCCACAAATTGCTATTGCGTCTGAAAGTAGAAACTCGCACGATTACAACGGTATGTGTATTTTTTCCCTAGGCCATTCTGGTTAAGCGTTTGGAGCAGCAGAAGTGCGAAAAATTTGTGGCCTTCTCAACCATTTCTTGGCTTCAAACTCCCTTTTCTTGCGAACGGATTGACCTAACCCAAAAATTGCTATTGCGTCTGAAAGTAGAAACTCGCCCGATTACAACAGTATGTGTATTTTTTCCCTAGGCCACTCTGGTTAAGCGTTTGGATCAGCAGAATTGCGAAAAATTTATTCTCTTCTCAACCATTTCTTAGCTTCAAACTCCCATATCTCCCGAACGGATTGACATAACCCAAAAAATCCTATTGCATCTGAAAGTAGAAACTCGCACGATTACAACGGTATGTGTATTTTTTCCCTAGGCCATTCTGGTTAAGCGTTTGGAGCAGCAGAAGTGCGAAAAATTTGTGGCCTTCTCAACCATTTCTTGGTTTCAAACTCCCTTATCTTGCGAACGGATTGACCTAACCCAAAAAGTGCTATTGCGTCTGAAAGTAGAAACTCGCACGATTACAACAGTATGTGTAATTTTTCCCTAGGCCATTCTGGTTAAGCGTTTGGAGCAGCAGAAGTGCGAAAAATTTTGTGCCTTCTCAACCATTTATTGGTTTCAAACTCCCATATCTCGCGAACGGATTGACCTAACCCAAAAATTCCTATTGCATCTGAAAGTAGAAACTCGCCCGATTAAAATGGTATGCGTATTTTTTCCCTAGGCCATTCTGGTTAAGCGATTGGAGCAGCAGAAGTGCGAAAAATTTGTTGTCTTGTCAACCATTTCTTAGCTTCAAACACCCATATCTCGCGAACGGATTGACCTACCCCAAAAATTCCTATTGCATCTGAAAGTAGAAACTCGCCCGATTACAACAGTATGTGTATTTTTTCCCTAAGCCATTCTGGTTAAGCGATTAGAGCAGCAGAAGTGCGAAAAATTTGTTGTCTTGTCATCCATTTCTTAGCTTCAAACTCCCTTATCTTGCGAACGGATTGACCTAACCCAAAAATTGCTATTGCGTGTGAAAGTAGAAACTCGCACGATTACAACGGTATGTTTTTTTTTCCCTAGGCCATTCTGGTTAAGCGTTTGGAGCAGCAGAAGTGCGAAAAATTGTGTGCCTTCTCAACCATTTATTGGTTTCAAACTCCCATATCTCGCGAACGGATTGACCCAACCCAAAAATTCCTATTGCATCTGAAAGTAGAAACTCGCCCGATTACAACAGTATGTGTATTTTTTCCCTAGGCCATTCTGGCTAAGCGATTGGAGCAGCAGAATTGCGAAAAATTTGTTCTCTTCTCAACCATTTCTTAGCTTCAAGCTCCCATATCTCGCGAACGGATTGACCTAACCCAAAAGTTCCTATTGCATCTGAAAGTAGAAACTCGCCCGATTAAAATGGTATGCGTATTTCTTCCCTAGGCCATTCTGGTTAAGCGATTGGGGCAGCAGAAGTGCGAAAAATTTTGTGCCTTCTCAACCATTTATTGGTTTCAAACTCCCATATCTCGCGAACGGATTGACCTAACCCAAAAAATCCTATTGCATCTGAAAGTAGAAACTCGCCCGATTACAACCGTATGTGTATTTTTTCCCTAGGCCATTCTGGTTATGCGTTTGGAGCAGCAGAAGTGCGAAAAATTTGTGGCCTTCTCAACCATTTCTTGGCTTCAAACTCCCTTATCTTGCGAACGGATTGACCTAACCCAAAAATTGCTATTGTGTGTGAAAGTAGAAACTCGCACGATTACAACGGTATGTGTATTTTTTCCCTAGGCCATTCTGGTTAAGCGTTTGGAGCAGCAGAAGTGCGAAAAATTTTGTGCCTTCTCAACCATTTATTGGTTTCAAACTCCCATATCTCGCGAACGGATTGACCCAACCCAAAAATTGCTATTCCGTCTGAAAGTAGAAACTCGCACGATTACAACAGTATGTGTACTATTTCCCTAGGCCATTCTGGTTAAGCGTTTGGAGCAGCAGAAGTGCGAAAAATTTGTGGCCTTCTCAACCATTTCTTGGCTTCAAACTGCCTTATCTTGCGAAGGGTTTGACCTAACCCAAAAATTGCTATTGCGTGTGAAAGTAGAAACTCGCACTATTACAACGGTATGCGTATTTTTTCCCTAGGCCATTCTGTTTAAGCGTTTGGAGCAGCAGAAGTGCGAAAAATTTTGTGCCTTCTCAACCATTTATTGGTTTCAAACTCCCATATCTCGCGAACGGATTTACCTAACCCAAAAATTCCTATTGCATCTGAAAGTAGAAACTCGCCCGATTACAACCGTATGTGTATTTTTTCCCTAGGCCATTCTGGTTAAGCGTTTGGAGCAGCAGAAGTGCGAAAAATTTGTGGCCTTCTCAACCATTTCTTGGCTTCAAACTCCCTTATCTTGCGAACGGATTGACCTAACCCAAAAATTGCTATTGCGTGTGAAAGTAGAAACTCGCACGATTACAACGGTATGTGTATTTTTTCCCTAGGCCACTCTGGTTAAGCGTTTGGAGCAGCAGAATTGCGAAAAATTTATTCTCTTCTCAACCATTTCTTAGCTTCAAACTCCCATATCTCGCGAACGGATTGACCTAACCCAAAAATTCCTATTGCATCTGAAAGGAGAAACTCGCCCGATTACAACAGAATGTGTATTTTTTCCCTAGGCCATTCTGGTTAAGCGTTTGGAGCAGCAGAATTGCGAAAAATTTGTGGCCTTCTCAACCATTTCTTGGCTTCAAACTCCCTTTTCTTGCGAACGGATTGACATAACGCAAAAATTGCTATTGCATCTGAAAGAAGAAACTCGTCCGATTACAACAGTATGTGTATTTCTTCCCTAGGCCATTCTGGTTAAGCGTTTGGAGCAGCAGAAGTGCGAAAAATTTGTTCTCATCTCAACCATTTCTTAGCTTCAAACTCCCATATCTCGCGAACGGATTGACCTAACCCAAAAATTCCTATTGCATCTGAAAGTAGAAACTCGCCCGATTACAACAGTATGTGCATTTTTTCCCTAGGCCATTCTGGTTAAGCGTTTGGAGCAGCAGAAGTGCGAAAAATTTGTGGCCTTCTCAACCATTTCTTGGCTTCAAACTCCCTTATCTTGCGAACTGATTGACCTAACCCAAAAATTCCTATTGCATCTGAAAGTAGAAACTCGCCCGATTACATCGGTAGGTGTATTTTCTCCCTAGGCCACTCTGGTTAAGCGATTGGAGCAGCAGAAGTGCGAAAAATTTGTTCTCTTCTCAACCATTTCTTAGCTTCAAACACCCATATCTCGCGTACGGATTGACCTAACCCAAAAATTCCTATTGCATCTGAAAGGAGAAACTCGCCCGATTACAACAGTATGTGTATTTTTTCCCTAGGCCATTCTGGTTAAGCGTTTGGAGCAGCAGAATTGCGAAAAATTTGTGGCCTTCTCAACCATTTCTTGGCTTCAAACTCCCTTTTCTTGCGAACGGATTGACCTAACCCAAAAATTGCTATTGTGTGTGAAAGTAGAAACTCGCACGATTACAACGGTATGTGTATTTTTTCCCTAGGCCACTCTGGTTAAGCGTTTGGAGCAGCAGAATTGCGAAAAATTTGTTGTCTTGTCAACCATTTCTTAGCTTCAAACTCCCATATCTCGCGAACGGATTGACCTAACCCAAAAATTCCTATTGCATCTGAAAGTAGAAACTCGCCCGATTACAACCGTATGTGTATTTTTTCCCTAGGCCATTCTGGTTAAGCGTTTGGAGCAGCAGAAGTGCGAAAAATTTGTGGCCTTCTCAACCATTTCTTGGCTTCAAACTCCCTTATCTTGCGAACGGATTGACCTAACCCAAAAATTGCTATTGCGTGTGAAAGTAGAAACTCGCACGATTACAACGGTATGTGTATTTTTTCCCAAGGCCATTCTGGTTAAGCGTTTGGAGCAGCAGAAGTGCGAAAAATTTGTGGCCTTCTCAACCATTTCTTGGCTTCAAACTGCCTTATCTTGCGAAGGGTTTGACCTAACCCAAAAATTGCTATTGCGTGTAAAAGTAGAAACTCGCACGATTACAACGGTATGCGTATTTTTTCCCTAGGCCATTCTGTTTAAGCGTTTGGAGCAGCAGAAGCGCGAAAAATTTTGTGCCTTCTCAACCATTTATTGGTTTCAAACTCCCATATCTCGCGAACGGATTTACCTAACCCAAAAATTCCTATTGCATCTGAAAGTAGAAACTCGCCCGATTACAACCGTATGTGTATTTTTTCCCTAGGCCATTCTGGTTAAGCGTTTGGAGCAGCAGAAGTGCGAAAAATTTGTGGCCTTCTCAACCATTTCTTGGCTTCAAACTCCCTTATCTTGCGAACGGATTGACCTAACCCAAAAATTGCTATTGTGTGTGAAAGTAGGAACTCGCACGAGTACAACGGTATGTGTATTTTTTCCCTAGGCCACTCTGGTTAAGCGTTTGGAGCAGCAGAATTGCGAAAAATTTATTCTCTTCTCAACCATTTCTTAGCTTCAAACTCCCATATCTCGCGAACGGATTGACCTAACCCAAAAATTCCTATTGCATCTGAAAGGAGAAACTCGCCCGATTACAACAGAATGTGTATTTTTTCCCTAGGCCATTCTGGTTAAGCGTTTGGAGCAGCAGAATTGCGAAAAATTTGTGGCCTTCTCAACCATTTCTTGGCTTCAAACTCCCTTTTCTTGCGAACGGATTGACATAACGCAAAAATTGCTATTGCATCTGAAAGAAGAAACTCGTCCGATTACAACAGTATGTGTATTTTTTCCCTAGGCCATTCTGGTTCAGCGATTGGAGCAGCAGAATTGCGAAAAATTTGATCTCTTCTCAACCATTTCTTAGCTTCAAACTCCCATATCTCGCGGACGGATTGACCTAACCCAAAAATTCCTATTGCATCTGAAAGTAGAAACTCGCCAGATTACAACAGTATGTGTATTTCTTCCCTAGGCCATTCTGGTTAAGCGATTGGAGCAGCAGGATTGCGAAAAATTTGTTCTCTCCTCAACCATTTCTTAGCTTCAAACTCCCATATCTCGCGAACGGATTGACCTAACCCAAAAATTCCTATCGCATCTGAAAGTAGAAACTCGCCCGATTACAACAGTATGTGTATTTTTTCCCTAGGCCATTCTGGTTAAGCGTTTGGGGAAGCAGAAGTGCGAAAAATTTTTTGCGTTCTCAACCATTTCTTGGCTTCAAACACCCATATCGCGCGAACGGATTGACCCACCTCAAAAATTCCTGTCGCGTCTGAAAGTAGAAACTCGCCCGATTACAACAGTATGTGTATTTTTTCCCTAGGCCATTCTGGTTAAGCGATTGGAGCAGCAGAATTGCGAAAAATTTGATCTCTTCTCAACCATTTCTTAGCTTCAAACTCCCATATCTCGCGGACGGATTGACCTAACCCAAAAATTCCTATTGCATCTGAAAGTAGAAACTCGCCAGATTACAACAGTATGTGTATTTTTTCCCTAGGCCATTCTGGTTAAGCGATTGGAGCAGCAGGATTGCGAAAAATTTGTTCTCTCCTCAACCAATTCTTAGCTTCAAACTCCCATATCTCGCGAACGGAATGACCTAACCCAAAAATTCCTATTGCTTCTCAAAGTAGAAACTCGCCCGATTACAATGGTGTGTGTATTTTTTCCCTAGGCCATTCAGGTTAAGCGTTTGGAGCAGCAGAAGTGCGAAAAATTTCTGGCCTTCTCAACCATTTCTTGGCTTCAAACTCCCATATCTCGCGAACGGATTGACCTAACCCAAAAATTCCTATTGCATCTGAAAGTAGAAACTCGCCCGATTACAACAGTATGTGTATTTTTTCCCTAGGCCATTCTGTTTAAGCGTTTGGGGAAGCAGAAGTTGCGAAAAATTTGTGGCCTTCTCAACCATTTCTTGGCTTCAAACTCCCATATGTCGCGAACGGATTGACCTAACCCAAAAATTCCTGTTGCGTATGAAAGTAGAAACTCGCCCGATTACAACGGTATGTGTATTTTTTCCCTAGGCCATTCTGGTTAAGCGACTGGAGCAGCAGAAGTGCGAAAAATTTGTTTTCTTGTCAACCATTTCTTAGCTTCAAAGTCCCATATCTCGCGAACGGATTGACCTCACCCAAAAATTCCTATTGCATCTGAAAGTAGAAACTCGCCCGATTACAACGGTATGTGTATTTTTTCCCTAGGCCATTCTGGTTAAGCGTTTGGAGCATCAGAAATGCGAAAAATTTTTTGCGTTCTCAACCATATCTTGGCTTCAACCTACCATATCTCGCGAACGGATTGACCCAACCCAAAAATTCCTGTTGCGTCTGAAAGTAGAAACTCGCCCGATTACAACGGTATGTGTATTTTTTCCCTAGGCCATTCTGGTTAAGCAATTGGAGCAGCAGAATTGCGAAAAATTTGATCTCTTCTCAACCATTTCTTAGCTTCAAAATCCCATATCTCGCGAACGGATTGACCTAACCCAAAAATTCCTATTGCATCTGAAAGTAGAAACTCGCCCGATTACAACAGTATGTGTATTTTTTCCCTAGGCCATTCTGGTTAAGCGTGGGGAGCAGCAGAAGTGCGAAAAATTTGTGGCCTTCTCAATCATTTCTTGGCTTCAAACTCCCTTATCTTGCGAACGGATTGACCTAACCCAAAAATTGCTATTGCATTTGAAAGTAGAAACTCACCCGATTACAACGGTATGTGTATTTTTCTCCTTGGCCATTCTGGTTAAGCGATTGCAGCTGCAGAAGTGCGAAAAATTTGTTGTCTTCTCAACCATTTCTTCGCTTCATAGTCCCATATCTCGCGAACGGATTGACCAAACCCAAAAATTCCTGCTGCGTCTGAAAGTAGAAACTCGCCCGATTACAACTGTATGCGTATTTTTTCCCTAGGCCCTTCTGGATAAGCGTTTGGAGCAGCAGAATTGCGAAAAATTTGTTGTCTTCGCAACCATTTCTTGGCTTCAAAATCCCATATCTCGTGAACGGATTGACCCACCCCAAAAATTCCTGTTGCGTCTGAAAGTAGAAACTCGCCCGATTACAACGGTATGTGTACTTTTTCCCCAGGACATTCTGGTTTCGCTTTTGGTGCAGCAGAATTCCGAAAAATTTTTTGCCTTGTCAACCATTTCTTGGCTTCAAACTCCCATATCACGCGAACGGATTGATATAACCCAAAAATTCCTGTTGCGTCTGAAAGTAGAAGCTCGCACGATTACAACGGTATGTGTATTTTTTCCCTAGGCCATTCTGGTTAAGCGTTTGGAGCAGCAGAAGTGCGACAAATTTTGTGCCTTCTCAACCATTTCTTGGCTTCAAACTCCCATATCTCGCCAACGGATTGACCTAACCCAAAAATTGCTATTGCATTTGAAAGTAGAAACTCACCCGATTACAACGGTATGTGTATTTTTTCTCTAGGCCATTCTGGTTAAGCGTTTGGAGCAGCAGAATTGCGAAAAATTTTTTGCCTTCTCAACCATTTCTTGGCTTCATAATACCCTATCTAGCGAACGGATTGACCTAACCCAAAAATTCCTATTGCATCTGAAAGTAGAAGCTCGCCCGATTACAACGGTATGTGTATTTTTTCCCTATGCCATTCTGGTTAACCGTTTGGAGCAGCAGAATTGCGAAAAATTTTTTGCCTTCTCAACCATTTCTTGGTTTCAAACTCGCATATGTCGCGAACGGATTGACCTAACCCAAAAATTCCTATTGCGTATGAAAGTAGAAACTCGCCCGATTACAACGGTATGTGTATTTTCTCCCTAGGCCATTCTGGTTAAGCGATTGGAGCAGCAGAAGTTGCGAAAAATTTGTTGTCTTGTCAACCATTTCTTAGCTTCAAAGTCCCATATCTCGCGAACGGATTGACCTAACCCAAAAATTCCTATTGCATCTGAAAGTAGAAACTCGCCCGATTACAACAGTATGTGTATTTTTTCCCTAGGCCATTCTGGTTAAGCGTGGGGAGCAGCAGAAGTGCGAAAAATTTGTGGCCTTCTCAATCATTTCTTGGCTTCAAACTCCCTTATCTTGCGAACGGATTGACCTAACCCAAAAATTGCTATTGCATTTGAAAGTAGAAACTCACCCGATTACAACGGTATGTGTATTTTTCTCCTTGGCCATTCTGCTTAAGCGATTGCAGCTGCAGAAGTGCGAAAAATTTGTTGTCTTCTCAACCATTTCTTCGCTTCATAGTCCCATATCTCGCGAACGGATTGACCAAACCCAAAAATTCCTGCTGCGTCTGAAAGTAGAAACTCGCCCGATTACAACTGTATGCGTATTTTTTCCCTAGGCCCTTCTGGATAAGCGTTTGGAGCAGCAGAATTGCGAAAAATTTGTTGTCTTCGCAACCATTTCTTGGCTTCAAAATCCCATATCTCGTGAACGGATTGACCCACCCCAAAAATTCCTGTTGCGTCTGAAAGTAGAAACTCGCCCGATTACAACGGTATGTGTACTTTTTCCCCAGGACATTCTGGTTTCGCTTTTGGTGCAGCAGAATTCCGAAAAATTTTTTGCCTTGTCAACCATTTCTTGGCTTCAAACTCCCATATCACGCGAACGGATTGATATAACCCAAAAATTCCTGTTGCGTCTGAAAGTAGAAGCTCGCACGATTACAACGGTATGTGTATTTTTTCCCTAGGCCATTCTGGTTAAGCGATTGGAGCAGCAGAAGTGCGACAAATTTTGTGCCTTCTCAACCATTTCTTGGCTTCAAACTCCCATATCTCGCCAACGGATTGACCTAACCCAAAAATTGCTATTGCATTTGAAAGTAGAAACTCACCCGATTACAACGGTATGTGTATTTTTTCTCTAGGCCATTCTGGTTAAGCGTTTGGAGCAGCAGAATTGCGAAAAATTTTTTGCCTTCTCAACCATTTCTTGGCTTCATAATACCCTATCTAGCGAACGGATTGACCTAACCCAAAAATTCCTATTGCATCTGAAAGTAGAAGCTCGCCCGATTACAACGGTATGTGTATTTTTTCCCTATGCCATTCTGGTTAACCGTTTGGAGCAGCAGAATTGCGAAAAATTTTTTGCCTTCTCAACCATTTCTTGGTTTCAAACTCGCATATGTCGCGAACGGATTGACCTAACCCAAAAATTCCTATTGCGTATGAAAGTAGAAACTCGCCCGATTACAACGGTATGTGTATTTTCACCCTAGGCCATTCTGGTTAAGCGATTGGAGCAGCAGAAGTTGCGAAAAATTTGTTGTCTTGTCAACCATTTCTTAGCTTCAAACTCCCATATCTCGCGAACGGAATGACCTAACCCAAAAATTCCTATTGCTTCTCAAAGTAGAAACTCGCCCGATTACAATGGTGTGTGTATTTTTTCCCTAGGCCATTCAGGTTAAGCGTTTGGAGCAGCAGAAGTGCGAAAAATTTCTGGCCTTCTCAACCATTTCTTGGCTTCAAACTCCCATATCTCGCGAACGGATTGACCTAACCCAAAAATTCCTATTGCATCTGAAAGTAGAAACTCGCCCGATTACAACAGTATGTGTATTTTTTCCCTAGGCCATTCTGTTTAAGCGTTTGGGGAAGCAGAAGTTGCGAAAAATTTGTGGCCTTCTCAACCATTTCTTGGCTTCAAACTCCCATATGTCGCGAACGGATTGACCTAACCCAAAAATTCCTGTTGCGTATGAAAGTAGAAACTCGCCCGATTACAACGGTATGTGTATTTTTTCCCTAGGCCATTCTGGTTAAGCGACTGGAGCAGCAGAAGTGCGAAAAATTTGTTTTCTTGTCAACCATTTCTTAGCTTCAAAGTCCCATATCTCGCGAACGGATTGACCTCACCCAAAAATTCCTATTGCATCTGAAAGTAGAAACTCGCCCGATTACAACGGTATGTGTATTTTTTCCCTAGGCCATTCTGGTTAAGCGTTTGGAGCATCAGAAATGCGAAAAATTTTTTGCGTTCTCAACCATATCTTGGCTTCAACCTACCATATCTCGCGAACGGATTGACCCAACCCAAAAATTCCTGTTGCGTCTGAAAGTAGAAACTCGCCCGATTACAACGGTATGTGTATTTTTTCCCTAGGCCATTCTGGTTAAGCAATTGGAGCAGCAGAATTGCGAAAAATTTGATCTCTTCTCAACCATTTCTTAGCTTCAAACTCCCATATCTCGCGAACGGATTGACCTAACCCAAAAATTCCTATTGCATCTGAAAGTAGAAACTCGCCCGATTACAACAGTATGTGTATTTTTTCCCTAGGCCATTCTGGTTAAGCGTGGGGAGCAGCAGAAGTGCGAAAAATTTGTGGCCTTCTCAATCATTTCTTGGCTTCAAACTCCCTTATCTTGCGAACGGATTGACCTAACCCAAAAATTGCTATTGCATTTGAAAGTAGAAACTCACCCGATTACAACGGTATGTGTATTTTTCTCCTTGGCCATTCTGGTTAAGCGATTGCAGCTGCAGAATTGCGAAAAATTTGTTGTCTTCTCAACCATTTCTTCGCTTCATAGTCCCATATCTCGCGAACGGATTGACCAAACCCAAAAATTCCTGCTGCGTCTGAAAGTAGAAACTCGCCCGATTACAACTGTATGCGTATTTTTTCCCTAGGCCCTTCTGGATAAGCGTTTGGAGCAGCAGAATTGCGAAAAATTTGTTGTCTTCGCAACCATTTCTTGGCTTCAAAATCCCATATCTCGTGAACGGATTGACCCACCCCAAAAATTCCTGTTGCGTCTGAAAGTAGAAACTCGCCCGATTACAACGGTATGTGTACTTTTTCCCCAGGACATTCTGGTTTCGCTTTTGGTGCAGCAGAATTCCGAAAAATTTTTTGCCTTGTCAACCATTTCTTGGCTTCAAACTCCCATATCACGCGAACGGATTGATATAACCCAAAAATTCCTGTTGCGTCTGAAAGTAGAAGCTCGCACGATTACAACGGTATGTGTATTTTTTCCCTAGGCCATTCTGGTTAAGCGTTTGGAGCAGCAGAAGTGCGACAAATTTTGTGCCTTCTCAACCATTTCTTGGCTTCAAACTCCCATATCTCGCCAACGGATTGACCTAACCCAAAAATTGCTATTGCATTTGAAAGTAGAAACTCACCCGATTACAACGGTATGTGTATTTTTTCTCTAGGCCATTCTGGTTAAGCGTTTGGAGCAGCAGAATTGCGAAAAATTTTTTGCCTTCTCAACCATTTCTTGGCTTCATAATACCCTATCTAGCGAACGGATTGACCTAACCCAAAAATTCCTATTGCATCTGAAAGTAGAAGCTCGCCCGATTACAACGGTATGTGTATTTTTTCCCTATGCCATTCTGGTTAACCGTTTGGAGCAGCAGAATTGCGAAAAATTTTTTGCCTTCTCAACCATTTCTTGGTTTCAAACTCGCATATGTCGCGAACGGATTGACCTAACCCAAAAATTCCTATTGCGTATGAAAGTAGAAACTCGCCCGATTACAACGGTATGTGTATTTTCTCCCTAGGCCATTCTGGTTAAGCGATTGGAGCAGCAGAAGTTGCGAAAAATTTGTTGTCTTGTCAACCATTTCTTAGCTTCAAAGTCCCATATCTCGCGAACGGATTGACCTAACCCAAAAATTCCTATTGCATCTGAAAGTAGAAACTCGCCCGATTACAACAGTATGTGTATTTTTTCCCTAGGCCATTCTGGTTAAGCGTGGGGAGCAGCAGAAGTGCGAAAAATTTGTGGCCTTCTCAATCATTTCTTGGCTTCAAACTCCCTTATCTTGCGAACGGATTGACCTAACCCAAAAATTGCTATTGCATTTGAAAGTAGAAACTCACCCGATTACAACGGTATGTGTATTTTTCTCCTTGGCCATTCTGCTTAAGCGATTGCAGCTGCAGAAGTGCGAAAAATTTGTTGTCTTCTCAACCATTTCTTCGCTTCATAGTCCCATATCTCGCGAACGGATTGACCAAACCCAAAAATTCCTGCTGCGTCTGAAAGTAGAAACTCGCCCGATTACAACTGTATGCGTATTTTTTCCCTAGGCCCTTCTGGATAAGCGTTTGGAGCAGCAGAATTGCGAAAAATTTGTTGTCTTCGCAACCATTTCTTGGCTTCAAAATCCCATATCTCGTGAACGGATTGACCCACCCCAAAAATTCCTGTTGCGTCTGAAAGTAGAAACTCGCCCGATTACAACGGTATGTGTACTTTTTCCCCAGGACATTCTGGTTTCGCTTTTGGTGCAGCAGAATTCCGAAAAATTTTTTGCCTTGTCAACCATTTCTTGGCTTCAAACTCCCATATCACGCGAACGGATTGATATAACCCAAAAATTCCTGTTGCGTCTGAAAGTAGAAGCTCGCACGATTACAACGGTATGTGTATTTTTTCCCTAGGCCATTCTGGTTAAGCGATTGGAGCAGCAGAAGTGCGACAAATTTTGTGCCTTCTCAACCATTTCTTGGCTTCAAACTCCCATATCTCGCCAACGGATTGACCTAACCCAAAAATTGCTATTGCATTTGAAAGTAGAAACTCACCCGATTACAACGGTATGTGTATTTTTTCTCTAGGCCATTCTGGTTAAGCGTTTGGAGCAGCAGAATTGCGAAAAATTTTTTGCCTTCTCAACCATTTCTTGGCTTCATAATACCCTATCTAGCGAACGGATTGACCTAACCCAAAAATTCCTATTGCATCTGAAAGTAGAAGCTCGCCCGATTACAACGGTATGTGTATTTTTTCCCTATGCCATTCTGGTTAACCGTTTGGAGCAGCAGAATTGCGAAAAATTTTTTGCCTTCTCAACCATTTCTTGGTTTCAAACTCGCATATGTCGCGAACGGATTGACCTAACCCAAAAATTCCTATTGCGTATGAAAGTAGAAACTCGCCCGATTACAACGGTATGTGTATTTTCACCCTAGGCCATTCTGGTTAAGCGATTGGAGCAGCAGAAGTTGCGAAAAATTTGTTGTCTTGTCAACCATTTCTTAGCTTCAAAGTCCCATATCTCGCGAACGGATTGACCTCACCCAAAAATTCCTATTGCATATGAAAGTAGAAACTCGCCCGATTACAACGGTATGTGTATTTTTTCTCTATGCCATTCTCGTTAAGCGTTTGGAGCAGCAGAATTGCGAAAAATTGTTTGCCTTCTCAACCATTTCTTGGCTTCAAACTCCCATATCTCGCGAACGGATTGACCTAACCCAAAAATTCCTGTTGCTTCTCAAAGTAGAAACTCGCCCGATTACAATGGTATGTGTATTTTTTCCCTAGGCCATTCTGGTTAAGCGATTGGAGCAGCAGAATTGCGAAAAATTTGTGGCCTTCTCAACCATTTCTTGGCTTCAAACTCCCATATGTCGCGAACCGATTGACCTAACCCAAAAATTCCTGTTGCGTATGAAAGTAGAAACTCGCCCGATTACAACGGTATGTGTATTTTTTCCCTAGGCCATTCTGGTTAAGCGATTGGCGCAGCAGAAGTGCGAAAAATTTGTTGTCTTGTCAACCATTTCTTAGCTTCAAAGTCCCATATCTCGCGAACGGATTGACCTCACCCAAAAATTCCTATTGCATCTGAAAGTAGAAACTCGCCCGATTACAACGGTAAGTGTATTTTTTCCCTAGGCCATTCTGGTTAAGCGTTTGGAGCATCAGAATTGCGAAAAATTTTTTGCGTTCTCAACCATATCTTGGCTTCAACCTACCATATCTCGCGAACGGATTGACCCAACCCAAAAATTCCTGTTGCGTCTGAAAGTAGAAACTCGCCCAATTACAACGGTATGTGTATTTTTTCCCTAGGCCATTCTGGTTAAGCGATTGGAGCAGCAGAATTGCGAAAAATTTGTTGTCTTCGCAACCATTTCTTGGCTTCAAACTCCCATATCTCGTGAACGGATTGACCCACCCCAAAAATTCCTGTTGCATCTGAAAGTAGAAACTCGCCCGATTACAACGGTATGTGTACTTTTTCCCCTAGGACATTCTGGTTTCGCTTTTGGAGCAGCAGAATTGCGAAAAATTTTTTGCCTTTTCAACCATTTCTTGGCTTCAAACTCTCATATCACGCGAACGGATTGATATAACCCAAAAATTCCTGTTGCGTCTGAAAGTAGAAACTCGCACCATTACAACGGTATGTGTATTTTTTCCCTAGGCTATTCTGGTTAAGCGTTTGGAGCAGCAGAATTGCGAAAAATTTGTTGTCTTCGCAACCATTTCTTGGCTTCAAACTCCCATATCTCGTGAACGGATTGACCCACCCCAAAAATTCCTGTTGCATCTGAAAGTAGAAACTCGCCCGATTACAACGGTATGTGTACTTTTTCCCCTAGGACATTCTGGTTTCGCTTT
The DNA here is from genome assembly GCF_051014685.1 of Ptiloglossa arizonensis. Taxonomy (NCBI): domain Eukaryota; kingdom Metazoa; phylum Arthropoda; class Insecta; order Hymenoptera; family Colletidae; genus Ptiloglossa; species Ptiloglossa arizonensis. Next base: position 40,523 of record NW_027478953.1, read on the forward strand.
TGGAGCAGCAGAATTGCGAAAAATTTTTTGACTTTTCAACCATTTCTTGGCTTCAAACTCTCATATCACGCGAACGGATTGATATAACCCAAAAATTCCTGTTGCGTCTGAAAGTAGAAACTCGCACCATTACAACGGTATGTGTATTTTTTCCCTAGGCTATTCTGGTTAAGCGTTTGGAGCAGCAGAAGTGCGACAAATTTTGTGCCTTCTCAACCATTTCTTGGCTTCAAACTCCCATATCTCGCGAACGGATTGACATAACCCAAAAATTCCTATTGCAACAGAAAGTAGAATCTCGCCCGATTACAACGGTATGTGTATTTTTTCCCTAGGCCATTCTGGTTAAGCGATTGGAGCAGCAGAATTGCGAAAAATTTGATCTCTTCTCAACCATTTCTTAGCTTCAAACTCCCATATCTCGCGAACGGATTGACCTAACCCAAAAATTCCTATTACATCTGAAAGTAGAAACTCGCCCGATTACAACAGTATGTGTATATTTTCCCTAGGCCATTCTGGTTAAGCGTTTGGAGCAGCAGAAGTGCGAAAAATTTGTGGCCTTCTCAACCATTTCTTGGCTTCAAACTCCCTTATCTTGCGAACGGATTGACCTAACACAAAAATTGCTATTGCATTTGAAAGTAGAAACTCACCAGATTAGAACGGTATGTGTATTTTTCTCCTAGGCCATTCTGGTTAAGCTATTGCAGCTGCAGAAGTGCGAAAAATTTGTTGCCTTCTCAACCATTTCTTCGATTCATAGTCCCATATCTCGCGAACGGATTGACCAAACCCAAAAATTCCTGCTGCGTCTGAAAGTAGAAACTCGCCCGATTACAACTGTATGGGTATTTTTTCCCTAGGCCCTTCTGGATAAGCGTTTGGAGCAGCAGAATTGCGAAAAATTTGTTGTTCTCGCAACCATTTCTTGGCTTCAAACTCCCATATCTCGTGAACGGATTGACCCACCCCAAAAATTCCTGTTGCGTCTGATAGTAGAAACTCGCCCGATTACAACGGTATGTGTATTTTTTCCCTAGGCCATTCTGGTTAAGCGATTGGAGCAGCAGAATTGCGAAAAATTTGTTCTCTCCTCAACCATTTCTTGGCTTCAACCTACCATATCTCGCGAACGGATTGACCCAACCCAAAAATTCCTGTTGCGTCTGAAAGTAGAAACTCGCCCGATTACAACGGTATGTGCATTTTTTCCCTTAGCCATTCTGGTTAAGCGATTGGAGCAGCCGAATTGCGAAAAATTTGATCTCTTCTCAACCATTTCTTAGCTTCAAACTCCCATATCTCGCGAACGGATTGACCTCACCCAAAAATTCCTATTGCATCTGAAAGTAGAAATTCGCCCGATTACAACGGTATGTGTATTTTTTCCCTAGGCCATTCTGGTTAAGCGTTTGGAGCATCAGAATTGCGAAAAATTTTTTTCGTTCTCAACCATATCTTGGCTTCAACCTACCATATCTCGCGAACGGATTGACCCAACCCAAAAATTCCTGTTTCGTCTGAAAGTAGAAACTCGCCCGATTACAACGGTATGTGTATTTTTTCCCTAGGCCATTCTGGTTAAGCGATTGGAGCAGCAGAATTGCGAAAAATTTGATCTCTTCTCAACCATTTCTTAGATTCAAACTCCCATATCTCGCGAACGGATTGACCTAACCCAAAAATTCCTATTGCATCTGAAAGTAGAAACTCGCCCGATTACAACGGCAGGTGTATTTTTTCCCTATGCCATTCTGGTTAAGCGTTTGGAGCAGCAGAATTGCGAAAAACTTGTTGTCTTCTCAACCATTTCTTCGCTTCATAGTCCCATATCTCGCGAACGGATTGACCAAACCCAAAAATTCCTGCTGCGTCTGAAAGTAGAAACTCGCCCGATTACAATTGCATGCGTATTTTTTCCCTAGGCCCTTCTGGATAAGCGTTTGGAGCAGCAGAATTGCGAAAAATTTGTTGTCTTCGCAACCATTTCTTGGCTTCAAACTCCCATATCTCGTGAACGGATTGACCCACCCCAAAAATTCCTGTTGCATCTGAAAGTAGAAACTCGCCCGATTACAACGGTATGTGTACTTTTTCCCCTAGGACATTCTGGTTTCGCTTTTGGAGCAGCAGAATTGCGAAAAATTTTTTGCCTTTTCAACCATTTCTTGGCTTCAAACTCTCATATCACGCGAACGGATTGATATAACCCAAAAATTCCTGTTGCGTCTGAAAGTAGAAACTCGCACCATTACAACGGTATGTGTATTTTTTCCCTAGGCTATTCTGGTTAAGCGTTTGGAGCAGCAGAAGTGCGACAAATTTTGTGCCTTCTCAACCATTTCTTGGCTTCAAACTCCCATATCTCGCGAACGGATTGACATAACCCAAAAATTCCTATTGCAACAGAAAGTAGAATCTCGCCCGATTACAACGGTATGTGTATTTTTTCCCTAGGCCATTCTGGTTAAGCGTTTGGAGCAGCAGAGTTGCGAAAAATTTTTTGCCTTCTCAACCATTTCTTGGCTTCAACTTCCCATATCTCGCGAACGGATTGACCCAACCCAAAAATTCCTGTTGCGTCTGAAAGTAGAAACTCGCCCGATTACAACGGTATGTGTATTTTTTCCCTAGGCCATTCTGGTTAAGCGATTGGAGCAGCAGAATCGCGAAAAATTTTTTGCCTTCTCAACCATTTCTTGGCTTCAAACACCCATATCGCGCGAACGGATTGACCCACCTCAAAAATTCCTGTTGCGTCTGAAAGTAGAAACTCGCCCGATTACAACAGTATGTGTATTTTTTCCCTAGGCCATTCTGGTTAAGCGATTGGAGCAGCAGAATTGCTAAAAATTTGTTCTCTCCTCAACCGTTTCTTAGCTTCAAGCTCCCATATCTCGCGAACGGAATGACCTAACCCAAAAATTCCTATTGCTTCTCAAAGTAGAAACTCGCCCGATTACAATGGTGTGTGTATTTTTTCCCTAGGCCATTCTGGTTAAGCGTTTGGAGCAGCAGAAGTGCGAAAAATTTCTGGCCTTCTCAACCATTTCTTGGCTTCAAACTCCCATATCTCGCGAACGGATTGACCTAACCCAAAAATTCCTATTGCATCTGAAAGTAGAAACTCGCCCGATTACAACAGTATGTGTATTTTTTCCCTAGGCCATTCTGGTTAAGCGTTTGGGGAAGCAGAAGTTGCGAAAAATTTGTGGCCTTCTCAACCATTTCTTGGCTTCAAACTCCCATATGTCGCGAACGGATTGACCTAACCCAAAAATTCCTGTTGCGTATGAAAGTAGAAACTCGCCCGATTACAACGGTATGTGTATTTTTTCCCTAGGCCATTCTGGTTAAGCGATTGGAGCAGCAGAATTGCGAAAAATTTTTTGCCTTTTCAACCATTTCTTGGCTTCAAACTCTCATATCACGCGAACGGATTGATATAACCCAAAAATTCCTGTTGCGTCTGAAAGTAGAAACTCGCTCCATTACAACGGTATGTGTATTTTTTCCCTAGGCTATTCTGGTTAAGCGTTTGGAGCAGCAGAAGTGCGACAAATTTTGTGCCTTCTCAACCATTTCTTGGCTTCAAACTCCCATATCTCGCGAACCGATTGACATAACCCAAAAATTCCTATTGCAACAGAAAGTAGAATCTCGCCCGATTACAACGGTATGTGTATTTTTTCCCTAGGCCATTCTGGTTAAGCGTTTGGAGCAGCAGAGTTGCGAAAAATTTTTTGCCTTCTCAACCATTTCTTGGCTTCAACTTCCCATATCTCGCGAACGGATTGACCCAACCCAAAAATTCCTGTTGCGTCTGAAAGTAGAAACTCGCCCGATTACAACGGTATGTGTATTTTTTCCCTAGGCCATTCTGGTTAAGCGATTGGAGCAGCAGAATTGCGAAAAATTTGTTCTCTTCTCAACCATTTCTTAGCTTCAAACTCCCATATCTCGCGAACGGATTGTCCTAACCCACAAATTCCTATTGCATCTGAAAGTAGAAACTCGCCCGATTACAACGGTATGTGTATTTTTTCCCTAGGCCATGCTGGTTAAGCGATTGGAGCAGCAGAATCGCGAAAAATTTTTTGCGTTCTCAACCATTTCTTGGCTTCAAACACCCATATCGCGCGAACGGATTGACCCACCCCAAAAATTCCTGTTGCGTCTGAAAGTAGAAACTCGCCCGATTACAACAGTATGTGTATTTTTTCCCTAGGCCATTGTGGTTAAGCGTTTGGAGCAGCAGAAGAGCGAAAAATTTCTCGCCTTTTCAACCATTTCTTGGCTTCAAACTACCATATCTCGCGAACGGATTGACCTAACCCAAAAATTGCTATTGCATTTGAAAGTAGAAACTCACCCGATTACAATGGTATGTGTATTTTTTCCCTAGGCCATTCTGGTTAAGCGTTTGGAGCATCAGAATTGCGAAAAATTTTTTGCGTTCTCAACCATATCTTGGCTTCAACCTACCATATCTCGCGAACGGATTGACCCAACCCAAAAATTCCTGTTGCGTCTGAAAGTAGAAACTCGCCCGATTACAACGGTATGTGTATTTTTTCCCTAGGCCATTCTGGTTAAGCGATTGGAGCAGCAGAATTGCGAAAAATTTGTTGTCTTCGCAACCATTTCTTGGCTTCAAACTCCCATATCTCGTGAACGGATTGACCCACCCCAAAAATTCCTGTTGCATCTGAAAGTAGAAACTCGCCCGATTACAACGGTATGTGTACTTTTTCCCCTAGGACATTCTGGTTTCGCTTTTGGAGCAGCAGAATTGCGAAAAATTTTTTGACTTTTCAACCATTTCTTGGCTTCAAACTCTCATATCACGCGAACGGATTGATATAACCCAAAACTTCCTGTTGCGTCTGAAAGTAGAAACTCGCACCATTACAACGGTATGTGTATTTTTTCCCTAGGCTATTCTGGTTAAGCGTTTGGAGCAGCAGAAGTGCGACAAATTTTGTGCCTTCTCAACCATTTCTTGGCTTCAAACTCCCATATCTCGCGAACGGATTGACATAACCCAAAAATTCCTATTGCAACAGAAAGTAGAATCTCGCCCGATTACAACGGTATGTGTATTTTTTCCCTAGGCCATTCTGGTTAAGCGATTGGAGCAGCAGAATTGCGAAAAATTTGATCTCTTCTCAACCATTTCTTAGCTTCAAACTCCCATATCTCGCGAACGGATTGACCTAACCCAAAAATTCCTATTACATCTGAAAGTAGAAACTCGCCCGATTACAACAGTATGTGTATATTTTCCCTAGGCCATTCTGGTTAAGCGTTTGGAGCAGCAGAAGTGCGAAAAATTTGTGGCCTTCTCAACCATTTCTTGGCTTCAAACTCCCTTATCTTGCGAACGGATTGACCTAACACAAAAATTGCTATTGCATTTGAAAGTAGAAACTCACCAGATTAGAACGGTATGTGTATTCTTCTCCTAGGCCATTCTGGTTAAGCTATTGCAGCTGCAGAAGTGCGAAAAATTTGTTGCCTTCTCAACCATTTCTTCGATTCATAGTCCCATATCTCGCGAACGGATTGACCAAACCCAAAAATTCCTGCTGCGTCTGAAAGTAGAAACTCGCCCGATTACAACTGTATGGGTATTTTTTCCCTAGGCCCTTCTGGATAAGCGTTTGGAGCAGCAGAATTGCGAAAAATTTGTTGTTCTCGCAACCATTTCTTGGCTTCAAACTCCCATATCTCGTGAACGGATTGACCCACCCCAAAAATTCCTGTTGCGTCTGATAGTAGAAACTCGCCCGATTACAACGGTATGTGTATTTTTTCCCTAGGCCATTCTGGTTAAGCGATTGGAGCAGCAGAATTGCGAAAAATTTGTTCTCTCCTTGACCAAACCCAAAAATTCCTGCTGCGTCTGAAAGTAGAAACTCGCCCGATTACAATTGCATGCGTATTTTTTCCCTAGGCCCTTCTGGATAAGCGTTTGGAGCAGCAGAATTGCGAAAAATTTGTTGTCTTCGCAACCATTTCTTGGCTTCAAACTCCCATATCTCGCGAACGGATTGACCCAACCCAAAAATTCCTGTTGCGTCTGAAAGTAGAAACTCGCCCGATTACAACGGTATGTGCATTTTTTCCCTTAGCCATTCTGGTTAAGCGATTGGAGCAGCCGAATTGCGAAAAATTTGATCTCTTCTCAACCATTTCTTAGCTTCAAACTCCCATATCTCGCGAACGGATTGACCTCACCCAAAAATTCCTATTGCATCTGAAAGTAGAAATTCGCCCGATTACAACGGTATGTGTATTTTTTCCCTAGGCCATTCTGGTTAAGCGTTTGGAGCATCAGAATTGCGAAAAATTTTTTTCGTTCTCAACCATATCTTGGCTTCAACCTACCATATCTCGCGAACGGATTGACCCAACCCAAAAATTCCTGTTTCGTCTGAAAGTAGAAACTCGCCCGATTACAACGGTATGTGTATTTTTTCCCTAGGCCATTCTGGTTAAGCGATTGGAGCAGCAGAATTGCGAAAAATTTGATCTCTTCTCAACCATTTCTTAGCTTCAAACTCCCATATCTCGCGAACGGATTGACCTAACCCAAAAATTCCTATTGCATCTGAAAGTAGAAACTCGCCCGATTACAACGGCAGGTGTATTTTTTCCCTATGCCATTCTGGTTAAGCGTTTGGAGCAGCAGAATTGCGAAAAACTTGTTGTCTTCTCAACCATTTCTTCGCTTCATAGTCCCATATCTCGCGAACGGATTGACCAAACCCAAAAATTCCTGCTGCGTCTGAAAGTAGAAACTCGCCCGATTACAATTGCATGCGTATTTTTTCCCTAGGCCCTTCTGGATAAGCGTTTGGAGCAGCAGAATTGCGAAAAATTTGTTGTCTTCGCAACCATTTCTTGGCTTCAAACTCCCATATCTCGTGAACGGATTGACCCACCCCAAAAATTCCTGTTGCATCTGAAAGTAGAAACTCGCCCGATTACAACGGTATGTGTACTTTTTCCCATAGGACATTCTGGTTTCGCTTTTGGAGCAGCAGAATTGCGAAAAATTTTTTGCCTTTTCAACCATTTCTTGGCTTCAAACTCTCATATCACGCGAACGGATTGATATAACCCAAAAATTCCTGTTGCGTCTGAAAGTAGAAACTCGCACCATTACAACGGTATGTGTATTTTTTCCCTAGGCTATTCTGGTTAAGCGTTTGGAGCAGCAGAAGTGCGACAAATTTTGTGCCTTCTCAACCATTTCTTGGCTTCAAACTCCCATATCTCGCGAACGGATTGACATAACCCAAAAATTCCTATTGCAACAGAAAGTAGAATCTCGCCCGATTACAACGGTATGTGTATTTTTTCCCTAGGCCATTCTGGTTAAGCGTTTGGAGCAGCAGAGTTGCGAAAAATTTTTTGCCTTCTCAACCATTTCTTGGCTTCAACTTCCCATATCTCGCGAACGGATTGACCCAACCCAAAAATTCCTGTTGCGTCTGAAAGTAGAAACTCGCCCGATTACAACGGTATGTGTATTTTTTCCCTAGGCCATTCTGGTTAAGCGATTGGAGCAGCAGAATCGCGAAAAATTTTTTGCCTTCTCAACCATTTCTTGGCTTCAAACACCCATATCGCGCGAACGGATTGACCCACCTCAAAAATTCCTGTTGCGTCTGAAAGTAGAAACTCGCCCGATTACAACAGTATGTGTATTTTTTCCCTAGGCCATTCTGGTTAAGCGATTGGGGCAGCAGAATTGCTAAAAATTTGTTCTCTCCTCAACCGTTTCTTAGCTTCAAGCTTCCATATCTCGCGAACGGAATGACCTAACCCAAAAATTCCTATTGCTTCTCAAAGTAGAAACTCGCCCGATTACAATGGTGTGTGTATTTTTTCCCTAGGCCATTCTGGTTAAGCGTTTGGAGCAGCAGAAGTGCGAAAAATTTCTGGCCTTCTCAACCATTTCTTGGCTTCAAACTCCCATATCTCGCGAACGTATTGACCTAACCCAAAAATTCCTATTGCATCTGAAAGTAGAAACTCGCCCGATTACAACAGTATGTGTATTTTTTCCCTAGGCCATTCTGGTTAAGCGTTTGGGGAAGCAGAAGTTGCGAAAAATTTGTGGCCTTCTCAACCATTTCTTGGCTTCAAACTCCCATATGTCGCGAACGGATTGACCTAACCCAAAAATTCCTGTTGCGTATGAAAGTAGAAACTCGCCCGATTACAACGGTATGTGTATTTTTTCCCTAGGCCATTCTGGTTAAGCGACTGGAGCAGCAGAAGTGCGAAAAATTTGTTGTCTTGTCAACCATTTCTTAGCTTCAAAGTCCCATATCTCGCGAACGGATTGACCTCACCCAAAAATTCCTATTGCATCTGAAAGTAGAAACTCGCCCGATTACAACGGTATGTGTATTTCTTCCCTAGGCCATTCTGGTTAAGCGTTTGGAGCATCAGAATTGCGAAAAATTTTTTGCGTTCTCAACCATATCTTGGCTTCAACCTACCATATCTCGCGAACGGATTGACACAACCCAAAAATTCCTGTTGCGTCTGAAAGTAGAAACTCGCCCGATTACAACGGTATGTGTATTTTTTCCCTAGGCCATTCTGGTTAAGCGATTGGAGCAGCAGAATTGCGAAAAATTTTTTGCCTTTTCAACCATTTCTTGGCTTCAAACTCTCATATCACGCGAACGGATTGATATAACCCAAAAATTCCTGTTGCGTCTGAAAGTAGAAACTCGCACCATTACAACGGTATGTGTATTTTTTCCCTAGGCTATTCTGGTTAAGCGTTTGGAGCAGCAGAAGTGCGACAAATTTTGTGCCTTCTCAACCATTTCTTGGCTTCAAACTCCCATATCTCGCGAACGGATTGACATAACCCAAAAATTCCTATTGCAACAGAAAGTAGAATCTCGCCCGATTACAACGGTATGTGTATTTTTTCCCTAGGCCATTCTGGTTAAGCGTTTGGAGCAGCAGAGTTGCGAAAAATTTTTTGCCTTCTCAACCATTTCTTGGCTTCAACTTCCCATATCTCGCGAACGGATTGACCCAACCCAAAAATTCCTGTTGCGTCTGAAAGTAGAAACTCGCCCGATTACAACGGTATGTGTATTTTTTCCCTAGGCCATTCTGGTTAAGCGATTGGAGCAGCAGAATTGCGAAAAATTTGTTCTCTTCTCAACCATTTCTTAGCTTCAAACTCCCATATCTCGCGAACGGATTGTCCTAACCCACAAATTCCTATTGCATCTGAAAGTAGAAACTCGCCCGATTACAACGGTATGTGTATTTTTTCCCTAGGCCATTCTGGTTAAGCGATTGGAGCAGCAGAATCGCGAAAAATTTTTTGCGTTCTCAACCATTTCTTGGCTTCAAACACCCATATCGCGCGAACGGATTGACCCACCCCAAAAATTCCTGTTGCGTCTGAAAGTAGAAACTCGCCCGATTACAACAGTATGTGTATTTTTTCCCTAGGCCATTGTGGTTAAGCGTTTGGAGCAGCAGAAGAGCGAAAAATTTCTCGCCTTTTCAACCATTTCTTGGCTTCAAACTACCATATCTCGCGAACGGATTGACCTAACCCAAAAATTGCTATTGCATTTGAAAGTAGAAACTCACCCGATTACAATGGTATGTGTATTTTTTCCCTAGGCCATTCTGGTTAAGCGTTTGGAGCATCAGAATTGCGAAAAATTTTTTGCGTTCTCAACCATATCTTGGCTTCAACCTACCATATATCGCGAACGGATTGACCCAACCCAAAAATTCCTGTTGCGTCTGAAAGTAGAAACTCGCCCGATTACAACGGTATGTGTATTTTTTCCCTAGGCCATTCTGGTTAAGCGATTGGAGCAGCAGAATTGCGAAAAATTTGTTCTCTTCTCAACCATTTCTTAGCTTCAAACTCCCATATCTCGCGAACGGATTGTCCTAACCCACAAATTCCTATTGCATCTGAAAGTAGAAACTCGCCCGATTACAACGGTATGTGTATTTTTTCCCTAGGCCATTCTGGTTAAGCGATTGGAGCAGCAGAATCGCGAAAAATTTTTTGCCTTCTCAACCATTTCTTGGCTTCAAACACCCATATCGCGCGAACGGATTGACCCACCCCAAAAATTCCTGTTGCGTCTGAAAGTAGAAACTCGCCCGATTACAACAGTATGTGTATTTTTTCCCTAGGCCATTGTGGTTAAGCGTTTGGAGCAGCAGAAGAGCGAAAAATTTCTCGCCTTCTCAACCATTTCTTGGCTTCAAACTACCATATCTCGCGAACGGATTGACCTAACCCAAAAATTGCTATTGCATTTGAAAGTAGAAACTCACCCGATTACAATGGTATGTGTATTTTTTCCCTAGGCCATTCTGGTTAAGCGTTTGGAGCATCAGAATTGCGAAAAATTTTTTGCGTTCTCAACCATATCTTGGCTTCAACCTACCATATCTCGCGAACGGATTGACCCAACCCAAAAATTCCTGTTGCGTCTGAAAGTAGAAACTCGCTCGATTACAACGGTATGTGTATTGTTTCCCTAGGCCATTCTGGTTAAGCGATTGGAGCAGCAGAATTGCGAAAAATTTGATCTCTTCTCAACCATTTCTTAGCTTCAAACTACCATATCTCGCGAACGGAATGACCTAACCCAAAAATTCCTATTGCTTCTCAAAGTAGAAACTCGCCCGATTACAATGGTGTGTGTATTTTTTCCCTAGGCCATTCTGGTTAAGCGTTTGGAGCAGCAGAAGTGCGAAAAATTTCTGGCCTTCTCAACCATTTCTTGGCTTCAAACTCCCATATCTCGCGAACGGATTGACCTAACCCAAAAATTCCTATTGCATCTGAAAGTAGAAACTCGCCCGATTATAACAGTATGTGTATTTTTTCCCTAGGCCATTCTGGTTAAGCGTTTGGGGAAGCAGAAGTTGCGAAAAATTTGTGGCCTTCTCAACCATTTCTTGGCTTCAAACTCCCATATGTCGCGAACGGATTGACCTAACCCAAAAATTCCTGTTGCGTATGAAAGTAGAAACTCGCCCGATTACAACGGTATGTGTATTTTTTCCCTAGGCCATTCTGGTTAAGCGACTGGAGCAGCAGAAGTGCGAAAAATTTGTTGTCTTGTCAACCATTTCTTAGCTTCAAAGTCCCATATCTCGCGAACGGATTGACAGCACCCAAAAATTCCTATTGCATCTGAAAGTAGAAACTCGCCCGATTACAACGGTATGTGTATTTTTTCCCTAGGCCATTCTGGTTAAGCGTTTGGAGCATCAGAATTGCGAAAAATTTTTTGCGTTCTCAACCATATCTTGGCTTCAACCTACCATATCTCGCGAACGGATTGACCCAACCCAAAAATTCCTGTTGCGTCTGAAAGTAGAAACTCGCCCGATTACAACGGTATGTGTATTTTTTCCCTAGGCCATTCTGGTTAAGCGTTTGGAGCATCAGAATTGCGAAAAATTTTTTGCGTTCTCAACCATATCTTGGCTTCAACCTACCATATCTCGCGAACGGATTGACCCAACCCAAAAATTCCTATTGCGTCTGAAAGTAGAAACTCGCCCGATTACAACAGTATGTGTATTTTTTCCCTAGGCCATTGTGGTTAAGCGTTTGGAGCAGCAGAAGAGCGAAAAATTTCTCGCCTTCTCAACCATTTCTTGGCTTCAAACTACCATATCTCGCGAACGGATTGACCTAACCCAAAAATTGCTATTGCATTTGAAAGTAGAAACTCACCCGATTACAATGGTATGTGTATTTTTTCCCTAGGCCATTCTGGTTAAGCGTTTGGAGCATCAGAATTGCGAAAAATTTTTTGCGTTCTCAACCATATCTTGGCTTCAACCTACCATATCTCGCGAACGGATTGACCCAACCCAAAAATTCCTGTTGCGTCTGAAAGTAGAAACTTGCTCGATTACAACGGTATGTGTATTGTTTCCCTAGGCCATTCTGGTTAAGCGATTGGAGCAGCAGAATTGCGAAAAATTTGATCTCTTCTCAACCATTTCTTAGCTTCAAACTCCCATATCTCGCGGACGGATTGACCTAACCCAAAAATTCCTATTGCATCTGAAAGTAGAAACTCGCCCGATTACAACAGTATGTGTATTTTTTCCCTAGGCCATTCTGGTTAAGCGATTGGAGCAGCAGAATTGCGAAAAATTTGTTCTCTCCTCAACCATTTCTTGGCTTCAACCTACCATATCTCGCGAACGGATTGACCCAACCCAAAAATTCCTGTTGCGTCTGAAAGTAGAAACTCGCCCGATTACAACGGTATGTGTATTTTTTCCCTAGGCCATTCTGGTTAAGCGATTGCAGCTGCAGAAGTGCGAAAAATTTGTTCTCTTCTCAACCATTTCTTCGCTTCATAGTCCCATATCTCGCGAACGGATTGACCAAACCCAAAAATTCCTGCTGCGTCTGAAAGTAGAAACTCGCCCGATTACAACCGTATGCGTATTTTTTCCCTAGGCCCTTCTGGATAAGCGTTTGGAGCAGCAGAATTGCGAAAAATTTGTTGTCTTCGCAACCATTTCTTGGCTTCAAACTCCCATATCTCGTGAACGGATTGACCCACCCCAAAAATTCCTGTTGCGTCTGAAAGTAGAAACTCGCCCGATTACAACGGTATGTGTACTTTTTCCCCTAGGACATTCTGGTTTCGCTTTTGGAGCATCAGAATTGCGAAAAATTTGTTCTCTTCTCAACCATTTCTTAGCTTCAAACTCCCATATCTCGCGGACGGATTGACCTAACCCAAAAATTCCTATTGCATCTGAAAGTAGAAACTCGCCCGATTACAACAGTATGTGTATTTTTTCCCTAGGCCATTCTGGTTAAGCGATTGGAGCAGCAGGATTGCGAAAAATTTGTTCTCTCCTCAACCATTTCTTAGCTTCAAACTCCCATATCTCGCGAACGGATTGACCTAACCCAAAAATTCCTATCGCATCTGAAAGTAGAAACCCGCCCGATTACAACAGTATGTGTATTTTTTCCCTAAGCCATTCTGGTTAAGCGTTTGGGGAAGCAGAAGTGGGAAAAATTTTTTGCGTTCTCAACCATTTCTTGGCTTCAAACACCCTTACCTTGCGAACGGATTGACCTAACCCAAAAATTGCTATTGCATTTGAAAGTAGAAACTCACCCGATTACAACGGTATGTGTATTTTTTCCCTAGGCCATTCTGGTTAAGCAATTGGAGCAGCAGAATTGCGAAAAATTTGATCTCTTCTCAACCATTTCTTAGCTTCAAACTCCCATATCTCGCGAACGGATTGACCTAACCCAAAAATTCCTATTGCATCTGAAAGTAGAAACTCGCCCGATTACAATGGTATGTGTATTTTTTCCCTAGGCCATTCTGGATAAGCGTTTGGAGCAGCAGAATTGCGAAAAATTTTTGCGTTCTCTACCATTTCATGGCTTCAACCTCCCATATCTCGCGAACGGATTGACCCAACCCAAAAATTCCTGTTGCGTCTGATAGTAGAAACTCGCCCGATTACAACGGTATGCGTATTTTTTCCCTAGGCCATTCTGGTTAAGCGATTGGAGCAGCAGAATTGCGAAAAATTTGTTCTCTCCTCAACCATTTCTTAGCTTCAAACTCCCATATCTCGCGAACGGATTGACCTAACCCAAAAATTCCTGCTGCACCTGAAAGTAGAAACTCGCCCGATTACAACTGTATGCGTATTTTTTCCCTAGGCCCTTCTGGATAAGCGTTTGGAGCAGCAGAATTGCGAAAAATTTTTTGCCTTTTCAACCATTTCTTGGCTTCAACCTCCCATATCTCGCGAACGGATTGCCCCACCCCAAAAATTCCTGTTGCGTCTGAAAGTAGAAACTCGCCCGATTACAACGGTATGTGTACTTTTTCCCTAGGGCATTCTGGTTTCGCTTTTGGAGCAGCAGAATTGAGAAAAATTTTTTGCCTTTTCAACCATTTCTTGGCTTCAAACTCCCATATCACGCGAACGGATTGATATAACACAAAAATTTCTGTTGCGTCTGAAAGTAGAAACTCGCCCGATTACAACGATATGTGTATTTTTTCCCTAGGCCATGCTGGTTAAGCGATTGGAGCAGCAGAATTGCGAAAAATTTGTTCTCTTCTCAACCATTTCTTAGCTTCAAACTCCCATATCTCGCGAACGGATTGTCCTAACCCACAAATTCCTGTTGCATCTGAAAGTAGAAACTCGCCCGATTACAACGGTATGTGTATTTTTTCCCTAGGCCATTCTGGTTAAACGATTGGAGCAGCAGAATTGCGAAAAATTTTTTGCGTTCTCAACCATTTCTTGGCTTCAAACTACCATATCTCGCGAACGGATTGACCTAACCCAAAAATTGCTATTGCATTTGAAAGTAGAAACTCACCCGATTACAATGGTATGTGTATTTTTTCCCTAGGCCATTCTGGTTAAGCGTTTGGAGCATCAGAATTGCGAAAAATTTTTGGCGTTCTCAACCATATCTTGGCTTCAACCTACCATATCTCGCGAACGGATTGACCCAACCCAAAAATTCCTGTTGCGTCTGAAAGTAGAAACTCGCCCGATTACAACGGTATGTGTATTTTTTCCCTAGGCCATTCTGGTTAAGCGATTGGAGCAGCAGAATTGCGAAAAATTTGATCTCTTCTCAACCATTTCTTAGCTTCAAACTCCCATATCTCGCGAACGGATTGACCTAACCCAAAAATTCCTATTGCATCTGAAAGTAGAAACTCGCCCGATTACAACGGTGTGTGTATTTTTTCCCTAGGCCATTCTGGTTAAGCGTTTGGAGCAGCAGAATTGCGAAAAATTTGTGGCCTTCTCAACCATTTCTTCGCTTCATAGTCCCATATCTCGCGAACGGATTGACCAAACCCAAAAATTCCTGCTGCGTCTGAAAGTAGAAACTCTCCCGATTACAACTGTATGCGTATTTTTTCCCTAGGCCCTTCTGGATAAGCGTTTGGAGAAGCAGAATTGCGAAAAATTTGTTGTCTTCTCAACCATTACGTGGCTTCAAACTCCCATATCTCGTGAACGGATTGACCCACCCCAAAAATTCCTGTTGCGTCTGAAAGCAGAAACTCGCCCGATTACATCGGTATGTGTACTTTTTCCCTAGGCCATTCTGGTTAAGCGATTGGAGCAGCAGAATTGCGAAAAATTTGATCTCTTCTCAACCATTTCTTAGCTTCAAACTCCCATATCTCGCGAACGGATTGACCTAACCCAAAAATTGCTATTGCATCTGAAAGTAGAAACTCGCCCGATTACAACAGTGTGTGTATTTTTTCCCTAGGCCATTCTGGTTAAGCGTTTGGAGCAGCAGAAGTGCGAAAAATTTGTGGCCTTCTCAACCATTTCTTCGCTTCATAGTCCCATATCTCGCGAACGGATTGACCAAACCCAAAAATTCCTGCTGCGTCTGAAAGTAGAAACTCTCCCGATTACAACTGTATGCGTATTTTTTCCCTAGGCCCTTCTGGATAAGCGTTTGGAGCAGCAGAATTGCGAAAAATTTGTTGTCTTCTCAACCATTACGTGGCTTCAAACTCCCATATCTCGCGAACGGATTGACCCACCCCAAAAATTCCTGTTGCGTCTGAAAGCAGAAACTCGCCCGATTACAACGGTATGTGTACTTTTTCCCTAGGCCATTCTGGTTTCGCGTTTGGAGCAGCAGAGTTGCGAAAAATTTTTTGCCTTCTCAACCATTTCTTGGCTTCAAACTCCCATATCTCGCGAACGGATTGACCTAACCCAAAAATTCCTATTGCATCTGAAAGTTGAAACTCGCCCGATTACAACGGTATGTGTATTTTTTCCCTATGCCATTCTGGTTAAGCGTTTGGAGCAGCAGAATTGCGAAAAATTGTTTGCCTTCTCAACCATTTCTTGGCTACAAACTCCCATATCTCGCGAACGGATTGACCTAACCCAAAAATTCCTATTGCTTCTCAAAGTAGAAACTCGCCCGTCTACAATGGTATGCGTATTTTTTCCCTAGGCCATTCTGGTTAAGCGTTTGGAGCAGCAGAATTGCGAAAAATTTTTTGCGTTCTCAACCATTTCTTGGCTTCAAACACCCATATCGCGCGAACGGATTGACCCACCCCAAAAATTCCTGTCGCGTCTGAAAGTAGAAACTCGCCCGATAACAACAGTATGTGTATTTTTTCCCTAGGCCATTCTGGTTAAGCGTTTGGAGCAGCAGAAGTGCGAAAAATTTCTGGCCTTCTCAACCATTTCTTGGTTTCAAACTACCATATCTCGCGAACGGATTGACCTAACCCAAAAATTCCTATTGCATCTGAAAGTAGAAACTCGCCCGATTACAACAGTATGTGTATTTTTTTCCCTAGGCCATTCTGGTTAAGCGTTTGGAGCAGCAGAATTGCGAAAAATTTGTTGTCTTCTCAACCATTTCTTAGCTTCAAACTCCCATATCTCGCGAACGGATTGACCTAACCCAAAAAATCCTATTGCAACTGAAAGTAGAATCTCGCCCGATTACAACGGTATGTGTATTTTTTCCCTAGGCCATTCTGGTGAAGCGTTTGGAGCAGCAGAGTTGCGAAAATTTTGTTGCCTTCTCAACCATTTCTTGGCTTCAACCTCCCACATCTCGCGAACGGATTGACCCAACCCAAAAATTCCTGTTGCGTCTGAAAGTAGAAACTCGCCCGATTACAGCGGTATGTGTATTTTTTCCCTAGGCCATTCTGGTTAAACGTTTGGAGCAGCAGAGTTCCGAAAAATTGTTTGCCTTCTCAACCATTTCTTGGCTTCATAATACCCTATCTCGCGAGCCGATTGACCTAACCCAAAAATTCCTGTTGCATCTGAAAGAAGAAACTCGCCCGATTACAACGGTATGTGCATTTTTTCCCTAGGCCATTCTGGTTAAGCGATTGGAGCAGCAGAATTGCCAAAAATTTGTTCTCTTCTCAACCATTTCTTAGCTTCAAACTCCCATATCTCGCGAACGGATTGACCTAACCCAAAAATTCCTATTCCTTTTCAAAGTAGAAACTCGCCCGATTACAGCGGTATGTGTATTTTTTCCCTAGGCCATTCTGGTTAAACGTTTGGAGCAGCAGAATTCCGAAAAATTTTTTGCCTTCTCAACCATTTCTTGGCTTCATAATACCCTATCTCGCGAACCAATTGACCCACCCCAAAAATTCCTGTTGCGTCTGAAAGTAGAAACTCGCCCGATTACAAAAGTATGTGTATTTTCTCCCTAGGCCATTCTGGTTACGCGTTTGGAGCAGCAGAAGTGCGAAAAATTTCTGGCCTTCCCAGCAATTTCTTGACTTCAAACTACCATATCTCGCGTACGGATTGACCTAACCCAAAAATTCCTATTGCATCTGAAAGTAGGAACTCGCCCGATTACAATGGTACGTGTATTTTTTCCCTAGGCCATTCTGGTTAAGCGTTTGGAGCATCAGTATTGCGAAAAATTTTTTGCGTTCTCAACCATATGTTGGCTTCAACCTACCATATCTCGCGAACGGATTGACCCAACCCAAAAATTCCTGTTGCGTCTGAAAGTAGAAACTCGCCCGGTTACAACGGTATGTGTATTTTTTCCCTAGGCCACTCTGGTTAAGCGATTGGAGCAGCAGAATTGCGAAAAATTTGATCTCTTATCAGTCATGTCTTAGCTTCAAACTCCCATATCTCGCGAACGGATTGACCTAACCCAAAAATTCCTATTGCATCTGAAAGTAGAAACTCGCCCGATTACAACAGTATGTGTATTTTTTCCCTAGGCCATTCTGGTTAAGCGTTTGGAGCAGCAGAGTTGCGAAAAATTTTTTTCCCTTCTCAACCATTTCTTGGCTTCAAACTCCCATATCTCGCCAACGGATTGACCTAATGCAAAAATTCCTATTGCGTCTGAAAGCAGAAACTCGCCCGATTACAATGGTATGTGTATTTTTTCCCTAGGCCATTCTGGTTGAGCGTTTGGAGCAGCAGAATTGCGAAAATTTTATTGCGATCTCAACCATTTCTTGGCTTCAACCTCCCATATCTCGCGAACGGATTGACCCAACCCAAAAATTCATGTTGCGTCTGAAAGTAGAAACTCGCCCGATTACAACGGTATGTGTATTTTTTCCCTAGGCCATTCTGGTTAAGCGATTGGAGCAGCAGAATTGCGAAAAATTTGTTCTCTTCTCAACCATTTCTTAGCTTCAAACTCCCATATCTCGCGAACGGATTGTCCTAACCCAAAAATTCCTGTTGCGTCTGAAAGTAGAAACTCGCACGATTACAACAGTATGTGTATTTTTTCCCTAGGCCATTCTGGTTAAGCCTTTGGAGCAGCAGAAGTGCGACAAATTTTGTGCCTTCTCAACCATTTCTTGGCTTCAAACTCCCATATCTCGCGAACGGATTGACCTAACCCAAAAATTCCTATTGCATCTGAAAGTAGAAACTCGCCCGATTACAACGGCAGGTGTATTTTTTCCCTATGCCATTCTGGTTAAGCGTTTGGAGCAGCAGAAGTGCGAAAAATTTCTGGCCTTCTCAACCATTTCTTGGCTTCAACCTCCCATATCTCGCGAACGGATTGACCTAACCCAAAAATTCCTATTGCATCTGAAAGTAGAAACTCGCCCGATTACAACTGCAGGTGTATTTTTTCCCCATGCCATTCTGGTTAAGCGTTTGGAGCAGCAGAAGTGCGAAAAATTTCTGTCCTTCTCAACCATTTCTTGGCTTCAAACTCCCTTATCTTGCGAGCGGATTGACCTAACCCAAAAATTGTTATTGCATCTGAAACTAGAAACTCGCCCGATTACATCGGTATGTGTATTTTTACTCTAGGCCATTCTGGTTAAGCGTTTGGAGCAGCAGAATTGCGAAAAATTTTTTGCCATCTCAACCATTTCTTGGCTTCATAATACCCTATCTCGCGAACGGATTGACCTAACCCAAAAATTCCTATTGCATCTGAAAGTAGAAACTCGCCCGATTACAACGGTATGTGTATTTTTTCCCTATGCCATTCTGGTTAAGCGTTTGGAGCCGCAGAATTGCGAAAAATTTGTTGTCTTCTCAACCATTTCCTGGCTTCACACACCCATACGGCGCGAACGGATTGTCCTAACCCAAAAATTGCTATTGCATCTGAAAGTAGAAACTCGCCCGATTACAACAGTATGTGTATTTTTTCCCTAGGCCATTCTGGTTAAGCGTTTGGAGCAGCAGAAGTGCGAAAAATTTGTGGCCTTCTCAACCATTTCCTGGCTTCAAACACCCATATGGCGCGAACGGATTGACCCACCCCAAAAATTCCTGTTGCGTCTGAAAGTAGAAACTCGCCCGATTACAACAGTATGTGTATTTTTTCCCTAGGCCATTCTGGTTAAGCGTTTGGAGCAGCAGAAGTGCGAAAAATTTCTGGCCTTCTCAACCATTTCTTGGCTTCAAACTCCCTTATCTTGCGAACGGATTGACCTAACCCAAAAATTGCTATTGCATCTGAAAGTAGAAACTCGCCCGATTACAACGGTATGTGTATTTTTTCCCTAGGCCATTCTGGCTAAGCGTTTGGAGCAGCAGAATTGCGAAAAATTTTTGCGTTCTCAACCATTTCTTGGCTTCAACCTCCCATATCTCGCGAACGGATTGACCCAACCCAAAGTTCCTGTTGCGTCTGATAGTAGAAACTCGCCCGATTACAACGGTATGTGTATTTTTTCCCTAGGCCATTCTGGTTAAGCGTTTGGAGCAGCAGAGTTGCGAAAAATTTTTTTCCCTTCTCAACCATTTCTTGGCTTCAAACTCCCATATCTCGCGAACGGATTGACCTAATGCAAAAATTCCTATTGCGTCTGAAAGTAGAAACTCGCCCGATTACAATGGTATGTGTATTTTTTCCCTAGGCCATTCTGGTTGAGCGTTTGGAGCAGCAGAATTGCGAAAATTTTATTGCGATCTCAACCATTTCTTGGCTTCAACCTCCCATATCTCGCGAACGGATTGACCCAACCCAAAAATTCATGTTGCGTCTGAAAGTAGAAACTCGCCCGATTACAACGGTATGTGTATTTTTTCCCTAGGCCATTCTGGTTAAGCGATTGGAGCAGCAGAATTGCGAAAAATTTGTTCTCTTCTCAACCATTTCTTAGCTTCAAACTCCCATATCTCGCGAACGGATTGTCCTAACCCAAAAATTCCTATTGCATCTGAAAGTAGAAACTCGCCCGATTACAACTGCAGGTGTATTTTTTCCCCATGCCATACTGGTTAAGCGTTTGGAGCAGCAGAAGTGCGAAAAATTTCTGGCCTTCTCAACCATTTCTTGGCTTCAAACTCCCTTATCTTGCGAGCGGATTGACCTAACCCAAAAATTGTTATTGCATCTGAAAGTAGAAACTCGCCCGATTACATCGGTATGTGTATTTTTTCCCTAGGCCCTTCTGGATAAGCGTTTGGAGCAGCAGAATTGCGAAAAATTTGTTGTCTTCTCAACCATTACGTGGCTTCAAACTCCCATATCTCGCGAACGGATTGACCCACCCCAAAAATTCCTGTTGCGTCTGAAAGCAGAAACTCGCCCGATTACAACGGTATGTGTACTTTTTCCCTAGGCCATTCTGGTTTCGCGTTTGGAGCAGCAGAGTTGCGAAAAATTTTTTGCCTTCTCAACCATTTCTTGGCTTCAAACTCCCATATCTCGCGAACGGATTGACCTAACCCAAAAATTCCTATTGCATCTGAAAGTTGAAACTCGCCCGATTACAACGGTATGTGTATTTTTTCCCTATGCCATTCTGGTTAAGCGTTTGGAGCAGCAGAATTGCGAAAAATTGTTTGCCTTCTCAACCATTTCTTGGCTACAAACTCCCATATCTCGCGAACGGATTGACCTAACCCAAAAATTCCTATTGCTTCTCAAAGTAGAAACTCGCCCGTCTACAATGGTATGCGTATTTTTTCCCTAGGCCATTCTGGTTAAGCGTTTGGAGCAGCAGAATTGCGAAAAATTTTTTGCGTTCTCAACCATTTCTTGGCTTCAAACACCCATATCGCGCGAACGGATTGACCCACCCCAAAAATTCCTGTCGCGTCTGAAAGTAGAAACTCGCCCGATAACAACAGTATGTGTATTTTTTCCCTAGGCCATTCTGGTTAAGCGTTTGGAGCAGCAGAAGTGCGAAAAATTTCTGGCCTTCTCAACCATTTCTTGGTTTCAAACTACCATATCTCGCGAACGGATTGACCTAACCCAAAAATTCCTATTGCATCTGAAAGTAGAAACTCGCCCGATTACAACAGTATGTGTATTTTTTTCCCTAGGCCATTCTGGTTAAGCGTTTGGAGCAGCAGAATTGCGAAAAATTTGTTGTCTTCTCAACCATTTCTTAGCTTCAAACTCCCATATCTCGCGAACGGATTGACCTAACCCAAAAAATCCTATTGCAACTGAAAGTAGAATCTCGCCCGATTACAACGGTATGTGTATTTTTTCCCTAGGCCATTCTGGTTAAGCGTTTGGAGCAGCAGAGTTGCGAAAATTTTGTTGCCTTCTCAACCATTTCTTGGCTTCAACCTCCCACATCTCGCGAACGGATTGACCCAACCCAAAAATTCCTGTTGCGTCTGAAAGTAGAAACTCGCCCGATTACAGCGGTATGTGTATTTTTTCCCTAGGCCATTCTGGTTAAACGTTTGGAGCAGCAGAGTTCCGAAAAATTGTTTGCCTTCTCAACCATTTCTTGGCTTCATAATACCCTATCTCGCGAGCCGATTGACCTAACCCAAAAATTCCTGTTGCATCTGAAAGAAGAAACTCGCCCGATTACAACGGTATGTGCATTTTTTCCCTAGGCCATTCTGGTTAAGCGATTGGAGCAGCAGAATTGCCAAAAATTTGTTCTCTTCTCAACCATTTCTTAGCTTCAAACTCCCATATCTCGCGAACGGATTGACCTAACCCAAAAATTCCTATTCCTTTTCAAAGTAGAAACTCGCCCGATTACAGCGGTATGTGTATTTTTTCCCTAGGCCATTCTGGTTAAACGTTTGGAGCAGCAGAATTCCGAAAAATTTTTTGCCTTCTCAACCATTTCTTGGCTTCATAATACCCTATCTCGCGAACCAATTGACCCACCCCAAAAATTCCTGTTGCGTCTGAAAGTAGAAACTCGCCCGATTACAAAAGTATGTGTATTTTCTCCCTAGGCCATTCTGGTTACGCGTTTGGAGCAGCAGAAGTGCGAAAAATTTCTGGCCTTCCCAGCAATTTCTTGACTTCAAACTACCATATCTCGCGTACGGATTGACCTAACCCAAAAATTCCTATTGCATCTGAAAGTAGGAACTCGCCCGATTACAATGGTACGTGTATTTTTTCCCTAGGCCATTCTGGTTAAGCGTTTGGAGCATCAGTATTGCGAAAAATTTTTTGCGTTCTCAACCATATGTTGGCTTCAACCTACCATATCTCGCGAACGGATTGACCCAACCCAAAAATTCCTGTTGCGTCTGAAAGTAGAAACTCGCCCGGTTACAACGGTATGTGTATTTTTTCCCTAGGCCACTCTGGTTAAGCGATTGGAGCAGCAGAATTGCGAAAAATTTGATCTCTTATCAGTCATGTCTTAGCTTCAAACTCCCATATCTCGCGAACGGATTGACCTAACCCAAAAATTCCTATTGCATCTGAAAGTAGAAACTCGCCCGATTACAACAGTATGTGTATTTTTTCCCTAGGCCATTCTGGTTAAGCGTTTGGAGCAGCAGAGTTGCGAAAAATTTTTTTCCCTTCTCAACCATTTCTTGGCTTCAAACTCCCATATCTCGCCAACGGATTGACCTAATGCAAAAATTCCTATTGCGTCTGAAAGCAGAAACTCGCCCGATTACAATGGTATGTGTATTTTTTCCCTAGGCCATTCTGGTTGAGCGTTTGGAGCAGCAGAATTGCGAAAATTTTATTGCGATCTCAACCATTTCTTGGCTTCAACCTCCCATATCTCGCGAACGGATTGACCCAACCCAAAAATTCATGTTGCGTCTGAAAGTAGAAACTCGCCCGATTACAACGGTATGTGTATTTTTTCCCTAGGCCATTCTGGTTAAGCGATTGGAGCAGCAGAATTGCGAAAAATTTGTTCTCTTCTCAACCATTTCTTAGCTTCAAACTCCCATATCTCGCGAACGGATTGTCCTAACCCAAAAATTCCTGTTGCGTCTGAAAGTAGAAACTCGCACGATTACAACAGTATGTGTATTTTTTCCCTAGGCCATTCTGGTTAAGCCTTTGGAGCAGCAGAAGTGCGACAAATTTTGTGCCTTCTCAACCATTTCTTGGCTTCAAACTCCCATATCTCGCGAACGGATTGACCTAACCCAAAAATTCCTATTGCATCTGAAAGTAGAAACTCGCCCGATTACAACGGCAGGTGTATTTTTTCCCTATGCCATTCTGGTTAAGCGTTTGGAGCAGCAGAAGTGCGAAAAATTTCTGGCCTTCTCAACCATTTCTTGGCTTCAACCTCCCATATCTCGCGAACGGATTGACCTAACCCAAAAATTCCTATTGCATCTGAAAGTAGAAACTCGCCCGATTACAACTGCAGGTGTATTTTTTCCCCATGCCATTCTGGTTAAGCGTTTGGAGCAGCAGAAGTGCGAAAAATTTCTGTCCTTCTCAACCATTTCTTGGCTTCAAACTCCCTTATCTTGCGAGCGGATTGACCTAACCCAAAAATTGTTATTGCATCTGAAACTAGAAACTCGCCCGATTACATCGGTATGTGTATTTTTACTCTAGGCCATTCTGGTTAAGCGTTTGGAGCAGCAGAATTGCGAAAAATTTTTTGCCATCTCAACCATTTCTTGGCTTCATAATACCCTATCTCGCGAACGGATTGACCTAACCCAAAAATTCCTATTGCATCTGAAAGTAGAAACTCGCCCGATTACAACGGTATGTGTATTTTTTCCCTATGCCATTCTGGTTAAGCGTTTGGAGCCGCAGAATTGCGAAAAATTTGTTGTCTTCTCAACCATTTCCTGGCTTCACACACCCATACGGCGCGAACGGATTGTCCTAACCCAAAAATTGCTATTGCATCTGAAAGTAGAAACTCGCCCGATTACAACAGTATGTGTATTTTTTCCCTAGGCCATTCTGGTTAAGCGTTTGGAGCAGCAGAAGTGCGAAAAATTTGTGGCCTTCTCAACCATTTCCTGGCTTCAAACACCCATATGGCGCGAACGGATTGACCCACCCCAAAAATTCCTGTTGCGTCTGAAAGTAGAAACTCGCCCGATTACAACAGTATGTGTATTTTTTCCCTAGGCCATTCTGGTTAAGCGTTTGGAGCAGCAGAAGTGCGAAAAATTTCTGGCCTTCTCAACCATTTCTTGGCTTCAAACTCCCTTATCTTGCGAACGGATTGACCTAACCCAAAAATTGCTATTGCATCTGAAAGTAGAAACTCGCCCGATTACAACGGTATGTGTATTTTTTCCCTAGGCCATTCTGGCTAAGCGTTTGGAGCAGCAGAATTGCGAAAAATTTTTGCGTTCTCAACCATTTCTTGGCTTCAACCTCCCATATCTCGCGAACGGATTGACCCAACCCAAAGTTCCTGTTGCGTCTGATAGTAGAAACTCGCCCGATTACAACGGTATGTGTATTTTTTCCCTAGGCCATTCTGGTTAAGCGTTTGGAGCAGCAGAGTTGCGAAAAATTTTTTTCCCTTCTCAACCATTTCTTGGCTTCAAACTCCCATATCTCGCGAACGGATTGACCTAATGCAAAAATTCCTATTGCGTCTGAAAGTAGAAACTCGCCCGATTACAATGGTATGTGTATTTTTTCCCTAGGCCATTCTGGTTGAGCGTTTGGAGCAGCAGAATTGCGAAAATTTTATTGCGATCTCAACCATTTCTTGGCTTCAACCTCCCATATCTCGCGAACGGATTGACCCAACCCAAAAATTCATGTTGCGTCTGAAAGTAGAAACTCGCCCGATTACAACGGTATGTGTATTTTTTCCCTAGGCCATTCTGGTTAAGCGATTGGAGCAGCAGAATTGCGAAAAATTTGTTCTCTTCTCAACCATTTCTTAGCTTCAAACTCCCATATCTCGCGAACGGATTGTCCTAACCCAAAAATTCCTATTGCATCTGAAAGTAGAAACTCGCCCGATTACAACTGCAGGTGTATTTTTTCCCCATGCCATACTGGTTAAGCGTTTGGAGCAGCAGAAGTGCGAAAAATTTCTGGCCTTCTCAACCATTTCTTGGCTTCAAACTCCCTTATCTTGCGAGCGGATTGACCTAACCCAAAAATTGTTATTGCATCTGAAAGTAGAAACTCGCCCGATTACATCGGTATGTGTATTTTTACTCTAGGCCATTCTGGTTAAGCGTTTGGAGCAGCAGAATTGCGAAAAATTTTTTGCCATCTCAACCATTTCTTGGCTTCATAATACCCTATCTCGCGAACGGATTGACCTAACCCAAAAATTCCTATTGCATCTGAAAGTAGAAACTCGCCCGATTACAACGGTATGTGTATTTTTTCCCTATGCCATTCTGGTTAAGCGTTTGGAGCCGCAGAATTGCGAAAAATTTGTTGTCTTCTCAACCATTTCCTGGCTTCAAACACCCATATGGCGCGAACGGATTGACCCACCCCAAAAATTCCTGTTGCGTCTGAAAGTAGAAACTCGCCCGATTACAACAGTATGTGTATTTTTTCCCTAGGCCATTCTGGTTAAGCGTTTGGAGCAGCAGAAGTGCGAAAAATTTGTGGCCTTCTCAACCATTTCCTGGCTTCAAACACCCATATGGCGCGAACGGATTGACCCACCCCAAAAATTCCTGTTGCGTCTGAAAGTAGAAACTCGCCCGATTACAACAGTATGTGTATTTTTTCCCTAGGCCATTCTGGTTAAGCGTTTGGAGCAGCAGAAGTGCGAAAAATTTCTGGCCTTCTCAACCATTTCTTGGCTTCAAACTCCCTTATCTTGCGAACGGATTGACCTAACCCAAAAATTGCTATTGCATCTGAAAGTAGAAACTCGCCCGATTACAACGGTATGTGTATTTTTTCCCTAGGCCATTCTGGCTAAGCGTTTGGAGCAGCAGAATTGCGAAAAATTTTTGCGTTCTCAACCATTTCTTGGCTTCAACCTCCCATATCTCGCGAACGGATTGACCCAACCCAAAAATTCCTGTTGCGTCTGATAGTAGAAACTCGCCCGATTACAACGGTATGTGTATTTTTTCCCAAGGCCATTCTGGTTAAGCGTTTGGAGAAGCAGAAGTGCGAAAAATTTGTGGCCTTCTCAACCATTTCTTGGCTTCAAA
This sequence comes from Ptiloglossa arizonensis, assembly GCF_051014685.1. Taxonomy (NCBI): domain Eukaryota; kingdom Metazoa; phylum Arthropoda; class Insecta; order Hymenoptera; family Colletidae; genus Ptiloglossa; species Ptiloglossa arizonensis. The sequence goes on from NW_027478953.1 coordinate 66,917, forward strand.
CTCCCTTATCTTGCGAACGGATTGACCTAACCAAAAAATTGCTATTGCATCTGAAAGTAGAAACTCGCCCGATTACAACGGTATGTGTATTTTTTCCCTAGGCCATTCTGGTTAAGCGTTTGGAGCATCAGAATTGGGAAAAATTTTTTGCGTTCTCAACCATATCTTGGCTTCAACCTACCATATCTCGCGAACGGATTGACCCAACCCAAAAATTCCTGTTGCGTCTGAAAGTAGAAACTCGCCCGATTACATGGGTATGTGTATTTTTTCCCTAGGCCATTCTGGTTAAGCGATTGGAGCAGCAGAATTGCGAAAAATTTGATCTCTTCTCAACCATTTCTTAGCTTCAAACTCCCATATCTCGCGAACGGATTGACCTAACCCAAAAATTCCTATTGCATCTGAAAGTAGAAACTCGCCCGATTACAACAGTATGTGTATTTTTTCCCTAGGCCATTCTGGTTAAGCGATTGCAGCTGCAGAAGTGCGAAAAATTTGTTGTCTTCTCAACCATTTCTTCGCTTCATAGTCCCATATCTCGCGAACGGATTGACCAAACCCAAAAATTCCTGCTGCGTCTGACAGTAGAAACTCGCCCGATTACAACTGTATGCGAATTTTTTCCTAGGCCCTTCTGGATAAGCGTCTGGAGCAGCAGAATTGCGAAAAATTTGTTGTCTTCGCAACCATTTCTTGGGTTCAAACTCCCATATCTCGTGAACGGATTGACCCACCCCAAAAATTCCTGTTGCGTCTGAAAGTAGAAACTCGCCCGATTACAACGGTATGTGTACTTTTTCCCCAGGACATTCTGGTTTCGCTTTTGGTGCAGCAGAATTGCGAAAAATTTTTTGCCTTGTGAACCATTTCTTGGCTTCAAACTCCCATATCACGCGAACGGATTGATATAACCCAAAAATTCCTGTTGCGTCTGAAAGTAGAAACTCGCACGATTACAACGGTATGTGTATTTTTCCCTATGCCATTCTGGTTAAGCGTTTGGAGCAGCAGAATTGCGAAAAATTGTTTGCCTTCTCAACCATTTCTTGGCTTCAAACTCCCATATCTCGCGAACGGATTGACCTAACCCAAAAATTCCTATTGCAACAGAAAGTAGAATCTCGCCCGATTACAACGGTATGTGTATTTTTTCCTTAGGCCATTCTGGTTAAGCGTTTGGAGCAGCAGAGTTGCGAAAAATTTTTTGCCTTCTCAACCATTTCTTGGCTTCATAATACCCTATCACGCGAACCGATTGACCTAACCCAAAAATTCCTATTGCGTCTGAAAGTAGAAACTCGCCCGATTACAACGGTATGTGTATTTTTCCCTATGCCATTCTGGTTAAGCGTTTGGAGCAGCAGAATTGCGAAAAATTGTTTGCCTTCTCAACCATTTCTTGGCTTCAAACTCCCATATCTCGCGAACGGATTGACCTAACCCAAAAATTCCTATTGCTTCTCAAAGTAGAAACTCGCCCGATTACAATGGTATGTGTATTTTTTCCCTAGGCCATTCTGGTTAAGCGTTTGGAGCAGTAGAATTGCGAAAAATTTTTTGCGTTCTCAACCATTTCTTGGCTTCAAACACCCATATCTCGCGAACGGATTGACCTAACCCAAAAATTCCTATTGCTTCTCAAAGTAGAAACTCGCCCGATTACAATGGTATTTGTATTTTTTCCCTAGGCCATTCTGGTTAAGCGTTTGGAGCAGCAGAATTGCGAAAAATTTTTTGCGTTCTCAACCATTTCTTGGCTTCAAACACCCATATCGCGCGAACGGATTGACCCACCCCAAAAATTCCTGTTGCGTCTGAAAGTAGAAACTCGCCCGATTACAACAGTATGTGTATTTTTTCCCTAGGCCATTCTGGTTAAGCGTTTGGAGCAGCAGAAGTGCGAAAAATTTCTGGCCTTCTCAACCATTTCTTGGCTTCAAACTACCATATCTCGCGAACGGATTGACCTAACCCAAAAATTGCTATTGCATTTGAAAGTAGAAACTCACCCGATTACAATGGCATGTGTATTTTTTCCCTAGGCCATTCTGGTTAAGCGTTTGGAGCATCAGAATTGCGAAAAATTTTTTGCGTTCTCAACCATATCTTGGCTTCAACCTACCATATCTCGCGAACGGATTGACCCAACCCAAAAATTCCTCTTGCGTCTGAAAGTAGAAACTCGCCCGATTACAACGGTATGTGTATTTTTTCCCTAGGCCATTCTGGTTAAGCGTTTGGAGCAGCAGAGCTGCGAAAAATTTTTTGCCTTCTCAACCATTTCTTGGCTTCATAATACCCTATCACGCGAACCGATTGACCTAACCCAAAAATTCCTATTGCATCTGAAAGTAGAAACTCGCCCGATTACAACGGTATGTGTATTTTTCCCTATGCCATCCTGGTTAAGCGTTTGGAGCAGCAGAATTGCGAAAAATTGTTTGCCTTCTCAACCATTTCTTGGCTTCAAACTCCCATATCTCGCGAACGGATTGACCTAACCCAAAAATTCCTATTGCTTCTCAAAGTAGAAACTCGCCCGATTACAACAGTATGTGTATTTTTTCCCTAGGCCATTCTGGTTAAGCGATTGCAGCTGCAGAAGTGCGAAAAATTTGTTGTCTTCTCAACCATTTCTTCGCTTCATAGTCCCATATCTCGCGAACGGATTGACCAAACCCAAAAATTCCTGCTGCGTCTGACAGTAGAAACTCGCCCGATTACAACTGTATGCGAATTTTTTCCTAGGCCCTTCTGGATAAGCGTCTGGAGCAGCAGAATTGCGAAAAATTTGTTGTCTTCGCAACCATTTCTTGGCTTCAAACTCCCATATCTCGTGAACGGATTGACCCACCCCAAAAATTCCTGTTGCGTCTGAAAGTAGAAACTCGCCCGATTACAACGGTATGTGTACTTTTTCCCCAGGACATTCTGGTTTCGCTTTTGGTGCAGCAGAATTGCGAAAAATTTTTTGCCTTGTCAACCATTTCTTGGCTTCAAACTCCCATATCACGCGAACGGATTGATATAACCCAAAAATTCCTGTTGCGTCTGAAAGTAGAAACTCGCACGATTACAACGGTATGTGTATTTTTCCCTATGCCATTCTGGTTAAGCGTTTGGAGCAGCAGAATTGCGAAAAATTGTTTGCCTTCTCAACCATTTCTTGGCTTCAAACTCCCATATCTCGCGAACGGATTGACCTAACCCAAAAATTCCTATTGCAACAGAAAGTAGAATCTCGCCCGATTACAACGGTATGTGTATTTTTTCCTTAGGCCATTCTGGTTAAGCCTTTGGAGCAGCAGAGTTGCGAAAAATTTTTTGCCTTCTCAACCATTTCTTGGCTTCATAATACCCTATCACGCGAACCGATTGACCTAACCCAAAAATTCCTATTGCATCTGAAAGTAGAAACTCGCCCGATTACAACGGTATGTGTATTTTTCCCTATGCCATTCTGGTTAAGCGTTTGGAGCAGCAGAATTGCGAAAAATTGTTTGCCTTCTCAACCATTTCTTGGCTTCAAACTCCCATATCTCGCGAACGGATTGACCTAACCCAAAAATTCCTATTGCTTCTCAAAGTAGAAACTCGCCCGATTACAATGGTATGTGTATTTTTTCCCTAGGCCATTCTGGTTAAGCGTTTGGAGCAGTAGAATTGCGAAAAATTTTGTTGCCTTCTCAACCATTTCTTGGCTTCAAACACCCATATCGCGCGAACGGATTGACCCACCCCAAAAATTCCTGTTGCGTCTGAAAGTAGAAACTCGCCCGATTACAACAGTATGTGTATTTTTTCCCTAGGCCATTCTGGTTAAGCGTTTGGAGCAGCAGAAGTGCGAAAAATTTCTGGCCTTCTCAACCATTTCTTGGCTTCAAACTACCATATCTCGCGAACGGATTGACCTAACCCAAAAATTGCTATTGCATTTGAAAGTAGAAACTCACCCGATTACAATGGCATGTGTATTTTTTCCCTAGGCCATTCTGGTTAAGCGTTTGGAGCATCAGAATTGCGAAAAATTTTTTGCGTTCTCAACCATATCTTGGCTTCAACCTACCATATCTCTCGAACGGATTGACCCAACCCAAAAATTCCTCTTGCGTCTGAAAGTAGAAACTCGCCCGATTACAACGGTATGTGTATTTTTTCCCTAGGCCATTCTGGTTAAGCGTTTGGAGCATCAGAATTGCGAAAAATTTTTTGCGTTCTCAACCATTTCTTGGCTTCAAACACCCATATCTCGCGAACGGATTGACCTAACCCAAAAATTCCTATTGCTTCTCAAAGTAGAAACTCGCCCGATTACAATGGTATTTGTATTTTTTCCCTAGGCCATTCTGGTTAAGCGTTTGGAGCAGCAGAATTGCGAAAAATTGTTTGCCTTCTCAACCATTTCTTGGCTTCAAACTCCCATATCTCGCGAACGGATTGACCTAACCCAAAAATTCCTATTGCAACAGAAAGTAGAATCTCGCCCGATTACAACGGTATGTGTATTTTTTCCTTAGGCCATTCTGGTTAAGCGTTTGGAGCAGCAGAATTGCGAAAAATTTTTTGCGTTCTCAACCATTTCTTGGCTTCAAACACCCATATCGCGCGAACGGATTGACCCACCCCAAAAATTCCTGTTGCGTCTGAAAGTAGAAACTCGCCCGATTACAACAGTATGTGTATTTTTTCCCCAGGCAAATCTGGTTAAGCGTTTGGAGCAGCAGAAGTGCGACAAATTTTGTGCCTTCTCAACCATTTCTTGGCTTCCAACTCCCATATCTCGCGAACGGATTGACCTAACCCAAAAATTCCTATTGCAACAGAAAGTAGAATCTCGCCCGATTACAACGGTATGTGTATCTTTTCCCTAGGCCATTCTGGTTAAGCGATTGGAGCAGCAGAAGTGCGAAAAATTTGTTGTCTTGTCAACCATTTCTTAGCTTCAAAGTCCCATATCTCGCGAACGGATTGACCTCACCCAAAAATTCCTATTGCATCTGAAAGTAGAAACTCGGCCGATTACAACGGTATGTGTATTTTTTCCCTATGCCATTCTGGTTAAGCGTTTGGAGCAGCAGAAGTGCGAAAAATTTTTGGCCTTCTCAACCATTTCTTGGCTTCAACCTCCCATATCTCGCGAACGGATTGACCTAACCCAAAAATTCCTATGGCATCTGAAAGTAGAAACTCGCCCGATTACAACAGTATGTGTATTTTTTCCCTAGGCCATTCTGGTTAAGCGTTTGGAGCAGCAGAAGTGCGAAAAATTTCTGGCCTTCTCTACCATTTCTTGGCTTCAAACTCCCTTATCTTGCGAACGGATTGACCTAACCCAAAAATTGCTATTGCATCTGAAAGTAGAAACTCGCCCGATTACAACGGTATGTGTATTTTTTCCCTAGGCGATTCTGGTTAAGCGTTTGGAGCAGCAGAAGTGCGAAAAATTTGTGGCCTTTTCAACCATTTCCTGGCTTCAAACACCCATATGGCGCGAACGGATTGACCCACCCCAAAAATTCCTGTTGCGTCTGAATGTAGAAACTCGCCCGATTACAACAGTATGTGTATTTTTTCGCTAGGCCATTCTGGTTAAGCGTTTGGAGCAGCAGAAGTGCGAAAAATTTTTTGCCTTCTCAACCATTTCTTGGCTTCATAATACCCTATCACGCGAACCGATTGACCTAACCCAAAAATTCCTATTGCATCTGAAAGTAGAAACTCGCCCGATTACAGCGGTATGTGTATTTTTCCCTATGCCATTCTGGTTAAGCATTTGGAGCAGCAGAATTGCGAAAAATTGTTTGTCTTCTCAACCATTTCTTGGCTTCAAACTCCCATATCTCGCGAACGGATTGACCTAACCCAAAAATTCCTATTGCTTCTCAAAGTAGAAACTCGCCCGATTACAATGGTATGTGTATTTTTTCCCTAGGCCATTCTGGTTAAGCGTTTGGAGCAGTAGAATTGCGAAAAATTTTTTGCGTTCTCAACCATTTCTTGGCTTCAAACACCCATATCGCGCGAACGGATTGACCCACCCCAAAAATTCCTGTTGCGTCTGAAAGTAGAAACTCGCCCGATTACAACAGTATGTGTATTTTTTCGCTAGGCCATTCTGGTTAAGCGTTTGGAGCAGCAGAAGTGCGAAAAATTTCTGGCCTTCTCAACCATTTCTTGGCTTCAAACTCCCTTATCTCGCGAACGGATTGACCTAACCCAAAAATTGCTATTGCATTTGAAAGTAGAAACTCACCCGACTACAATGGCATGTGTATTTTTTCCCTAGGCCATTCTGGTTAAGCGTTTGGAGCATCAGAATTGCGAAAAATTTTTTGCGTTCTCAACCATATCTTGGCTTCAACCTACCATATCTCGCGAACGGATTGACCCAACCCAAAAATTCCTCTTGCGTCTGAAAGTAGAAACTCGCCCGAGTACAACGGTATGTGTATTTTTTGCCTAGGCCATTCTGGTTAAGCGTTTGGAGCAGCAGAGTTGCGAAAAATTTTTTGCCTTCTCAACCATTCCTTGGCTTCATAATACCCTATCACGCGAACCGATTGACCTAACCCAAAAATTCCTATTGCATCTGAAAGTAGAAACTCGACCGATTACAACGGTATGTGTATTTTTCCCTATGCCATTCTGGTTAAGCGTTTGGAGCAGCAGAATTGCGAAAAATTGTTTGCCTTCTCAACCATTTCTTGGCTTCAAACTCCCATATCTCGCGAACGGATTGACCTAACCCAAAAATTCCTATTGCTTCTCAAAGTAGAAACTCGCCCGATTACAATGGTATGTATATTTTTTCCCTAGGCCATTCTGGTTAAGCGTTTGGAGCAGCAGAATTGCGAAAAATTGTTTGCCTTCTCAACCATTTCTTGTCTTCAAACACCCATATCGCGCGAACGGATTGACCCACCCCAAAAATTCCTGTTGCGTCTGAAAGTAGAAACTCGCCCGATTACAACAGTATGTGTATTTTTTCCCTAGGCCATTCTGGTTAAGCGTTTGGAGCAGCAGAAGTGCGACAAATTTTGTGCCTTCTCAACCATTTCTTGGCTTCCAACTCCCATATCTCGCGAACGGATTGACCTAACCCAAAAATTCCTATTGCAACAGAAAGTAGAATCTCGCCCGATTACAACGGTATGTGTATTTTTTCCCTAGGCCATTCTGGTTAAGCGATTGGAGCAGCAGAAGTGCGAAAAATTTGTTGTCTTGTCAACCATTTCTTAGCTTCAAAGTCCCATATCTCGCGAACGGATTGACCTCACCCAAAAATTCCTATTGCATCTGAAAGTAGAAACTCGGCCGATTACAACGGTATGTGTATTTTTTCCCTAGGCCATTCTGGTTAAGCGTTTGGAGCATCAGAATTGCGAAAAATTTTTTGCGTTCTCAACCATATCTTGGCTTCAACCTACCATATCTCGCGAACGGATTGACCCAAGCCAAAAATTCCTGTTGCGTCTGAAAGTAGAAACTCGCCCGATTACAACGGTATGTGTATTTTTTCCCTAGGCCATGCTGGTTAAGCAATTGGAGCAGCAGAATTGCGCAAAATTTGATCTCTTCTCAACCATTTCTTAGCTACAAACTCCCATATCTCGCGAACGGATTGACCTAACCCATAAATTCCTATTGCATCTGAAAGTAGAAACTCGCCCGATTACAACAGTGTGTGTATTTTTTCCCTAGGCCATGCTGGTTAAGCAATTGGAGCAGCAGAATTGCGCAAAATTTGTGGCCTTCTCAACCATTCCTTCGCTTCATAGTCCCATATCTCGCGAACGGATTGACCTAACCCATAAATTCCTATTGCATCTGAAAGTAGAAACTCGCCCGATTACAACAGTATGTGTATTTTTTCCCTAGGCCATTCTGGTTAAGCGTGTGGAGCAGCAGAAGTGCGAAAAATTTGTGGCCTTCTCAACCATTTCTTGGCTTCAAACTCCCTTATCTTGCGAACGGATGGACCTAACCCAAAAATTGCTATTGCATTTGAAAGTAGAAACTCACACGATTACAACGGTATGTGTATTTTTCTCCTAGGCCATTCTGGTTAAGCGATTGCAGCTGCAGAACTGCGAAAAATTTGTTGTCTTCTCAACCATTTCTTCGCTTCATAGTCCCATATCTCGCGAACGGATTGACCAAACCCAAAAATTCCTGCTGCGTCTGAAAGTAGAAACTCGCCCGATTACAACTGTATGCGTATTTTTTCCTAGGCCCTTCTGGATAAGCGTTTGGAGCAGCAGAATTGCGAAAAATTTGTTGTCTTCGCAACCATTTCTTAGCTTCAAACTCCCATATCTCGCGAACGGATTGACCCACCCCAAAAATTCCTGTTGCGTCTGAAAGTAGAAACTCACCCGATTACAATGGTATGTGTACTTTTTCCCCAGGACATTCTGGTTTCGCTTTTGGTGCAGCAGAATTGCGAAAAATTTTTTGCCTTGTCAACCATTTCTTGGCTTCAAACTCCCATATCACGCGAACGGATTGATATAACCCAAAAATTCCTGTTGCGTCTGAAAGTAGAAACTCGCACGATTACAACGGTATGTGTATTTTTTCCCTAGGCCATTCTGGTTAAGCGTTTGGAGCAGCAGAAGTGCGACAAATTTTGTGACTTCTCAACCATTTCTTGGCTTCAAACTCCCATATCTCGCGAACGGATTGACCTAACCCAAAAATTCCTATTGCTTCTCAAAGTAGAAACTCGCCCGATTACAATGGTATGTGTATTTTTTCCCTAGGCCATTCTGGTTAAGCGTTTGGAGCAGCAGAATTGCGAAAAATTTTTTGCGTTCTCAACCATTTCTTGGCTTCAAACACCCATATCGCGCGAACGGATTGACCCACCCCAAAAATTCCTGTTGCGTCTGTAAGTAGAAACTCGCCCGATTACAGCAGTATGTGTATTTTCTCCCTAGGCCATTCTGGTTAAGCGTTTGGAACAGCAGAAGTGCGAAAAATTTGTTGTCTTGTCAACCATTTCTTAGCTTCAAAGTCCCATATCTCGCGAACGGATTGACCTCACCCAAAAATTCCTGCTGCATCTGAAAGTAGAAACTCGCCCGATTACAACTGTATGCGTATTTTTTCCCTAGGCCCTTCTGGATAAGCGTTTGGAGCAGCAGAATTGCAAAAATTTGTTGTCTTCACAACCATTTCTTGGCTTCAAACTCCCATATCTCGTGAACGGATTGACCCACCCCAAAAATTCCTGTTGCGTCTGAAAATAGAAACTCGCCCGATTACAACGGTATGTGTACTTTTTCCCTAGGACATTCTAGTTTCGCTTTTGGAGCAGCAGAATTTCGAAAAATTTTTTGCCTTTTCAACCATTTCTTGGCTTCAAACCCCCATATCACGCGAACGGATTGATATAACACAAAAATTTCTGTTGCGGCTGAAAGTAGAAACTCGCCCGATTACAACGGTATGTGTATTTTTTCCCTAGGCCATTCTGGTTAAGCGATTGGAGCAGCAGAATTGCGAAAAATTTGTTCTCTTCTCAACCATTTCTTAGCTTCAAACTCCCATATCTCGCGAACGGATTGACCTAAGCCAAAAATTCCTATTGCATCTGAAAGTAGAAACTCGCCCGATTACAACAGTGTGTGTATTTTTTCCCTAGGCCATTCTGGTTAAGCGTTTGGAGCAGCAGAAGTGCGAAAAATTTGTGGCCTTCTCAACCATTCCTTCGCTTCATAGTCCCATATCTCGCGAACGGATTGACCAAATCCAAAAATTCCTGCTGCGTCTGAAAGTAGAAACTCGCCCGATTACAACGGTATGTGTATTTTTTCCCTAGGGCATTCTGGTTAAACGTTTGGAGCAGCAGAATTCCGAAAAATTTTTTGCCTTCTCAACCATTTCTTGGCCTCATAATACGCTATCTCGCGAACCGATTGACCTAACCCAAAAATTCCTATTGCATCTGAAAGTAGAAACTCGCCCGATTACAACGGTATGTGTATTTTTTCCCTAGGCCATTCTGGTTAAGCGATTGGAGCAGCAGAATTGCGAAAAATTTTTTGCCTTCTCAACCATTTCTTGGCTTCAAACTCCCATATCTCGCGAACGGATTGCCCTAACCCAAAAATTCCTATTGCATCTTAAAGTAGAAACTCGCCCGATTACAATGGTATGAGTATTTTTTCCCTAGGCCATTCTGGTTAAGCGTTTGGAGCAGCAGAATTGCGAAAAATTTTTTGCGTTCTCAACCATTGCTTGGCTTCAACCTCCCATATCTCGCGAACGGATTGACCCTACCCAAAAATTTCTGTTGCGGCTGAAAGTAGAAACTCTCCCGATTACAACTGTATGCGTATTTTTTCCCTAGGCCCTTCTGGATAAGCGTTTAGAGCAGCAGAATTGCGAAAAATTTGTTATCTTCTCAACCATTACGTGGCTTCAAACTCCCATATCTCGTGAACAGATGGACCCACCCCAAAAATTCCTGTTGCGTCTGAAAGCAGAAACTCGCCCGATTACAACGGTATGTGTACTTTTTCCCTAGGCCATTCTGGTTTCGCGTTTGGAGCAGCAGAGTTGCGAAAAATTTTTTGCCTTGTCAACCATTTCTTGGCTTCAAACTCCCATATCACGCGAACGGATTGACATAACCCAAAAATTCCTGTTGCGTCTGAAAGTAGAAACTCGCACGATTACAACAGTATGTGTATTTTTTCCCTAGGCCATTCTGGTTAAGCGTTTGGAGCAGCAGAAGTGCGACAAATTTTGTGCCTTCTCAACCATTTCTTGGCTTCAAACTCCCATATCTCGCGAACGGATTGACCTAACCCAAAAATTCCTATTGCTTCTCAAAGTAGAAACTCGCCCGTTTACAATGGTATGCGTATTTTTTCCCTAGGCCATTCTGGTTAAGCGTTTGGAGCAGCAGAATTGCGAAAAATTTTTTGCCTCCTCAACCAATTCTTGGCTTCAAACACCCATATCGCGCGAACGGATTGACCCACCCCAAAAATTCATGTCGCGTCTGAAAGTAGAAACTCGCCCGATTACAACAGTATGTGTGTTTTTTCCCTAGGCCATTCTGGTTAAGCGTTTGGAGCAGCAGAAGTGCGAAAAATTTCTGGCCTTCTCAACCATTTCTTGGCTTCAACCTACCATATCTCGCGAACGGATTGACCCAACCCAAAAATTCCTGTTGCGTCTGAAAGTAGAAACTCGCCCGATTACAACGGTATTTGTATTTTTTCCCTAGGCCACTCTGGTTAAGCGATTGGAGCAGCAGAATTGCGAAAAATTTGATCTCTTCTCAACCATTTCTTAGCTTCAATCTCCCATATCTCGCGAACGGATTGACCTAACCCAAAAATTACTGTTGCGTCTGAAAGTAGAAACTCGCACGATTACAACAGTATGTGTATTTTTTCCCCAGGCCATTCTGGTTACGCGTTTGGAGCAGCAGAAGTGCGACAAATTTTGTGCCTTCTCAACCATTTCTTGGCTTCAAACTCCCATATCTCGCGAACGGATTGACACAACCCAAAAATTCCTGTTGCGTCTGAAAGTAGAAACTCGCCCGATTACAACGGTATGTGTATTTTTTCCCTAGGCCATTCTGGTTAAGCGATTGGAGCAGCAGAATTGCGAAAAATTTGATCTCTTCTCAACCATTTCTTAGCTTCAAACTCCCATATCTCGCGAACGGATTGACCTAAACCAAAAATTCCTGTTGCGTCTGAAAGTAGAAACTCGCACGATTACAACAGTATGTGTATTTTTTCCCTAGGCCATTCTGGTTAAGCGTTTGGAGCAGCAGAAGTGCGAAAAATTTGTTGTCTTCCTAACCATTTCTTGGCTTCAAACTCCCATATCTCGCGAACGGATTGACCTAACCCAAAAATTCCTATTGCATCTGAAAGTAGAAACTCGCCCGATTACAACGGCAGGTGTATTTTTTCCCTATGCCATTCTGGTTAAGCGTTTGGAGCAGCAGAAGTGCGAAAAATTTCTGGCCTTCTCAACCATTTCTTGGCTTCAAACTACCATATCTCGCGAACGGATTGACCTAATCCAAAAATTCCTATTGCATCTGAAAGTAGAAACTCGCCCGATTACAACGGTATGTGTATTTTTTCCCTAGGCCATTCTGGTTAAGCGTTTGGAGCATCAGAATTGCGAAAAATTTTTTGCGTTCTCAACCATATCTTGGCTTCAACCTACCATATCTCGCGAACGGATTGACACAACCCAAAAATTCCTGTTGCGTCTGAAAGTAGAAACTCGCCCGATTACAACGGTATGTGTATTTTTTCCCTAGGCCATTCTGGTTAAGCGATTGGAGCAGCAGAATTGCGAAAAAAATGATCTCTTCTCAACCATTTCTTAGCTTCGAACTCCCATATCTCGCGAACGGATTGACCTAAACCAAAAATTCCTGTTGCGTCTGAAAGTAGAAACTCGCACGATTACAACAGTATGTGTATTTTTTCCCTAGGCCATTCTGGTTAAGCGTTTGGAGCAGCAGAAGTGCGACAAATTTTGTGCCTTCTCAAACATTTCTTGGCTTCAAACTCCCATATCTCGCGAACGGATTGACCTAACCCAAAAATTCCTATTGCATCTGAAAGTAGAAACTCGCCCGATTACAACGGCAGGTGTATTTTTTCCCTATGCCATTCTGGTTAAGCGTTTGGAGTTGCAGAATTGCGAAAAATTTGTTGTCTTCTCAACCATTTCTTAGCTTCAAACTCCCATATCTCGCGAACGGATTGACCTAACCCAAAAATTCCTATTGCAACTGAAAGCAGAATCTCGCCCGATTACAACGGTATGTGTATTTTTTCCCTAGGCCATTCTGGTTAAGCGTTTGGAGCAGCAGAAGTGCGAAAAATTTGTGGCCCTCTCAACTATTCCTTCGCTTTATAGTGCCATATCTCGCGAACGGATTGACCAAACCCAAAAATTCCTGTCGCGTCTGAAAGTAGAAACTCGCACGATTACAACGGTATGTGTATTTTTTCCCTTGGCCATTCTGGTTAAGCGTTTGGAGCAGCAGAAGTGCGAAAAATTTGTGGCCATCTCAACCATTTCTTGGCTTCAAACTCCCTTATCTTGCGAACGGATTGACCTAACCCAAAAATTCCTATTGCATCTGAAAGTAGAAACTCGCCCGATTACAACAGTATGTGTATTTTTTCCCTAGGCCATTCTGGTTAAGCGTTTGGAGCAGCAGAATTGCGAAAAATTTTTTGCCTTGTCAACCATTTCTTAGCTTCAAACTCCCATATCACGAGAACGGATTGACATAACCCAAAAATTCCTGTTGCGTCTGAAAGTAGAAACTCGCACGATTACAACGGTATGTGTATTTTTTCCCTACGCCATTCTGGTTAAGCGTTTGGAGCAGCAGAATTGCGAAAAATTTGTTGTCTTCTCAACCATTTCTTAGCTTCAAAGTCCCATATCACGCGAACGGATTGAACTAACCCAAAAATTCCTATTGCATCTGAAAGTAGAAACTCGCCCGATTACAACAGTATGTGTATTTTTTCCCTAGGCCATTCTGGTTAAGCGTGTGGAGCAGCAGAAGTGCGAAAAATTTGTGGCCTTCTCAACCATTTCTTGGCTTCAAACTCCCTTATCTTGCGAACGGATGGACCTAACCCAAAAATTGCTATTGCATTTGAAAGTAGAAACTCACACGATTACAACGGTATGTGTATTTTTCTCCTAGGCCATTCTGGTTAAGCGATTGCAGCTGCAGAACTGCGAAAAATTTGTTGTCTTCTCAACCATTTCTTCGCTTCATAGTCCCATATCTCGCGAACGGATTGACCAAACCCAAAAATTCCTGCTGCGTCTGAAAGTAGAAACTCGCCCGATTACAACTGTATGCGTATTTTTTCCTAGGCCCTTCTGGATAAGCGTTTGGAGCAGCAGAATTGCGAAAAATTTGTTGTCTTCGCAACCATTTCTTAGCTTCAAACTCCCATATCTCGCGAACGGATTGACCCACCCCAAAAATTCCTGTTGCGTCTGAAAGTAGAAACTCACCCGATTACAATGGTATGTGTACTTTTTCCCCAGGACATTCTGGTTTCGCTTTTGGTGCAGCAGAATTGCGAAAAATTTTTTGCCTTGTCAACCATTTCTTGGCTTCAAACTCCCATATCACGCGAACGGATTGATATAACCCAAAAATTCCTGTTGCGTCTGAAAGTAGAAACTCGCACGATTACAACGGTATGTGTATTTTTTCCCTAGGCCATTCTGGTTAAGCGTTTGGAGCAGCAGAAGTGCGACAAATTTTGTGACTTCTCAACCATTTCTTGGCTTCAAACTCCCATATCTCGCGAACGGATTGACCTAACCCAAAAATTCCTATTGCTTCTCAAAGTAGAAACTCGCCCGATTACAATGGTATGTGTATTTTTTCCCTAGGCCATTCTGGTTAAGCGTTTGGAGCAGCAGAATTGCGAAAAATTTTTTGCGTTCTCAACCATTTCTTGGCTTCAAACACCCATATCGCGCGAACGGATTGACCCACCCCAAAAATTCCTGTTGCGTCTGTAAGTAGAAACTCGCCCGATTACAGCAGTATGTGTATTTTCTCCCTAGGCCATTCTGGTTAAGCGTTTGGAACAGCAGAAGTGCGAAAAATTTGTTGTCTTGTCAACCATTTCTTAGCTTCAAAGTCCCATATCTCGCGAACGGATTGACCTCACCCAAAAATTCCTGCTGCATCTGAAAGTAGAAACTCGCCCGATTACAACTGTATGCGTATTTTTTCCCTAGGCCCTTCTGGATAAGCGTTTGGAGCAGCAGAATTGCAAAAATTTGTTGTCTTCACAACCATTTCTTGGCTTCAAACTCCCATATCTCGTGAACGGATTGACCCACCCCAAAAATTCCTGTTGCGTCTGAAAATAGAAACTCGCCCGATTACAACGGTATGTGTACTTTTTCCCTAGGACATTCTAGTTTCGCTTTTGGAGCAGCAGAATTTCGAAAAATTTTTTGCCTTTTCAACCATTTCTTGGCTTCAAACCCCCATATCACGCGAACGGATTGATATAACACAAAAATTTCTGTTGCGGCTGAAAGTAGAAACTCGCCCGATTACAACGGTATGTGTATTTTTTCCCTAGGCCATTCTGGTTAAGCGATTGGAGCAGCAGAATTGCGAAAAATTTGTTCTCTTCTCAACCATTTCTTAGCTTCAAACTCCCATATCTCGCGAACGGATTGACCTAAGCCAAAAATTCCTATTGCATCTGAAAGTAGAAACTCGCCCGATTACAACAGTGTGTGTATTTTTTCCCTAGGCCATTCTGGTTAAGCGTTTGGAGCAGCAGAAGTGCGAAAAATTTGTGGCCTTCTCAACCATTCCTTCGCTTCATAGTCCCATATCTCGCGAACGGATTGACCAAATCCAAAAATTCCTGCTGCGTCTGAAAGTAGAAACTCGCCCGATTACAACGGTATGTGTATTTTTTCCCTAGGGCATTCTGGTTAAACGTTTGGAGCAGCAGAATTCCGAAAAATTTTTTGCCTTCTCAACCATTTCTTGGCCTCATAATACGCTATCTCGCGAACCGATTGACCTAACCCAAAAATTCCTATTGCATCTGAAAGTAGAAACTCGCCCGATTACAACGGTATGTGTATTTTTTCCCTAGGCCATTCTGGTTAAGCGTTTGGAGCAGCAGAATTGCGAAAAATTTTTTGCGTTCTCAACCATTGCTTGGCTTCAACCTCCCATATCTCGCGAACGGATTGACCCTACCCAAAAATTTCTGTTGCGGCTGAAAGTAGAAACTCTCCCGATTACAACTGTATGCGTATTTTTTCCCTAGGCCCTTCTGGATAAGCGTTTAGAGCAGCAGAATTGCGAAAAATTTGTTATCTTCTCAACCATTACGTGGCTTCAAACTCCCATATCTCGTGAACAGATGGACCCACCCCAAAAATTCCTGTTGCGTCTGAAAGCAGAAACTCGCCCGATTACAACGGTATGTGTACTTTTTCCCTAGGCCATTCTGGTTTCGCGTTTGGAGCAGCAGAGTTGCGAAAAATTTTTTGCCTTGTCAACCATTTCTTGGCTTCAAACTCCCATATCACGCGAACGGATTGACATAACCCAAAAATTCCTGTTGCGTCTGAAAGTAGAAACTCGCACGATTACAACAGTATGTGTATTTTTTCCCTAGGCCATTCTGGTTAAGCGTTTGGAGCAGCAGAAGTGCGACAAATTTTGTGCCTTCTCAACCATTTCTTGGCTTCAAACTCCCATATCTCGCGAACGGATTGACCTAACCCAAAAATTCCTATTGCTTCTCAAAGTAGAAACTCGCCCGTTTACAATGGTATGCGTATTTTTTCCCTAGGCCATTCTGGTTAAGCGTTTGGAGCAGCAGAATTGCGAAAAATTTTTTGCCTCCTCAACCAATTCTTGGCTTCAAACACCCATATCGCGCGAACGGATTGACCCACCCCAAAAATTCATGTCGCGTCTGAAAGTAGAAACTCGCCCGATTACAACAGTATGTGTGTTTTTTCCCTAGGCCATTCTGGTTAAGCGTTTGGAGCAGCAGAAGTGCGAAAAATTTCTGGCCTTCTCAACCATTTCTTGGCTTCAACCTACCATATCTCGCGAACGGATTGACCCAACCCAAAAATTCCTGTTGCGTCTGAAAGTAGAAACTCGCCCGATTACAACGGTATTTGTATTTTTTCCCTAGGCCACTCTGGTTAAGCGATTGGAGCAGCAGAATTGCGAAAAATTTGATCTCTTCTCAACCATTTCTTAGCTTCAATCTCCCATATCTCGCGAACGGATTGACCTAACCCAAAAATTACTGTTGCGTCTGAAAGTAGAAACTCGCACGATTACAACAGTATGTGTATTTTTTCCCCAGGCCATTCTGGTTACGCGTTTGGAGCAGCAGAAGTGCGACAAATTTTGTGCCTTCTCAACCATTTCTTGGCTTCAAACTCCCATATCTCGCGAACGGATTGACACAACCCAAAAATTCCTGTTGCGTCTGAAAGTAGAAACTCGCCCGATTACAACGGTATGTGTATTTTTTCCCTAGGCCATTCTGGTTAAGCGATTGGAGCAGCAGAATTGCGAAAAATTTGATCTCTTCTCAACCATTTCTTAGCTTCAAACTCCCATATCTCGCGAACGGATTGACCTAAACCAAAAATTCCTGTTGCGTCTGAAAGTAGAAACTCGCACGATTACAACAGTATGTGTATTTTTTCCCTAGGCCATTCTGGTTAAGCGTTTGGAGCAGCAGAAGTGCGAAAAATTTGTTGTCTTCCTAACCATTTCTTGGCTTCAAACTCCCATATCTCGCGAACGGATTGACCTAACCCAAAAATTCCTATTGCATCTGAAAGTAGAAACTCGCCCGATTACAACGGCAGGTGTATTTTTTCCCTATGCCATTCTGGTTAAGCGTTTGGAGCAGCAGAAGTGCGAAAAATTTCTGGCCTTCTCAACCATTTCTTGGCTTCAAACTACCATATCTCGCGAACGGATTGACCTAATCCAAAAATTCCTATTGCATCTGAAAGTAGAAACTCGCCCGATTACAACGGTATGTGTATTTTTTCCCTAGGCCATTCTGGTTAAGCGTTTGGAGCATCAGAATTGCGAAAAATTTTTTGCGTTCTCAACCATATCTTGGCTTCAACCTACCATATCTCGCGAACGGATTGACACAACCCAAAAATTCCTGTTGCGTCTGAAAGTAGAAACTCGCCCGATTACAACGGTATGTGTATTTTTTCCCTAGGCCATTCTGGTTAAGCGATTGGAGCAGCAGAATTGCGAAAAAAATGATCTCTTCTCAACCATTTCTTAGCTTCGAACTCCCATATCTCGCGAACGGATTGACCTAAACCAAAAATTCCTGTTGCGTCTGAAAGTAGAAACTCGCACGATTACAACAGTATGTGTATTTTTTCCCTAGGCCATTCTGGTTAAGCGTTTGGAGCAGCAGAAGTGCGACAAATTTTGTGCCTTCTCAAACATTTCTTGGCTTCAAACTCCCATATCTCGCGAACGGATTGACCTAACCCAAAAATTCCTATTGCATCTGAAAGTAGAAACTCGCCCGATTACAACGGCAGGTGTATTTTTTCCCTATGCCATTCTGGTTAAGCGTTTGGAGTTGCAGAATTGCGAAAAATTTGTTGTCTTCTCAACCATTTCTTAGCTTCAAACTCCCATATCTCGCGAACGGATTGACCTAACCCAAAAATTCCTATTGCAACTGAAAGCAGAATCTCGCCCGATTACAACGGTATGTGTATTTTTTCCCTTGGCCATTCTGGTTAAGCGTTTGGAGCAGCAGAAGTGCGAAAAATTTGTGGCCATCTCAACCATTTCTTGGCTTCAAACTCCCTTATCTTGCGAACGGATTGACCTAACCCAAAAATTCCTATTGCATCTGAAAGTAGAAACTCGCCCGATTACAACAGTATGTGTATTTTTTCCCTAGGCCATTCTGGTTAAGCGTTTGGAGCAGCAGAATTGCGAAAAATTTTTTGCCTTGTCAACCATTTCTTAGCTTCAAACTCCCATATCACGAGAACGGATTGACATAACCCAAAAATTCCTGTTGCGTCTGAAAGTAGAAACTCGCACGATTACAACGGTATGTGTATTTTTTCCCTACGCCATTCTGGTTAAGCGTTTGGAGCAGCAGAATTGCGAAAAATTTGTTGTCTTCTCAACCATTTCTTAGCTTCAAACTCCCATATCTCGCGAACGGATTGACCTAACCCAAAAATTCCTATTGCAACTGAAAGTAGAATCTCGCCCGATTACAACGGTATGTGTATTTTTTTCCCTAGGCCATTCTGGTTAAGCGTTTGGAGCACCAGAGTTTCGAAAATTTTTTTGCCTTCTCAACCATTTCTTGGCTTCAACCTCCCACATCTCGCGAACGGATTGACCCAACCCAAAAATTCCTGTTGCGTCTGAAAGTAGAAACTCGCCCGATTACAACGGTATGTGTATTTTTTCCCTAGGCCATTCTGGTTAAACGTTTGGAGCAGCAGAATTCCGAAAAATTTTTTGCCTTCTCAACCATTTCTTGGCTTCATAATACCCTATCTCGCGAACCGATTGACCAAACCCAAAAATTCCTATTGCATCTGAAAGAAGAAACTCGCCCGATTACAACAGTGTGTGTATTTTTTCCCTAGGCCATTCTGGTTAAGCGTTTGGAGCAGCAGAAGTGCGAAAAATTTGTGGCCTTCTCAACCATTCCTTCGCTTCATAGTCCCATATCTCGTGAAAGGATTGACCAAACCCAAAAATTCCTGCTGCGTCTGAAAGTAGAAACTCTCCCGATTACAACGGTATGTGTACTTTTTCCCTAGGCTATTCTGGTTTCGCGTTTGGAGCAGCAGAGTTGCGAAAAATTTTTTGCCTTGTCAACCATTTCTTGGCTTCAAACTCCCATATCACGCGAACGGATTGACATAACCCAAAAATTCCTGTCGCGTCTGAAAGTAGAAACTCGCACGATTACAACGGTATGTGTATTTTTTCCCTAGGCCATTCTGGTTAAGCGTTTGTAGCAGCAGAATTGCGAAAAATTTGTTGTCTTCTCAACCATTTCTTAGCTTCAAACTCCCATATCTCGCGAACGGATTGACCTAACCCAAAAATTCCTATTGCAACTGAAAGTAGAATCTCGCCCGATTACAACGGTATGTGTATTTTTTCCCTAGGCCATTCTGGTTAAGTGTTTGGAGCAGCTGAGTTGCGAAAAATTTTTTGCCTTCTCAACCATTTCTTGGCTTCAACTTCCCATATCTCGCGAACGGATTGACGCAATCCAAAAATTCCTGTTGCGTCAGAAAGTAGAAACTCGCCCGATTACAACGGTGTGTGTATATTTTCCCTAGGCCATTCTGGTTAAGCGTTTGGAGCATCAGAATTGCGAAAAATTTTTTGCGTTCTCAACCATATCTTGGCTTCAACCTACCATATCTCGCGAACGGATTGACCCAACCCAAAAATTCCTGTTGCGTCTGAAAGTAGAAACTCGCCCGATTACAACGGTATGTGTATTTTTTCCCTAGGCCATTCTGGTTAAGCGATTGGAGCAGCAGAATTGCGAAAAATTTGATCTCTTCTCAACCATTTCTTAGCTTCAAACTCCCATATCTCGCGAACGGATTGACCTAACCCAAAAATTCCTATTGCATCTGAAAGTAGAAACTCGCCCGATTACAACAGTATGTGAATTTTTTCCCTAGGCCATTCTGGTTAAGCGTTTGGAGCAGCAGAAGTGCGAAAAATTTGTGGCCATCTCAACCATTTCTTGGCTTCAAACTCCCTTATCTTGCGAACGGATTGACCTAACCCAAAAATTCCTATTGTATCTGAAAGTAGAAACTCGCCCGATTACAACAGTATGTGTATTTTTTCCCTAGGCCATTCTGGTTAAGCGTTTGGAGCAGCAGAATTGCGAAAAATTTTTTGCCTTGTCAACCATTTCTTGGCTTCAAACTCCCATATCACGAGAACGGATTGACATAACCCAAAAATTCCTGTTGCGTCTGAAAGTAGAAACTCGCACGATTACAACGGTATGTGTATTTTTTCCCTATGCCATTCTGGTTAAGCGTTTGGAGCAGCAGAATTGCGAAAAATTTGTTGTCTTCTCAAACATTTCTTAGCTTCAAACTCCCATATCTCGCGAACGGATTGACCTAACCCAAAAATTCCTATTGCAACTGAAAGTAGAATCTCGCCCGATTACAACGGTATGTGTATTTCTGCCCTAGGCCATTCTGGTTAAGCGTTTGGAGCAGCAGAGTCGCGAAAATTTTTTTGCCTTCTCAACCATTTCTTGGCTTCAACCTCCCACATCTCGCGAACGGATTGACCCAACCCAAAAATTCCTGTTGCGTCTGAAAGTAGAAACTCGCCCGATTACAACGGTATGTGTATTTTTTCCCTAGGGCATTCTGGTTAAACGTTTGGAGCAGCAGAATTCCGAAAAATTTTTTGCCTTCTCAACCATTTCTTGGCCTCATAATACGCTATCTCGCGAACCGATTGACCTAACCCAAAAATTCCTATTGCATCTGAAAGTAGAAACTCGCCCGATTACAACGGTATGTGTATTTTTTCCCTAGGCCATTCTGGTTAAGCGATTGGAGCAGCAGAATTGCGAAAAATTTTTTGCCTTCTCAACCATTTCTTGGCTTCAAACTCCCATATCTCGCGAACGGATTGCCCTAACCCAAAAATTCCTATTGCATCTTAAAGTAGAAACTCGCCCGATTACAATGGTATGAGTATTTTTTCCCTAGGCCATTCTGGTTAAGCGTTTGGAGCAGCAGAATTGCGAAAAATTTTTTGCGTTCTCAACCATTGCTTGGCTTCAACCTCCCATATCTCGCGAACGGATTGACCCTACCCAAAAATTCCTGTTGCGACTGAAAGTAGAAACTCGCCCGATTACAACGGTATGTGTATTTTTTCCCTAGGCCATTCTGGTTAAGCGATTGGAGCAGCAGAATTGCGAAAAATTTGTTCTCTTCTGAACCATTTCTTAGTTTCAAACTACCATATCTCGCGAACGGATTGTCCTAACCCAAAAATTCCTATTGCATCTGAAAGTAGAAACTCGCCCGATTACAACAGTGTGTGTATTTTTTCCCTAGGCCATTCTGGTTAAGCGTTTGGAGCAGCAGAAGTGCGAAAAATTTGTGGCCTTCTCAACCATTCCTTCGCTTCATAGTCCCATATCTCGCGAACGGATTGACCAAACCCAAAAATTCCTGCTGCGTCTGAAAGTAGAAACTCTCCCGATTACAACTGTATGCGTATTTTTTCCCTAGGCCGTTCTGGATAAGCGTTTGGAGCAGCAGAATTGCGAAAAATTTGTTGTCTTCCTAACCATTACGTGGCTTCAAACTCCCATATCTCGTGAACGGATTGACCCACCCCAAAAATTCCTGTTGCGTCTGAAAGCAGAAACTCGCCCGATTACAACGGTATGTGTACTTTTTCCCTAGGCCATTCTGGTTTCGCGTTTGGAGCAGCAGAGTTGCGAAAAATTTTTTGCCTTGTCAACCATTTCTTGGCTTCAAACTCCCATATCACGCGAACGGATTGACATAACCCAAAAATTCCTGTCGCGTCTGAAAGTAGAAACTCGCACGATTACAACGGTATGTGTATTTCTGCCCTAGGCCATTCTGGTTAAGCGTTTGGAGCAGCAGAGTTGCGAAAATTTTTTTGCCTTCTCAACCATTTCTTGGCTTCAACCTCGCACATCTCGCGAACGGATTGACCCAACCCAAAAATTCCTGTTGCGTCTGAAAGTAGAAACTCGCCCGATTACAACGGTATGTGTATTTTTTCCCTAGGCCATTCTGGTTAAGCGATTCGAGCAGCAGAATTGCGAAAAATTTTTTGCCTTGTCAACCATTTCTTGGCCTCATAATACCCTATCTCGCGAACCGATTGACCTAACCCAAAAATTCCTATTGCATCTGAAAGTAGAAACTCGCCCGATTACAACGGTATGTGTATTTTTTCCCTAGGCCATTCTGGTTAAGCGATTGGAGCAGCAGAATTGCGAAAAATTTTTTGCCTTCTCAACCATTTCTTGGCTTCAAACTCCCATATCTCGCGAACGGATTGCCCTAACCCAAAAATTCCTATTGCATCTTAAAGTAGAAACTCGCCCGATTACAATGGTATGAGTATTTTTTCCCTAGGCCATTCTGGTTAAGCGTTTGGAGCAGCAGAATTGCGAAAAATTTTTTGCGTTCTCAACCATTGCTTGGCTTCAACCTCCCATATCTCGCGAACGGATTGACCCTACCCAAAAATTCCTGTTGCGACTGAAAGTAGAAACTCGCCCGATTACAACGGTATGTGTATTTTTTCCCTAGGCCATTCTGGTTAAGCGATTGGAGCAGCAGAATTGCGAAAAATTTGTTCTCTTCTCAACCATTTCTTAGTTTCAAACTACCATATCTCGCGAACGGATTGTCCTAACCCAAAAATTCCTATTGCATCTGAAAGTAGAAACTCGCCCGATTACAACGGTATATGTATTTTTTCCTTAGGCCATTCTGGTTAAGCGTTTGGAGCAGCAGAATTGCGAAAAATTTTTTGCGTTCTCAACCATTTCTTGGCTTCAAACTCCCATATCTCGCGAACGGATTGACCCAACCCAAAAATTCGTGTTGCGTCTGAAAGTAGAAACTCGCCCGATTACAACGGTATGTGTACTTTTTCCCTAGGCCATTTTGGTTTCGCGTTTGGAGCAGCAGAATTGCGAAAAATTTGTTGTCTTGTCAACCATTTCTTAGCTTCATACTCCCATATCTCGCGAACGGATTGACCTAACCCAAAAGTTCCTATTGCATCTGAAAGTAGAAACTCGCCCGATTACAACGGTATGTGTATTTTTTCCCTAGGCCATTCTGGTTAAGCGTTTGGAGCAGCAGAAGTGCTAAAAATTTGTGGCCTTCTCAACCATTCCTTCGCTTCATAGTCCCATATCTCGCGAACGGATTGACCAAACCCAAAAATTCCTGCTGCGTCTGAAAGTAGAAACTCTCCCGATTACAACTGTATGCGTATTTTTTCCCTAGGCCCTTCTGGATAAGCGTTTGGAGCAGCAGAATTGCGAAAAATTTGTTGTCTTCTCAACCACTACGTGGCTTCAAACTCCCATATCTCGTGAACGGATTGACCCACACCAAAAATTCCTGTTGCGTCTGAAAGTAGAAACTCGCACGATTACAACGGTATGTGTATTTTTTCCCTAGACCATTCTGGTTAAGCGTTTGGAGCAGCAGAAGTGCGACAAATTTTGTGCCTTCTCAACCATTTCCTGGCTTCAAACTCCCATATCTCGCGAACGGATTGACCTAACCCAAAAATTCCTATTGCATCTGAAAGTAGAAACTCGCCCGATTACAACGGCAGGTGTATTTTTTCCCTAGGCCATTCTGGTTAAGTGTTTGGAGCAGCAGAGTTGCGAAAAATTTTTTTCCTTCTCAACCATTTCTTGGCTTCAACTTCCCATATCTCGCGAACGGATTGACGCAATCCAAAAATTCCTGTTGCGTCAGAAAGTAGAAACTCGCCCGATTACAACGGTATGTGTATTTTTTCCCTAGGCCATTCTGGTTAAGCGTTTGGAGCAGCAGAATTCCGAAAAATTTGATCTCTTCTCAACCATTTCTTGGCTTCAAACTCCCATATCTCGCGAACGAATTGACCTAACCCAAAAATTCCTATTGCTTCTCAAAGTAGAAACTCGCCCGTTTACAATGGTATGCGTATTTGTTCCCTAGGCCATTCTGGTTAAGCGTTTGGAGCAGCAGAATTGCGAAAAATTTTTTGCGTTCTCAACCATTTCTTGGCTTCAAACACCCATATCGCGCGAACGGATTGACCCACCCCAAAAATTCCTGTCGCGTCTGAAAGTAGAAACTCGCCCGATTACAACGGTATGTGTATTTTTTCCCTAGGCCATTCTGGTTAAACGTTTGGAGCAGCAGAATTCCGAAAAATTTTTTGCCTTCTCCACCATTTCTTGGCCTCATAATACCCTATCTCGCGAACCTATTGACCTAACCCAAAAATTCCTATTGCTTCTGAAAGTAGAAACTCGCCCGATTACAACGGTATGTGTATTTTTTCCCTAGGCCATTCTGGTTAAGCGATTGGAGCAGCAGAATTGCGAAAAAATTTTTGCCTTCTCAACCATTTCTTGGCTTCAAACTCCCATATCTCGCGAACGGATTGCCCTAACCCAAAAATTCCTATTGCATCTTAAAGTAGAAACTCGCCCGATTACAATGGTATGAGTATTTTTTCCCTAGGCCATTCTGGTTAAGCGTTTGGAGCAGCAGAATTGCGAAAAATTTTTTGCGTTCTCAACCATTGCTTGGCTTCAACCTCCCATATCTCGCGAACGGATTGACCCTACCCAAAAATTCCTGTTGCGACTGAAAGTAGAAACTCGCCCGATTACAACGGTATGTGTATTTTTTCCCTAGGCCATTCTGGTTAAGCGATTGGAGCAGCAGAAGTGCGACAAATTTTGTGCCTTCTCAACCATTTCTTGGCTTCAAACTCCCATATCTCGCGAACGGATTGACCTAACCCAAAAATTCCTATTGCATCTGAAAGTAGAAACTCGCCCGATTACAACGGCAGGTGTATTTTTTCCCTAGGCCATTCTGGTTAAGTGTTTGGAGCAGCAGAGTTGCGAAAAATTTTTTTCCTTCTCAACCATTTCTTGGCTTCAACTTCCCATATCTCGCGAACGGATTGACGCAATCCAAAAATTCCTGTTGCGTCAGAAAGTAGAAACTCGCCCGATTACAACGGTATGTGTATTTTTTCCCTAGGCCATTCTGGTTAAGCGTTTGGAGCAGCAGAATTCCGAAAAATTTGATCTCTTCTCAACCATTTCTTGGCTTCGAACTCCCATATCTCGCGAACGAATTGACCTAACCCAAAAATTCCTATTGCTTCTCAAAGTAGAAACTCGCCCGTTTACAATGGTATGCGTATTTGTTCCCTAGGCCATTCTGGTTAAGCGTTTGGAGCAGCAGAATTGCGAAAAATTTTTTGCGTTCTCAACCATTTCTTGGCTTCAAACACCCATATCGCGCGAACGGATTGACCCACCCCA
Source organism: Ptiloglossa arizonensis (assembly GCF_051014685.1). Taxonomy (NCBI): domain Eukaryota; kingdom Metazoa; phylum Arthropoda; class Insecta; order Hymenoptera; family Colletidae; genus Ptiloglossa; species Ptiloglossa arizonensis. The sequence goes on from NW_027478953.1 coordinate 92,605, forward strand.
AAAATTCCTGTCGCGTCTGAAAGTAGAAACTCGCCCGATTACAACGGTATGTGTATTTTTTCCCTAGGCCATTCTGGTTAAACGTTTGGAGCAGCAGAATTCCGAAAAATTTTTTGCCTTCTCCACCATTTCTTGGCCTCATAATACCCTATCTCGCGAACCTATTGACCTAACCCAAAAATTCCTATTGCTTCTGAAAGTAGAAACTCGCCCGATTACAACGGTATGTGTATTTTTTCCCTAGGCCATTCTGGTTAAGCGATTGGAGCAGCAGAATTGCGAAAAAATTTTTGCCTTCTCAACCATTTCTTGGCTTCAAACTCCCATATCTCGCGAACGGATTGCCCTAACCCAAAAATTCCTATTGCATCTTAAAGTAGAAACTCGCCCGATTACAATGGTATGAGTATTTTTTCCCTAGGCCATTCTGGTTAAGCGTTTGGAGCAGCAGAATTGCGAAAAATTTTTTGCGTTCTCAACCATTGCTTGGCTTCAACCTCCCATATCTCGCGAACGGATTGACCCTACCCAAAAATTCCTGTTGCGACTGAAAGTAGAAACTCGCCCGATTACAACGGTATGTGTATTTTTTCCCTAGGCCATTCTGGTTAAGCGATTGGAGCAGCAGAATTGCGAAAAATTTGTTCTCTTCTGAACCATTTCTTAGTTTCAAACTACCATATCTCGCGAACGGATTGTCCTAACCCAAAAATTCCTATTGCATCTGAAAGTAGAAACTCGCCCGATTACAACAGTGTGTGTATTTTTTCCCTAGGCCATTCTGGTTAAGCGTTTGGAGCAGCAGAAGTGCGAAAAATTTGTGGCCTTCTCAACCATTCCTTCGCTTCATAGTCCCATATCTCGCGAACGGATTGACCAAACCCAAAAATTCCTGCTGCGTCTGAAAGTAGAAACTCTCCCGATTACAACTGTATGCGTATTTTTTCCCTAGGCCGTTCTGGATAAGCGTTTGGAGCAGCAGAATTGCGAAAAATTTGTTGTCTTCCTAACCATTACGTGGCTTCAAACTCCCATATCTCGTGAACGGATTGACCCACCCCAAAAATTCCTGTTGCGTCTGAAAGCAGAAACTCGCCCGATTACAACGGTATGTGTACTTTTTCCCTAGGCCATTCTGGTTTCGCGTTTGGAGCAGCAGAGTTGCGAAAAATTTTTTGCCTTGTCAACCATTTCTTGGCTTCAAACTCCCATATCACGCGAACGGATTGACATAACCCAAAAATTCCTGTCGCGTCTGAAAGTAGAAACTCGCACGATTACAACGGTATGTGTATTTCTGCCCTAGGCCATTCTGGTTAAGCGTTTGGAGCAGCAGAGTTGCGAAAATTTTTTTGCCTTCTCAACCATTTCTTGGCTTCAACCTCCCACATCTCGCGAACGGATTGACCCAACCCAAAAATTCCTGTTGCGTCTGAAAGTAGAAACTCGCCCGATTACAACGGTATGTGTATTTTTTCCCTAGGCCATTCTGGTTAAGCGATTGGAGCAGCAGAATTGCGAAAAATTTTTTGCCTTCTCAACCATTTCTTGGCCTCATAATACCCTATCTCGCGAACCGATTGACCTAACCCAAAAATTCCTATTGCATCTGAAAGTAGAAACTCGCCCGATTACAACGGTATGTGTATTTTTTCCCTAGGCCATTCTGGTTAAGCGATTGGAGCAGCAGAATTGCGAAAAATTTTTTGCCTTCTCAACCATTTCTTGGCTTCAAACTCCCATATCTCGCGAACGGATTGCCCTAACCCAAAAATTCCTATTGCATCTTAAAGTAGAATCTCGCCCGATTACAATGGTATGAGTATTTTTTCCCTAGGCCATTCTGGTTAAGCGTTTGGAGCAGCAGAATTGCGAAAAATTTTTTGCGTTCTCAACCATTGCTTGGCTTCAACCTCCCATATCTCGCGAACGGATTGACCCTACCCAAAAATTCCTGTTGCGACTGAAAGTAGAAACTCGCCCGATTACAACGGTATGTGTATTTTTTCCCTAGGCCATTCTGGTTAAGCGATTGGAGCAGCAGAATTGCGAAAAATTTGTTCTCTTCTCAACCATTTCTTAGTTTCAAACTACCATATCTCGCGAACGGATTGTCCTAACCCAAAAATTCCTATTGCATCTGAAAGTAGAAACTCGCCCGATTACAACAGTGTGTGTATTTTTTCCCTAGGCCATTCTGGTTAAGCGTTTGGAGCAGCAGAAGTGCTAAAAATTTGTGGCCTTCTCAACCATTCCTTCGCTTCATAGTCCCATATCTCGCGAACGGATTGACCAAACCCAAAAATTCCTGCTGCGTCTGAAAGTAGAAACTCTCCCGATTACAACTGTATGCGTATTTTTTCCCTAGGCCCTTCTGGATAAGCGTTTGGAGCAGCAGAATTGCGAAAAATTTGTTGTCTTCTCAACCACTACGTGGCTTCAAACTCCCATATCTCGTGAACGGATTGACCCACACCAAAAATTCCTGTTGCGTCTGAAAGCAGAAACTCGCCCGATTACAACGGTATGTGTATTTTTTCCCTAGGCCATTCTGGTTAAGCGTTTGGAGCAGCAGAAGTGCGACAAATTTTGTGCCTTCTCAACCATTTCTTGGCTTCAAACTCCCATATCTCGCGAACGGATTGACCTAACCCAAAAATTCCTATTGCATCTGAAAGTAGAAACTCGCCCGATTACAACGGCAGGTGTATTTTTTCCCTATGCCATTCTGGTTAAGCGTTTGGAGCAGCAGAATTGCGAAAAATTTGTTGTCTTCTCAACCATTTCTTAGCTTCAAACTCCCGTATCTCGCGAACGGATTGACCTAACCCAAAAATTCCTATTGCAACTGAAAGTAGAATCTCGCCCGATTACAACGGTATGTGTATTTTTTCCCTAGGCCATTCTGGTTAAGTGTTTGGAGCAGCAGAGTTGCGAAAAATTTTTTTCCTTCTCAACCATTTCTTGGCTTCAACTTCCCATATCTCGCGAACGGATTGACGCAATCCAAAAATTCCTGTTGCGTCAGAAAGTAGAAACTCGCCCGATTACAACGGTATGTGTATTTTTTCCCTAGGCCATTCTGGTTAAGCGTTTGGAGCAGCAGAATTCCGAAAAATTTGATCTCTTCTCAACCATTTCTTGGCTTCAAACTCCCATATCTCGCGAACGAATTGACCTAACCCAAAAATTCCTATTGCTTCTCGAAGTAGAAACTCGCCCGATTACAACGGTATGTGTATTTTTTCCCTAGGCCATTCTGGTTAAACGTTTGGAGCAGCAGAATTCCGAAAAATTTTTTGCCTTCTCCACCATTTCTTGGCCTCATAATACCCTATCTCGCGAACCGATTGACCTAACCCAAAAATTCCTATTGCATCTGAAAGTAGAAACTCGCCCGATTACAACGGTATGTGTATTTTTTCCCTAGGCCATTCTGGTTAAGCGATTGGAGCAGCAGAATTGCGAAAAAATTTTTGCCTTCTCAACCATTTCTTGGCTTCAAACTCCCATATCTCGCGAACGGATTGCCCTAACCCAAAAATTCCTATTGCATCTTAAAGTAGAAACTCGCCCGATTACAATGGTATGAGTATTTTTTCCCTAGGCCATTCTGGTTAAGCGTTTGGAGCAGCAGAATTGCGAAAAATTTTTTGCGTTCTCAACCATTGCTTGGCTTCAACCTCCCATATCTCGCGAACGGATTGACCCTACCCAAAAATTCCTGTTGCGACTGAAAGTAGAAACTCGCCCGATTACAACGGTATGTGTATTTTTTCCCTAGGCCATTCTGGTTAAGCGTTTGGAGCAGCAGAAGTGCGAAAAATTTCTGGCCTTCTCAACCATTTCTTGGCTTCAAACTACCATATCTCGCGAACGGATTGACCTAACCCAAAAATTCCTATTGCATCTGAAAGTAGAAACTCGCCCGATTACAACGGTGTGTGTATTTTTTCCCTAGGCCATTCTGGTTAAGCGTTTGGAGCATCAGAATTGCGAAAAATTTTTTGCGTTCTCAACCATATCTTGGCTTCAACCTACCATATCTCGCGAACGGATTGACCCAACCCAAAAATTCCTGTTGCGTCTGAAAGTAGAAACTCGCCCGATTACAACGGTATGTGTATTTTTTCCCTAGGCCATTCTGGTTAAGCGATTGGAGCAGCAGAATTGCGAAAAATTTGATCTCTTCTCAACCATTTCTTAGCTTCAAACTCCCATATCTCGCGAACGGATTGACCTAACCCAAAAATTCCTACTGCATCTGAAAGTAGAAACTCGCCCGATTACAACAGTATGTGTATTTTTTCCCTAGGCCATTCTGGTTAAGCCTTTGGTGCAACAGAAGTGCGAAAAATTTGTGGCCATCTCAACCATTTCTTGGCTTCAAACTCCCATATCTCGCGAACGGATTGACCTAACCCAAAAATTCCTACTGCATCTGAAAGTAGAAACTCGCCCGATTACAACAGTATGTGTATTTTTTCCCTAGGCCATTCTGGTTAAGCGTTTGGAGCAGCAGAATTGCGAAAATTTTTTGCCTTGTCAACCATTTCTTGGCTTCAAACTCCCATATCACGAGAACGGATTGACATAACCCAAAAATTCCTGTTGCGTCTGAAAGTAGAAACTCGCACAATTACAACGGTATGTGTATTTTTTCCCTATGCCATTCTGGTTAAGCGTTTGGAGCAGCAGAATTGCGAAAAATTTGTTGTCTTCTCAACCATTTCTTAGATTCAAACTCCCATATCTCGCGAACGGATTGACCTAACCCAAAAATTCCTATAGCAACTGAAAGTAGAATCTCGCCCGATTACAACGGTATGTGTATTTCTTCCCTAGGCCATTCTGGTTAAGCGTTTGGAGCAGCAGAGTTGCGAAAATTTTTTCGCCTTCTCAACCATTTCTTGGCTTCAACCTCCCACATCTCGCGAACGGATTGACCCAACCCAAAAATTCCTGTTGCGTCTGAAAGTAGAAACTCGCCCGATTACAACGGTATGTGTATTTTTTCCCTAGGCCATTCTGGTTAAACGTTTGGAGCAGCAGAATTCCGAAAAATTTTTTGCCTTCTCCACCATTTCTTGGCCTCATAATACCCTATCTCGCGAACCGATTGACCTAACCCAAAAATTCCTATTGCATCTGAAAGTAGAAACTCGCCCGATTACAACGGTATGTGTATTTTTTCCCTAGGCCATTCTGGTTAAGCGATTGGAGCAGCAGAATTGCGAAAAATTTTTTGCCTTCTCAACCATTTCTTGGCTTCAAACTCCCATATCTCGCGAACCAATTGCCCTAACCCAAAAATTCCTATTGCATCTTAAAGTAGAAACTCGCCCGATTACAATGGTTTGAGTATTTTTTCCCTAGGCCATTCTGGTTAAGCGTTTGGAGCAGCAGAATTGCGAAAAATTTTTTGCGTTCTCAACCATTGCTTGGCTTCAACCTCCCATATCTCGCGAACGGATTGACCCTACCCAAAAATTCCTGTTGCGTCTGAAAGTAGAAACTCGCCAGATTACAACGGTATGTGTATTTTTTCCCTAGGCCATTCTGGTTAAGCGATTGGAGCAACAGAATTGCGAAAAATTTGTTCTCTTCTCAACCATTTCTTAGCTTCAAACTCCCATATCTCGCGAACGGATTGTCCTAACCCAAAAATTCCTATTGCATCTGAAAGTAGAAACTCGCCCGATTACAACAGTGTGTGTATTTTTTCCCTAGGCCATTCTGGTTAAGCGTTTGGAGCAGCAGAAGTGCGAAAAATTTGTTGTCTTCTCAACCATTACGTGGCTTCAAACTCCCATATCTCGTCAACGGTTTGACCCACCCCAAAAATTCCTGTTGCGTCTGAAAGCAGAAACTCGCCCGATTACAACGGTATATGTAGTTTTTCTCTAGGCCATTCTGGTTTCGCGTTTGGAGCAGCAGAGTTGGGAAAAATTTTTTGCCTTGTCAACCATTTCTTGGCTTCAAACTCCCATATCACGCGAACGGATTGACATAACCCAAAAATTCCTGTCGCGTCTGAAAGTAGAAACTCGCACGATTACAACGGTATGTGTATTTTTTCCCCAGGCCACTCTGGTTAAGCGTTTGGAGGAGCAGAAGTGCGACAAATTTTGTGCCTTCTCAACCATTTCTTGGCTTCAAACTCCCATATCTCGCGAACGGATTGACCTAACCCAAAAATTCCTATTGCATCTGAAAGTAGAAACTCGCCCGATTACAACGGCAGGTGTATTTTTTCCCTATGCCATTCTGGTTAAGCGTTTGGAGCAGCAGAATTGCGAAAAATTTGTTGTCATCTCAACCATTTCTTTGCTTCAAACTCCCATATCTCGCGAAGAGATTGACCTAACCCAAAAATTCCTATTGCAACTGAAAGTAGAATCTCGCCCGATTACAACGGTATGTGTATTTTTTCCCTAGGCCATTCTGGTTTCGCGTTTGGAGCAGCAGAGTTGCGAAAAATTTTTTGCCTTCTCAACCATTTCTTGGCTTCAAACTCCCATATCTCGCGAACGGATTGCCCTAACCCAAAAATTCCTATTGCATCTTAAAGTAGAAACTCGCCCGATTACAATGCTATATGTATTTTTTCCCTAGGCCACTCTGGTTAAGCGTTTGGAGCAGCAGAATTGCAAAAAATTTTTTGCGTTCTCAACCATTGCTTGGCTTCAACCTCCCATATCTCGCGAACGGATTGACCCAACCAAAAAATTTCCTGTTGCGTCTGAAAGTAGATACACGCCCGATTACAACGGTAAGTGTATTTTTTCCCTAGGCCATTCTGGTTAAGCGATTGGAGCAGCAGAATTGCGAAAAATTTGTTCTCTTCTCTACCATTTCTTAGCTTCAAACTCCCATATCTCGCGAACGGATTGACCTAACCCAAAAATTCCTATTGCATCTGAAAGTAGAAACTCGCCCGATTACAACAGTATGTGTATTTCTTCCCTAGGCCATTCTGGTTAAGCGTTTGGAGCAGCAGAATTGCGAAAAATTTGTTCTCTTCTCTACCATTTCTTAGCTTCAAACTCCCATATCTCGCGAACGGATTGACCAAACCCAAAAATTCCTATTGCATCTGAAAGTAGAAGCACGCCAGATTACAACGGTACGAGTGTTTTTCCCCTAGGCCATTCTGGTTAAGCGTTTGGAGCAGCAGATTTGCGAAAAATTTATTCTCTTCTCAACCATTTCTTAGCTTCAATGTCCAATATCTCGCGAACGGATTGAACTAACCCAAAAATTCCTATTGCATCTGAAAGTAGAAACTCGCCCGATTACAACGGTATGTGCATTTTTTCCCTAGGCCATTCTGGTTAAGCGTTTGGAGCAGCAGAGTTGGGAAAAATTTTTTGCCTTGTCAACCATTTCTTGGCTTCAAACTCCCATATCACGCGAACGGATTGACATAACCCAAAAATTCCTGTCGCGTCTGAAAGTAGAAACTCGCACGATTACAACGGTATGTGTATTTTTTCCCCAGGCCACTCTGGTTAAGCGTTTGGAGGAGCAGAAGTGCGACAAATTTTGTGCCTTCTCAACCATTTCTTGGCTTCAAACTCCCATATCTCGCGAACGGATTGACCTAACCCAAAAATTCCTATTGCATCTGAAAGTAGAAACTCGCCCGATTACAACGGCAGGTGTATTTTTTCCCTATGCCATTCTGGTTAAGCGTTTGGAGCAGCAGAATTGCGAAAAATTTGTTGTCATCTCAACCATTTCTTTGCTTCAAACTCCCATATCTCGCGAAGAGATTGACCTAACCCAAAAATTCCTATTGCAACTGAAAGTAGAATCTCGCCCGATTACAACGGTATGTGTATTTTTTCCCTAGGCCATTCTGGTTTCGCGTTTGGAGCAGCAGAGTTGCGAAAAATTTTTTGCCTTCTCAACCATTTCTTGGCTTCAACTTCCCATATCTCGCGAACGGATTGACGCAATCCAAAAATTCCTGTTGCGTCAGAAAGTAGAAACTCGCCCAATTACAACGGTATGTGTATTTTTTCCCTAGGCCATTCTGGTTAAGCGTTTGGAGCAGCAGAATTCCGAAAAATTTTTTGCCTTCTCAACCATTTCTTGGCTTCATAATACTCTATCTCGCGAACCGATTGACCTAACCCAAAAATTCCTATTGCATCTGAAAGTAGAAACTCGCCCGATTACAACGGTATGTGTATTTTTTCCCTATGCCATTCTGGTTAAGCGTTTGGAGCGGCAGAATTGCGAAAAATTTTTTGCCTTCTCAACCATTTCTTGGCTTCAAACTCCCATATCTCGCGAACGGATTGCCCTAACCCAAAAATTCCTATTGCATCTTAAAGTAGAAACTCGCCCGATTACAATGCTATATGTATTTTTTCCCTAGGCCACTCTGGTTAAGCGTTTGGAGCAGCAGAATTGCAAAAAATTTTTTGCGTTCTCAACCATTGCTTGGCTTCAACCTCCCATATCTCGCGAACGGATTGACCCAACCAAAAAATTTCCTGTTGCGTCTGAAAGTAGATACACGCCCGATTACAACGGTAAGTGTATTTTTTCCCTAGGCCATTCTGGTTAAGCGATTGGAGCAGCAGAATTGCGAAAAATTTGTTCTCTTCTCTACCATTTCTTAGCTTCAAACTCCCATATCTCGCGAACGGATTGACCTAACCCAAAAATTCCTATTGCATCTGAAAGTAGAAACTCGCCCGATTACAACAGTATGTGTATTTCTTCCCTAGGCCATTCTGGTTAAGCGTTTGGAGCAGCAGAATTGCGAAAAATTTGTTCTCTTCTCTACCATTTCTTAGCTTCAAACTCCCATATCTCGCGAACGGATTGACCAAACCCAAAAATTCCTATTGCATCTGAAAGTAGAAGCACGCCCGATTACAACGGTACGAGTGTTTTTCCCCTAGGCCATTCTGGTTAAGCGTTTGGAGCAGCAGATTTGCGAAAAATTTATTCTCTTCTCAACCATTTCTTAGCTTCAATGTCCAATATCTCGCGAACGGATTGAACTAACCCAAAAATTCCTATTGCATCTGAAAGTAGAAACTCGCCCGATTACAACGGTATGTGCATTTTTTCCCTAGGCCATTCTGGTTAAGCGTTTGGAGCAGCAGAGTTGGGAAAAATTTTTTGCCTTGTCAACCATTTCTTGGCTTCAAACTCCCATATCACGCGAACGGATTGACATAACCCAAAAATTCCTGTCGCGTCTGAAAGTAGAAACTCGCACGATTACAACGGTATGTGTATTTTTTCCCCAGGCCACTCTGGTTAAGCGTTTGGAGGAGCAGAAGTGCGACAAATTTTGTGCCTTCTCAACCATTTCTTGGCTTCAAACTCCCATATCTCGCGAACGGATTGACCTAACCCAAAAATTCCAATTGCAACTGAAAGTAGAAACTCGCCCGATTACAAGGGTATGCGTATTTTTTCCCTAGGCCATTCTGGTTAAGCGATTGGAGCAGCAGAAGTGCGAAAAATTTGTTGTCTTGTCAACCATTTCTTAGCTTCAAAGTACCATATCTCGCGAACGGATTGACCTAACACAAAAATTCCTATGGCATCTGAAAGTAGAAACTCGCCAGATTACAACGGTATGTGCATTTTTTCCCTAGGCCATTCTTGTTAAGCGTTTGGAGCAGCAGAATTGCGAAAAATTTATTCTCTTCTCAACCATTTCTTAGATTCAAACTCCCATATCTCGCGAACGGATTGACCTAACCCAAAAATTCCAATTGCAACTGAAAGTAGAAACTCGCCCGATTACAAGGGTATGCGTATTTTTTCCCTAGGCCAATCTGGTTAAGCGTTTGGAGCAGCAGAATTGCGAAAAATTTTTTGCCTTCTCAACCATTTCTTCGATTCATAGTCCCATATCTCGCGAACGGATTGACCAAACCCAAAAATTCCTGCTGCGTCAGAAAGCAGAAACACGCCCGATTACAACTGTATGCGCATTTTTTCCCTAGGCCATTCTGGTTAAGCGATTGGAGCAGCAGAAGTGCGAAAAATTTGTTGTCTTGTCGGCCATTTCTTAGTTTCAAACTCCCATTTCTCGCGAACGGATTGACCTAACCCAAAAATTCCTATTGCATCTGAAAGTAGAAACTCGCCCGATTACAACGGTATGTGTATTTTTTCCCTAGGCCATTCTGGTTAAGCGATTGGAGCAGCAGAAGTGCGAAAAATTTGTTGTCTTGTCAACCATTTCTTAGCTTCAAAGTACCATATCTCGCGAACGGATTGACCTAACCCAAAAATTCCTATTGCATCTGAAAGTAGAAGCACGCCCGATTACAACGGTACGTGCATTTTTTCCCTAGGCCATTCTGGTTAAGCGTTTGGAGCAGCAGAAATGCGAAAAATTTCTGGCCTTCTCAACCATTTCATGGTTTCAAACTCCCTTATCTTGCGAACGGATTGACCGCACCCAAAAATTGCTATTGCATCTGAAAGTAGAAACTCGCCCGATTACAACGGTACGTGCATTTCTTCCCTAGGCCATTCTGGTTAAGCATTTGGAGCAGCAGAATTGCGAAAAATTTATTCTCTTCTCATCCATTTCTTAGCTTCGAACTCCCATATCTCGCGAACGGATTGACCTAACCCAAAAATTCCTATTGCATCTGAAAGTAGAAACTCGCCCGATTACAACGGTATGTGTGTTTTTCCCCTAGGCCATTCTGGTTATGCGTTTGGAGCAGCAGAAGTGCGAAAAATTTGTTCTCTTCTCAACCATTTCTTAGCTTCAAACTCCCATATCTCGCGAACGGATTGACCTAACCCAAAAATTCCTATTGCATCTGAAAGTAGAAACTCGCCCGATTACAACGGTATGTGCATTTTTTCCCTAGGCCAATCTGGTTAAGCGTTTGGAGCAGCAGAATTGCGAAAAATTTGTTCTCTTCTCTACCATTTCTTAGATTCAAACTCCCATATCTCGCGAACGGATTGACCTAACCCAAAAATTCCTATTGCATCTGAAAGTAGAAGCACTCCCGATTACAACGGTACGTGTGTTTTTCCCCTAGGCCATTCTGGTTAAGCGTTTGGAGCAGCAAATTTGCGAAAAATTTATTCTCTTCTCAACCATTTCTTAGCTTCAAAGTCCCATATCACGCGAACGGATTGAACTAACCCAAAAATTCCTATTGCATCTGAAAGTAGAAACTCGCCCGATTACAACGGTATGTGCCTTTTTTTCCCAGGCCATTCTGGTTAAGCGTTTGGAGCAGCAGAATTGCGAAAAATTTGTTGTCTTGTCAACCATTTCTTAGCTTCAAAGTACCATATCTCGCGAACGGATTGACCTAACCCAAAAATTCCTATTGCATCTGAAAGTAGAAACTCGCCCGATTACAACGGTATGTGCATTTTTTCCCTAGGCCATTCTGGTTCAGCGTTTGGAGCATCAGAATTGCGAAAAATTTTTTGCGTTCTCAACCATATCTTGGCTTCAAAGTCCCATATCACGCGAACGGATTGAACTAACCCAAAAATTCCTATTGCATCTGAAAGTAGAAACTCGCCCGATTACAACGGTATGTGCATTATTCCCTAGGCCATTCTGGTTAAGCGTTTGGAGCAGCAGAATTGCGAAAAATTTATTCTTTTCTCATCCATTTCTTAGCTTCAAACTCCCATTACTCGCGAACGGATTGACCTAACCCAAAAATTCCTATTGCATCTGAAAGTAGAAACTCGTCTGATTACAACGTTATGAGCAATTTTCCCTAGGCCATTCTGGTTAAGCGTTTGGAGCAGCAGAATTGCGAAAAATTTTTTGCGTTCTCAACCATTTCTTGGCTTCAAACTCCCATATCTCGCGAACGGATTGACCCAACCCAAAAATTCTTGTTGCGTCTGAAAGTAGAAACTCGCCCGATTACAACGGTATGTGTACTTTTTCCCTAGGTCATTCTGGTTAAGCGATTGGAGCAGCAGAAGTGCGAAAAATTTGTTGTCTTCTCAACCATTTCTTCGCTTCATAGTCCCATATCTCGCGAACGGATTGACCAAACCCACAAATTCCTGCTGCGTCTGAAAGAGAAACTCGCCCGATTACAACGGTATGTGCATTTTTTCCCTAGGCCATTCTGGTTATGCGTTTGGAGCAGCAGAAGTGCGAAAAATTTGTTCTCTTCTCAACCATTTCTTAGCTTCAAAGTACCATATCTCGCGAACGGATTGACCTAACCCAAAATTCCTATTGCATCTGAAAGTAGAAACTCGCCCGATTACAACGGTATGTGTATTTTTTCCTAGGCCAGTCTGGTTAAGCGATTGGAGCAGCAGAAGTGCGAAAAATTTGTTGTCCTGTCAACCATTTCTTAGATTCACAAACTCCCATATCTCGCGAACGGATTGACCTAACCCAAAAATTCCTATTGCATCTGAAAGTAGAAGCACGCCCGATTACAACGGTACGTGCATTTTTTCCCTATGGCATTCTGGTTAAGCGTTTGGACCAGCAGAATTGCGAAAAATTTTTTGCCTTCTCAACCATTTCTTGGCTTCAAATTCCCATATCTCGCGAACGGATTGACCTAACCCAAAAATTCCTATTGCATCTGAAAGTAGAAACTCGCCCGATTACAACGGTATGTGCATTTTTTCCCTAGGCCAATCTGGTTAAGCGTTTGGAGCAGCAGAATTGCGAAAAATTTGTTCTCTTCTCTACCATTTCTTAGATTCAAACTCCCATATCTCGCGAACGGATTGACCTAACCCAAAAATTCCTATTGCATCTGAAAGTAGAAGCACTCCCGATTACAACGGTACGTGTGATTTTCCCCTAGGCCATTCTGGTTAAGCGTTTGGAGCAGCAAATTTGCGAAAAATTTATTCTCTTCTCAACCATTCCTTAGCTTCAAAGTCCCATATCACGCGAACGGATTGAACTGACCCAAAAATTCCTATTGCATCTGAAAGTAGAAACTCGCCCGATTACAACGGTATGTGCATTTTTTCCCCAGGCCATTCTGGTTAAGCGTTTGGAGCAGCAGAATTGCGAAAAATTTGTTGTCTTGTCAACCATTTCTTAGCTTCAAAGTACCATATCTCGCGAACGGATTGACCTAACCCAAAATTCCTATTGCATCTGAAAGTAGAAACTCGCCCGATTACAACGGTATGTGCATTTCTTCCCTAGGCCATTCTGGTTCAGCGTTTGGAGCATCAGAATTGCGAAAAATTTTTTGCGTTCTCAACCATATCTTGGCTTCAAAGTCCCATATCACGCGAACGGATTGAACTAACCCAAAAATTCCAATTGCATCTGAAAGTAGAAACTCGCCCGATTACAACGGTATGTGCATTTTTTCCCCAGGCCATTCTGGTTAATCGTTTGGAGCAGCAGAATTGCGAAAAATTTGTTGTCTTGTCAACCATTTCTTAGCTTCAAAGTACCATATCTCGCGAACGGATTGACCTAACCCAAAAATTCCTCTTGCATCTGAAAGTAGAAACTCGCCCGATTACAACGGTATGTGCATTTTTTCCCTAGGCCATTCTGGTTAAGCGTTTGGAGCATCAGAATTGCGAAAAATTTTTTGCGTTCTCAACCATATCTTGGCTTCAACCTACCATATCTCGCGAACGGATTGACCCAACCCAAAAATTCCTGTTGCGTCTGAAAGTAGAAGCACGCCCGATTACAACGGTATGTGTGTTTTTCCCCTAGGTAATTCTGGTTAAGCGATTGGAGCAGCAGAATTGCGAAAAATTTTTTGCCTTCTCAACCATTCCTTAGCTTCAAAGTCCCATATCTCGCCAACGGATTGACCAAACCCAAAAATTCCTGCTGCGTCTGAAAGTAGAAACTCGCCCGGTTACAACGGTATGCATATTTTTCCCTAGGCCATTCTGGTTAAGCGATTGGAGCAGCAGAAGTGCGAAAAATTTGTTGTCTTGTCAACCATTTCTTAGCTTCAAACTCCCATATCTCGCGAACGGATGGACCTAACCCAAAAATTCCTATTGCATCTGAAAGTAGAAACTCGCCCGATTACAACGGTATGTGTATTTTTTCCTACGCCATTCTGGTTAAGCGATTGGAACAGCAGAAGGGCGAAAAATTTGTTGTCCTGTCAACCATTTCTTAGATTCAAACTCCCATATCTCGCGAACGCATTGACCTAACCCAAAAATTCCTATTGCATCTGAAAGTAGAAACTCGCCTGATTACAACGTTATGAGCAATTTTCCCTAGGCCATTCTGGTTAAGCGTTTGGAGCAGCAGAATTGCGAAAAATTTTTTGCGTTCTCAACCATTTCTTGGCTTCAAACTCCCATATCTCGCGAACGGATTGACCCAACCCAAAAATTCTTGTTGCGTCTGAAAGTAGAAACCCGCCCGATTACAACGGTATGTGTACTTTTTCCCTAGGTCATTCTGGTTAAGCGATTGGAGCAGCAGAAGTGCGAAAAATTTGTTGTCTTCTCAACCATTTCTTAGCTTCATAGTCCCATATCTCGCGAACGGATTGACCAAACCCTCAAATTCCTGCTGCGTCTGAAAGAAGAAACTCGCCCGATTACAACGGTACGTGCATTTTTTCCCTATGGCATTCTGGTTAAGCGTTTGGACCAGCAGAATTGCGAAAAATTTTTTGCCTTCTCAACCATTTCTTGGCTTCAAATTCCCATATCTCGCGAACGGATTGACCTAATCCAAAAATTCCTATTGCATCTGAAAGTAGAAACTCGCCCGATTACAACGGTATGTGTATTTTTTCCTAGGCCAGTCTGGTTAAGCGATTGGAGCAGCAGAAGTGCGAAAAATTTGTTGTCCTGTCAACCATTTCTTAGATTCAAACTCCCATATCTCGCGAACGGATTGACCTAACCCAAAAATTCCTATTGCATCTGAAAGTAGAAGCACGCCCGATTACAACGGTACGTGCATTTTTTCCCTATGGCATTCTGGTTAAGCGTTTGGACCAGCAGAATTGCGAAAAATTTTTTGCCTTCTCAACCATTTCTTGGCTTCAAATTCCCATATCTCGCGAACGGATTGACCTAACCCAAAAATTCCTACTGCATCTGAAAGATGAAACTCGACCGATTACAACGGTATGTGTATTTTTTCCCTAGGCCATTCTGGTTAAGCGTTTGGAGCAGCAGAATTGCGAAAAATTTTTTGCCTTCTCAACCATTTCTTGGCTTCAAACTCCCATATCTCGCGAACGGATTGTCCTAACCCAAAAATTCCTATTGCATCTGAAAGTAGAATCTCGCCCGATTACAACGGAATGTGTATTTTTTCCCTAGGCCATTCTGGTTAAGCGTTTGGAGCAGCAGAAGTGCGAAAAATTTATTCTCTTCTCATCCATTTCTTGGCTTCAAACTCCCATATCTCGCGAACGGATTGACCTAACCCAAAAATTCCTATTGCATCTGAAAGTAGAAGCACGCCCGATTACAACGGTACGTGCATTTTTTCCCTATGGCATTCTGGTTAAGCGTTTGGACCAGCAGAATTGCGAAAAATTTTGTGCCTTCTCAACCATTTCTTGGCTTCAAACTCCCATATCTCGCGAACGGATTGACCTAACCCAAAAATTCCTATTGCATCTGAAAGTAGAAACTCGCCCGATTACAACGGTAGGTGTATTGTTTCCCTTTGCCATTCTGGTTATTCGTTTGGAGCAGCAGAATTGCGAAAAATTTATTCTCTTCTCATCCATTTCTTAGCTTCAAACTCCCATATCTCGCGAACGGATTGACCTAACCCAAAAATTCTTATTGCATCTGAAAGTAGAAACTCGCCCGATTAAAACGGTAAGCGTATTTTTTCCCTAGGCCATTCTGTTTAAGCGATTGGAGCAGCAGAAGTGCGAAAAATTTGTTGTCTTGTCGGCCATTTCTTGGATTCAAACTACCATATCTCGCGAACGGATTGACCTAACCCAAAAATTCCTATTGCATCTGAAAGTAGAAACTCGCCCGATTACAACGGTATGCGTATTTCTACCCTAGGCCATTCTGGTTAAGCGACTGGAGCAGCAGAATTGCGAAAAACTTTTTGCGTTCTCAACCATTTCTTGGTTTCAAACTCCCATACCTCGCGAACGTATTGACCTAACCCAAAAATTCCTATTGCATCTGAAAGTAGAATCTCGCCCGATTACAACGGTATGTGCATTTTTCCCTAGGCCATTCTGGTTAAGCGTTTGGAGCAGCAGAATTGCGAAAAATTTATTCTCTTCTCATCCATTTCTTAGATTCAAACTCCCATATCTCGCGAACGGATTGACCTAACCCAAAAATTCCTATTGCATCTGAAAGTAGAAACTCGCCCGATTAAAACGGTATGCGTATTTTTTCCCTAGGACATTCTGGTTAAGCGACTGGAGCAGCAGAATTGCGAAAAACTTTTTGCGTTCTCAACCATTTCTTGGTTTCAAACTCCCATACCTCGCGAACGTATTGACCTAACCCAAAAATTCCTATTGCATCTGAAAGTAGAATCTCGCCCGATTACAACGGTATGTGCATTTTTCCCTAGGCCATTCTGGTTAAGCGTTTGGAGCAGCAGAATTGCGAAAAATTTATTCTCTTCTCATCCATTTCT
The DNA here is from genome assembly GCF_051014685.1 of Ptiloglossa arizonensis. Classification (NCBI taxonomy): domain Eukaryota; kingdom Metazoa; phylum Arthropoda; class Insecta; order Hymenoptera; family Colletidae; genus Ptiloglossa; species Ptiloglossa arizonensis. Next base: position 109,190 of record NW_027478953.1, read on the forward strand.
TAGATTCAAACTCCCATATCTCGCGAACGGATTGACCTAACCCAAAAATTCCTATTGCATCTGAAAGTAGAAACTCGCCCGATTAAAACGGTAAGCGTATTTTTTCCCTAGGACATTCTGGTTAAGCGACTGGAGCAGCAGAATTGCGAAAAGCTTTTTGCGTTCTCAACCATTTCTTGGCTTCAACTTCCCATATCTCGCGAACGGATTGACGCAATCCAAAAATTCCTGTTGCGTCAGAAAGTAGAAACTCGCCCAATTACAACGGTATGTGTATTTTTTCCCTAGGCCATTCTGGTTAAGCGTTTGGAGCAGCAGAATTCCGAAAAATTTTTTGCCTTCTCAACCATTTCTTGGCTTCATAATACTCTATCTCGCGAACCGATTGACCTAACCCAAAAATTCCTATTGCATCTGAAAGTAGAAACTCGCCCGATTACAACGGTATGTGTATTTTTTCCCTATGCCATTCTGGTTAAGCGTTTGGAGCGGCAGAATTGCGAAAAATTTTTTGCCTTCTCAACCATTTCTTGGCTTCAAACTCCCATATCTCGCGAACGGATTGCCCTAACCCAAAAATTCCTATTGCATCTTAAAGTAGAAACTCGCCCGATTACAATGCTATATGTATTTTTTCCCTAGGCCACTCTGGTTAAGCGTTTGGAGCAGCAGAATTGCAAAAAATTTTTTGCGTTCTCAACCATTGCTTGGCTTCAACCTCCCATATCTCGCGAACGGATTGACCCAACCAAAAAATTTCCTGTTGCGTCTGAAAGTAGATACTCGCCCGATTACAACGGTAAGTGTATTTTTTCCCTAGGCCATTCTGGTTAAGCGATTGGAGCAGCAGAATTGCGAAAAATTTGTTCTCTTCTCTACCATTTCTTAGCTTCAATGTCCAATATCTCGCGAACGGATTGAACTAACCCAAAAATTCCTATTGCATCTGAAAGTAGAAACTCGCCCGATTACAACGGTATGTGTATTTTTTCCCTAGGCCATTCTGGTTAAGCGATTGGAGCAGCAGAAGTGCGAAAAATTTGTTGTCTTGTCAACCATTTCTTAGCTTCAAAGTACCATATCTCGCGAACGGATTGACCTAACCCAAAAATTCCTATTGCATCTGAAAGTAGAAACTCGCCCGATTACAACGGTATGTGTATTTTTTCCCTAGGCCATTCTGGTTAAGCGATTGGAGCAGCAGAAGTGCGAAAAATTTGTTGTCTTGTCAACCATTTCTTAGCTTCAAAGTACCATATCTCGCGAACGGATTGACCTAACCCAAAAATTCCTATTGCATCTGAAAGTAGAAGCACGCCCGATTACAACGGTACGTGCATTTTTTCCCTAGGCCATTCTGGTTAAGCGTTTGGAGCAGCAGAAATGCGAAAAATTTCTGGCCTTCTCAACCATTTCATGGTTTCAAACTCCCTTATCTTGCGAACGGATTGACCGCACCCAAAAATTGCTATTGCATCTGAAAGTAGAAACTCGCCCGATTACAACGGTACGTGCATTTCTTCCCTAGGCCATTCTGGTTAAGCGTTTGGAGCAGCAGAATTGCGAAAAATTTATTCTTTTCTCATCCATTTCTTAGCTTCAAACTCCCATTACTCGCGAACGGATTGACCTAACCCAAAAATTCCTATTGCATCTGAAAGTAGAAACTCGTCTGATTACAACGTTATGAGCAATTTTCCCTAGGCCATTCTGGTTAAGCGTTTGGAGCAGCAGAATTGCGAAAAATTTTTTGCGTTCTCAACCATTTCTTGGCTTCAAACTCCCATATCTCGCGAACGGATTGACCCAACCCAAAAATTCTTGTTGCGTCTGAAAGTAGAAACTCGCCCGATTACAACGGTATGTGTACTTTTTCCCTAGGTCATTCTGGTTAAGCGATTGGAGCAGCAGAAGTGCGAAAAATTTGTTGTCTTCTCAACCATTTCTTCGCTTCATAGTCCCATATCTCGCGAACGGATTGACCAAACCCACAAATTCCTGCTGCGTCTGAAAGAAGAAACTCGCCCGATTACAACGGTATGTGCATTTTTTCCCTAGGCCATTCTGGTTATGCGTTTGGAGCAGCAGAAGTGCGAAAAATTTGTTCTCTTCTCAACCATTTCTTAGCTTCAAAGTACCATATCTCGCGAACGGATTGACCTAACCCAAAATTCCTATTGCATCTGAAAGTAGAAACTCGCCCGATTACAACGGTATGTGTATTTTTTCCTAGGCCAGTCTGGTTAAGCGATTGGAGCAGCAGAAGTGCGAAAAATTTGTTGTCCTGTCAACCATTTCTTAGATTCAAACTCCCATATCTCGCGAACGGATTGACCTAACCCAAAAATTCCTATTGCATCTGAAAGTAGAAGCACGCCCGATTACAACGGTACGTGCATTTTTTCCCTATGGCATTCTGGTTAAGCGTTTGGACCAGCAGAATTGCGAAAAATTTTTTGCCTTCTCAACCATTTCTTGGCTTCAAATTCCCATATCTCGCGAACGGATTGACCTAACCCAAAAATTCCTATTGCATCTGAAAGTAGAAACTCGCCCGATTACAACGGTATGTGTATTTTTTCCCTAGGCCATTCTGGTTAAGCGATTGGAGCATCAGAATTGCGAAAAATTTGTTCTCTTCTCAACCATTTCTTAGCTTCAAACTCCCATATCTCGCGAACGGATTGTCCTAACCCAAAAATTCCTATTGCATCTGAAAGTAGAAACTCGCCCGATTACAACAGTGTGTGTATTTTTTCCCTAGGCCATTCTGGTTAAGCGTTTGGAGCAGCAGAAGTGCGAAAAATTTGTTGTCTTCTCAACCATTACGTGGCTTCAAACTCCCATATCTCGTCAACGGTTTGACCCACCCCAAAAATTCCTGTTGCGTCTGAAAGCAGAAACTCGCCCGATTACAACGGTATATGTAGTTTTTCTCTAGGCCATTCTGGTTTCGCGTTTGGAGCAGCAGAGTTGGGAAAAATTTTTTGCCTTGTCAACCATTTCTTGGCTTCAAACTCCCATATCACGCGAACGGATTGACATAACCCAAAAATTCCTGTCGCGTCTGAAAGTAGAAACTCGCACGATTACAACGGTATGTGTATTTTTTCCCCAGGCCACTCTGGTTAAGCGTTTGGAGGAGCAGAAGTGCGACAAATTTTGTGCCTTCTCAACCATTTCTTGGCTTCAAACTCCCATATCTCGCGAACGGATTGACCTAACCCAAAAATTCCTATTGCATCTGAAAGTAGAAACTCGCCCGATTACAACGGCAGGTGTATTTTTTCCCTATGCCATTCTGGTTAAGCGTTTGGAGCAGCAGAATTGCGAAAAATTTGTTGTCATCTCAACCATTTCTTTGCTTCAAACTCCCATATCTCGCGAAGAGATTGACCTAACCCAAAAATTCCTATTGCAACTGAAAGTAGAATCTCGCCCGATTACAACGGTATGTGTATTTTTTCCCTAGGCCATTCTGGTTTCGCGTTTGGAGCAGCAGAGTTGCGAAAAATTTTTTGCCTTCTCAACCATTTCTTGGCTTCAACTTCCCATATCTCGCGAACGGATTGACGCAATCCAAAAATTCCTGTTGCGTCAGAAAGTAGAAACTCGCCCAATTACAACGGTATGTGTATTTTTTCCCTAGGCCATTCTGGTTAAGCGTTTGGAGCAGCAGAATTCCGAAAAATTTTTTGCCTTCTCAACCATTTCTTGGCTTCATAATACTCTATATCGCGAACCGATTGACCTAACCCAAAAATTCCTATTGCATCTGAAAGTAGAAACTCGCCCGATTACAACGGTATGTGTATTTTTTCCCTATGCCATTCTGGTTAAGCGTTTGGAGCGGCAGAATTGCGAAAAATTTTTTGCCTTCTCAACCATTTCTTGGCTTCAAACTCCCATATCTCGCGAACGGATTGCCCTAACCCAAAAATTCCTATTGCATCTTAAAGTAGAAACTCGCCCGATTACAATGCTATATGTATTTTTTCCCTAGGCCACTCTGGTTAAGCGTTTGGAGCAGCAGAATTGCAAAAAATTTTTTGCGTTCTCAACCATTGCTTGGCTTCAACCTCCCATATCTCGCGAACGGATTGACCCAACCAAAAAATTTCCTGTTGCGTCTGAAAGTAGATACACGCCCGATTACAACGGTAAGTGTATTTTTTCCCTAGGCCATTCTGGTTAAGCGATTGGAGCAGCAGAATTGCGAAAAATTTGTTCTCTTCTCTACCATTTCTTAGCTTCAAACTCCCATATCTCGCGAACGGATTGACCTAACCCAAAAATTCCTATTGCATCTGAAAGTAGAAACTCGCCCGATTACAACAGTATGTGTATTTCTTCCCTAGGCCATTCTGGTTAAGCGTTTGGAGCAGCAGAATTGCGAAAAATTTGTTCTCTTCTCTACCATTTCTTAGCTTCAAACTCCCATATCTCGCGAACGGATTGACCAAACCCAAAAATTCCTATTGCATCTGAAAGTAGAAGCACGCCCGATTACAACGGTACGAGTGTTTTTCCCCTAGGCCATTCTGGTTAAGCGTTTGGAGCAGCAGATTTGCGAAAAATTTATTCTCTTCTCAACCATTTCTTAGCTTCAATGTCCAATATCTCGCGAACGGATTGAACTAACCCAAAAATTCCTATTGCATCTGAAAGTAGAAACTCGCCCGATTACAACGGTATGTGCATTTTTTCCCTAGGCCATTCTGGTTAAGCGTTTGGAGCAGCAGAATTGCGAAAAATTTGTTGTCTTGTCAACCATTTCTTAGCTTCAAAGTACCATATCCCGCGAACGGAATGACCTAACCCAAAAATTCCTATTGCATCTGAAAGTAGAAACTCGCCCGATTACAACGGTATGTGTATTTTTTCCCTAGGCCATTCTGGTTAAGCGATTGGAGCAGCAGAAGTGCGAAAAATTTGTTGTCTTGTCAACCATTTCTTAGCTTCAAAGTACCATATCTCGCGAACGGATTGACCTAACACAAAAATTCCTATGGCATCTGAAAGTAGAAACTCGCCAGATTACAACGGTATGTGCATTTTTTCCCTAGGCCATTCTTGTTAAGCGTTTGGAGCAGCAGAATTGCGAAAAATTTATTCTCTTCTCAACCATTTCTTAGATTCAAACTCCCATATCTCGCGAACGGATTGACCTAACCCAAAAATTCCAATTGCAACTGAAAGTAGAAACTCGCCCGATTACAAGGGTATGCGTATTTTTTCCCTAGGCCAATCTGGTTAAGCGTTTGGAGCAGCAGAATTGCGAAAAATTTTTTGCCTTCTCAACCATTTCTTCGATTCATAGTCCCATATCTCGCGAACGGATTGACCAAACCCAAAAATTCCTGCTGCGTCAGAAAGCAGAAACACGCCCGATTACAACTGTATGCGCATTTTTTCCCTAGGCCATTCTGGTTAAGCGATTGGAGCAGCAGAAGTGCGAAAAATTTGTTGTCTTGTCGGCCATTTCTTAGTTTCAAACTCCCATTTCTCGCGAACGGATTGACTTAACCCAAAAATTCCTATTGCATCTGAAAGTAGAAACTCGCCCGATTACAACGGTATGTGTATTTTTTCCCTAGGCCATTCTGGTTAAGCGATTGGAGCAGCAGAAGTGCGAAAAATTTGTTGTCTTGTCAACCATTTCTTAGCTTCAAAGTACCATATCTCGCGAACGGATTGACCTAACCCAAAAATTCCTATTGCATCTGAAAGTAGAAGCACGCCCGATTACAACGGTACGTGCATTTTTTCCCTAGGCCATTCTGGTTAAGCGTTTGGAGCAGCAGAAATGCGAAAAATTTCTGGCCTTCTCAACCATTTCATGGTTTCAAACTCCCTTATCTTGCGAACGGATTGACCGCACCCAAAAATTGCTATTGCATCTGAAAGTAGAAACTCGCCCGATTACAACGGTACGTGCATTTCTTCCCTAGGCCATTCTGGTTAAGCATTTGGAGCAGCAGAATTGCGAAAAATTTATTCTCTTCTCATCCATTTCTTAGCTTCGAACTCCCATATCTCGCGAACGGATTGACCTAACCCAAAAATTCCTATTGCATCTGAAAGTAGAAACTCGCCCGATTACAACGGTATGTGTGTTTTTCCCCTAGGCCATTCTGGTTATGCGTTTGGAGCAGCAGAAGTGCGAAAAATTTGTTCTCTTCTCAACCATTTCTTAGCTTCAAACTCCCATATCTCGCGAACGGATTGACCTAACCCAAAAATTCCTATTGCATCTGAAAGTAGAAACTCGCCCGATTACAACGGTATGTGCATTTTTTCCCTAGGCCAATCTGGTTAAGCGTTTGGAGCAGCAGAATTGCGAAAAATTTGTTCTCTTCTCTACCATTTCTTAGATTCAAACTCCCATATCTCGCGAACGGATTGACCTAACCCAAAAATTCCTATTGCATCTGAAAGTAGAAGCACTCCCGATTACAACGGTACGTGTGTTTTTCCCCTAGGCCATTCTGGTTAAGCGTTTGGAGCAGCAAATTTGCGAAAAATTTATTCTCTTCTCAACCATTTCTTAGCTTCAAAGTCCCATATCACGCGAACGGATTGAACTAACCCAAAAATTCCTATTGCATCTGAAAGTAGAAACTCGCCCGATTACAACGGTATGTGCCTTTTTTCCCCAGGCCATTCTGGTTAAGCGTTTGGAGCAGCAGAATTGCGAAAAATTTGTTGTCTTGTCAACCATTTCTTAGCTTCAAAGTACCATATCTCGCGAACGGATTGACCTAACCCAAAAATTCCTATTGCATCTGAAAGTAGAAACTCGCCCGATTACAACGGTATGTGCATTTTTTCCCTAGGCCATTCTGGTTCAGCGTTTGGAGCATCAGAATTGCGAAAAATTTTTTGCGTTCTCAACCATATCTTGGCTTCAAAGTCCCATATCACGCGAACGGATTGAACTAACCCAAAAATTCCTATTGCATCTGAAAGTAGAAACTCGCCCGATTACAACGGTATGTGCATTATTCCCTAGGCCATTCTGGTTAAGCGTTTGGAGCAGCAGAATTGCGAAAAATTTATTCTTTTCTCATCCATTTCTTAGCTTCAAACTCCCATTACTCGCGAACGGATTGACCTAACCCAAAAATTCCTATTGCATCTGAAAGTAGAAACTCGTCTGATTACAACGTTATGAGCAATTTTCCCTAGGCCATTCTGGTTAAGCGTTTGGAGCAGCAGAATTGCGAAAAATTTTTTGCGTTCTCAACCATTTCTTGGCTTCAAACTCCCATATCTCGCGAACGGATTGACCCAACCCAAAAATTCTTGTTGCGTCTGAAAGTAGAAACTCGCCCGATTACAACGGTATGTGTACTTTTTCCCTAGGTCATTCTGGTTAAGCGATTGGAGCAGCAGAAGTGCGAAAAATTTGTTGTCTTCTCAACCATTTCTTCGCTTCATAGTCCCATATCTCGCGAACGGATTGACCAAACCCACAAATTCCTGCTGCGTCTGAAAGAAGAAACTCGCCCGATTACAACGGTATGTGCATTTTTTCCCTAGGCCATTCTGGTTATGCGTTTGGAGCAGCAGAAGTGCGAAAAATTTGTTCTCTTCTCAACCATTTCTTAGCTTCAAAGTACCATATCTCGCGAACGGATTGACCTAACCCAAAATTCCTATTGCATCTGAAAGTAGAAACTCGCCCGATTACAACGGTATGTGTATTTTTTCCTAGGCCAGTCTGGTTAAGCGATTGGAGCAGCAGAAGTGCGAAAAATTTGTTGTCCTGTCAACCATTTCTTAGATTCAAACTCCCATATCTCGCGAACGGATTGACCTAACCCAAAAATTCCTATTGCATCTGAAAGTAGAAGCACGCCCGATTACAACGGTACGTGCATTTTTTCCCTATGGCATTCTGGTTAAGCGTTTGGACCAGCAGAATTGCGAAAAATTTTTTGCCTTCTCAACCATTTCTTGGCTTCAAATTCCCATATCTCGCGAACGGATTGACCTAACCCAAAAATTCCTATTGCATCTGAAAGTAGAAGCACTCCCGATTACAACGGTACGTGTGATTTTCCCCTAGGCCATTCTGGTTAAGCGTTTGGAGCAGCAAATTTGCGAAAAATTTATTCTCTTCTCAACCATTCCTTAGCTTCAAAGTCCCATATCACGCGAACGGATTGAACTGACCCAAAAATTCCTATTGCATCTGAAAGTAGAAACTCGCCCGATTACAACGGTATGTGCATTTTTTCCCTAGGCCATTCTGGTTCAGCGTTTGGAGCATCAGAATTGCGAAAAATTTTTTGCGTTCTCAACCATATCTTGGCTTCAAAGTCCCATATCACGCGAACGGATTGAACTAACCCAAAAATTCCTATTGCATCTGAAAGTAGAAACTCGCCCGATTACAACGGTATGTGCATTATTCCCTAGGCCATTCTGGTTAAGCGTTTGGAGCAGCAGAATTGCGAAAAATTTATTCTTTTCTCATCCATTTCTTAGCTTCAAACTCCCATTACTCGCGAACGGATTGACCTAACCCAAAAATTCCTATTGCATCTGAAAGTAGAAACTCGTCTGATTACAACGTTATGAGCAATTTTCCCTAGGCCATTCTGGTTAAGCGTTTGGAGCAGCAGAATTGCGAAAAATTTTTTGCGTTCTCAACCATTTCTTGGCTTCAAACTCCCATATCTCGCGAACGGATTGACCCAACCCAAAAATTCTTGTTGCGTCTGAAAGTAGAAACTCGCCCGATTACAACGGTATGTGTACTTTTTCCCTAGGTCATTCTGGTTAAGCGATTGGAGCAGCAGAAGTGCGAAAAATTTGTTGTCTTCTCAACCATTTCTTCGCTTCATAGTCCCATATCTCGCGAACGGATTGACCAAACCCACAAATTCCTGCTGCGTCTGAAAGAAGAAACTCGCCCGATTACAACGGTATGTGCATTTTTTCCCTAGGCCATTCTGGTTATGCGTTTGGAGCAGCAGAAGTGCGAAAAATTTGTTCTCTTCTCAACCATTTCTTAGCTTCAAAGTACCATATCTCGCGAACGGATTGACCTAACCCAAAATTCCTATTGCATCTGAAAGTAGAAACTCGCCCGATTACAACGGTATGTGTATTTTTTCCTAGGCCAGTCTGGTTAAGCGATTGGAGCAGCAGAAGTGCGAAAAATTTGTTGTCCTGTCAACCATTTCTTAGATTCAAACTCCCATATCTCGCGAACGGATTGACCTAACCCAAAAATTCCTATTGCATCTGAAAGTAGAAGCACGCCCGATTACAACGGTACGTGCATTTTTTCCCTATGGCATTCTGGTTAAGCGTTTGGACCAGCAGAATTGCGAAAAATTTTTTGCCTTCTCAACCATTTCTTGGCTTCAAATTCCCATATCTCGCGAACGGATTGACCTAACCCAAAAATTCCTATTGCATCTGAAAGTAGAAGCACTCCCGATTACAACGGTACGTGTGATTTTCCCCTAGGCCATTCTGGTTAAGCGTTTGGAGCAGCAAATTTGCGAAAAATTTATTCTCTTCTCAACCATTCCTTAGCTTCAAAGTCCCATATCACGCGAACGGATTGAACTGACCCAAAAATTCCTATTGCATCTGAAAGTAGAAACTCGCCCGATTACAACGGTATGTGCATTTTTTCCCCAGGCCATTCTGGTTAAGCGTTTGGAGCAGCAGAATTGCGAAAAATTTGTTGTCTTGTCAACCATTTCTTAGCTTCAAAGTACCATATCTCGCGAACGGATTGACCTAACCCAAAATTCCTATTGCATCTGAAAGTAGAAACTCGCCCGATTACAACGGTATGTGCATTTCTTCCCTAGGCCATTCTGGTTCAGCGTTTGGAGCATCAGAATTGCGAAAAATTTTTTGCGTTCTCAACCATATCTTGGCTTCAAAGTCCCATATCACGCGAACGGATTGAACTAACCCAAAAATTCCAATTGCATCTGAAAGTAGAAACTCGCCCGATTACAACGGTATGTGCATTTTTTCCCCAGGCCATTCTGGTTAATCGTTTGGAGCAGCAGAATTGCGAAAAATTTGTTGTCTTGTCAACCATTTCTTAGCTTCAAAGTACCATATCTCGCGAACGGATTGACCTAACCCAAAAATTCCTCTTGCATCTGAAAGTAGAAACTCGCCCGATTACAACGGTATGTGCATTTTTTCCCTAGGCCATTCTGGTTAAGCGTTTGGAGCATCAGAATTGCGAAAAATTTTTTGCGTTCTCAACCATATCTTGGCTTCAACCTACCATATCTCGCGAACGGATTGACCCAACCCAAAAATTCCTGTTGCGTCTGAAAGTAGAAGCACGCCCGATTACAACGGTATGTGTGTTTTTCCCCTAGGTAATTCTGATTAAGCGATTGGAGCAGCAGAATTGCGAAAAATTTTTTGCCTTCTCAACCATTCCTTAGCTTCAAAGTCCCATATCTCGCCAACGGATTGACCAAACCCAAAAATTCCTGCTGCGTCTGAAAGTAGAAACTCGCCCGGTTACAACGGTATGCATATTTTTCCCTAGGCCATTCTGGTTAAGCGATTGGAGCAGCAGAAGTGCGAAAAATTTGTTGTCTTGTCAACCATTTCTTAGCTTCAAACTCCCATATCTCGCGAACGGATGGACCTAACCCAAAAATTCCTATTGCATCTGAAAGTAGAAACTCGCCCGATTACAACGGTATGTGTATTTTTTCCTACGCCATTCTGGTTAAGCGATTGGAACAGCAGAAGGGCGAAAAATTTGTTGTCCTGTCAACCATTTCTTAGATTCAAACTCCCATATCTCGCGAACGCATTGACCTAACCCAAAAATTCCTATTGCATCTGAAAGTAGAAACTCGCCTGATTACAACGTTATGAGCAATTTTCCCTAGGCCATTCTGGTTAAGCGTTTGGAGCAGCAGAATTGCGAAAAATTTTTTGCGTTCTCAACCATTTCTTGGCTTCAAACTCCCATATCTCGCGAACGGATTGACCCAACCCAAAAATTCTTGTTGCGTCTGAAAGTAGAAACCCGCCCGATTACAACGGTATGTGTACTTTTTCCCTAGGTCATTCTGGTTAAGCGATTGGAGCAGCAGAAGTGCGAAAAATTTGTTGTCTTCTCAACCATTTCTTAGCTTCATAGTCCCATATCTCGCGAACGGATTGACCAAACCCTCAAATTCCTGCTGCGTCTGAAAGAAGAAACTCGCCCGATTACAACGGTATGTGCATTTTTTCCCTAGGCCATTCTGGTTATGCGTTTGGAGCAGCAGAAGTGCGAAAAATTTGTTCTCTTCTCAACCATTTCTTAGCTTCAAAGTACCATATCTCGCGAACGGATTGACCTAACCCAAAAATTCCTATTGCATCTGAAAGTAGAAACTCGCCCGATTACAACGGTATGTGTATTTTTTCCTAGGCCAGTCTGGTTAAGCGATTGGAGCAGCAGAAGTGCGAAAAATTTGTTGTCCTGTCAACCATTTCTTAGATTCAAACTCCCATATCTCGCGAACGGATTGACCTAACCCAAAAATTCCTATTGCATCTGAAAGTAGAAGCACGCCCGATTACAACGGTACGTGCATTTTTTCCCTATGGCATTCTGGTTAAGCGTTTGGACCAGCAGAATTGCGAAAAATTTTTTGCCTTCTCAACCATTTCTTGGCTTCAAATTCCCATATCTCGCGAACGGATTGACCTAACCCAAAAATTCCTACTGCATCTGAAAGATGAAACTCGACCGATTACAACGGTATGTGTATTTTTTCCCTAGGCCATTCTGGTTAAGCGTTTGGAGCAGCAGAATTGCGAAAAATTTTTTGCCTTCTCAACCATTTCTTGGCTTCAAACTCCCATATCTCGCGAACGGATTGACCTAACCCAAAAATTCCTACTGCATCTGAAAGATGAAACTCGACCGATTACAACGGAATGTGTATTTTTTCCCTAGGCCATTCTGGTTAAGCGTTTGGAGCAGCAGAAGTGCGAATAATTTTGTGCCTTCTCAACCATTTCTTAGCTTCAAAGTACCATATCTCGCGAACGGATTGACCTAACCCAAAATTCCTATTGCATCTGAAAGTAGAAACTCGCCCGATTACAACGGTATGTGTATTTTTTCCTAGGCCAGTCTGGTTAAGCGATTGGAGCAGCAGAAGTGCGAAAAATTTGTTGTCCTGTCAACCATTTCTTAGATTCAAACTCTCATATCTCGCGAACGGATTGACCTAACCCAAAAATTCCTATTGCATCTGAAAGTAGAAGCACGCCCGATTACAACGGTACGTGCATTTTTTCCCTATGGCATTCTGGTTAAGCGTTTGGACCAGCAGAATTGCGAAAAATTTTTTGCCTTCTCAACCATTTCTTGGCTTCAAATTCCCATATCTCGCGAACGGATTGACCTAATCCAAAAATTCCTATTGCATCTGAAAGTAGAAACTCGCCCGATTACAACGGTATGTGTATTTTTTCCTAGGCCAGTCTGGTTAAGCGATTGGAGCAGCAGAAGTGCGAAAAATTTGTTGTCCTGTCAACCATTTCTTAGATTCAATCTCCCATATCTCGCGAACGGATTGACCTAACCCAAAAATTCCTATTGCATCTGAAAGTAGAAGCACGCCCGATTACAACGGTACGTGCATTTTTTCCCTATGGCATTCTGGTTAAGCGTTTGGACCAGCAGAATTGCGAAAAATTTTTTGCCTTCTCAACCATTTCTTGGCTTCAAATTCCCATATCTCGCGAACGGATTGACCTAACCCAAAAATTCCTACTGCATCTGAAAGATGAAACTCGACCGATTACAACGGTATGTGTATTTTTTCCCTAGGCCATTCTGGTTAAGCGTTTGGAGCAGCAGAATTGCGAAAAATTTTTTGCCTTCTCAACCATTTCTTGGCTTCAAACTCCCATATCTCGCGAACGGATTGTCCTAACCCAAAAATTCCTATTGCATCTGAAAGTAGAATCTCGCCCGATTACAACGGAATGTGTATTTTTTCCCTAGGCCATTCTGGTTAAGCGTTTGGAGCAGCAGAAGTGCGAAAAATTTATTCTCTTCTCATCCATTTCTTGGCTTCAAACTCCCATATCTCGCGAACGGATTGACCTAACCCAAAAATTCCTATTGCATCTGAAAGTAGAAGCACGCCCGATTACAACGGTACGTGCATTTTTTCCCTATGGCATTCTGGTTAAGCGTTTGGACCAGCAGAATTGCGAAAAATTTTGTGCCTTCTCAACCATTTCTTGGCTTCAAACTCCCATATCTCGCGAACGGATTGACCTAACCCAAAAATTCCTATTGCATCTGAAAGTAGAAACTCGCCCGATTACAACGGTAGGTGTATTGTTTCCCTTTGCCATTCTGGTTATTCGTTTGGAGCAGCAGAATTGCGAAAAATTTATTCTCTTCTCATCCATTTCTTAGCTTCAAACTCCCATATCTCGCGAACGGATTGACCTAACCCAAAAATTCTTATTGCATCTGAAAGTAGAAACTCGCCCGATTAAAACGGTAAGCGTATTTTTTCCCTAGGCCATTCTGTTTAAGCGATTGGAGCAGCAGAAGTGCGAAAAATTTGTTGTCTTGTCGGCCATTTCTTGGATTCAAACTACCATATCTCGCGAACGGATTGACCTAACCCAAAAATTCCTATTGCATCTGAAAGTAGAAACTCGCCCGATTACAACGGTATGCGTATTTCTACCCTAGGCCATTCTGGTTAAGCGACTGGAGCAGCAGAATTGCGAAAAACTTTTTGCGTTCTCAACCATTTCTTGGTTTCAAACTCCCATACCTCGCGAACGTATTGACCTAACCCAAAAATTCCTATTGCATCTGAAAGTAGAATCTCGCCCGATTACAACGGTATGTGCATTTTTCCCTAGGCCATTCTGGTTAAGCGTTTGGAGCAGCAGAATTGCGAAAAATTTATTCTCTTCTCATCCATTTCTTAGATTCAAACTCCCATATCTCGCGAACGGATTGACCTAACCCAAAAATTCCTATTGCATCTGAAAGTAGAAACTCGCCCGATTAAAACGGTATGCGTATTTTTTCCCTAGGACATTCTGGTTAAGCGACTGGAGCAGCAGAATTGCGAAAAACTTTTTGCGTTCTCAACCATTTCTTGGTTTCAAACTCCCATACCTCGCGAACGTATTGACCTAACCCAAAAATTCCTATTGCATCTGAAAGTAGAATCTCGCCCGATTACAACGGTATGTGCATTTTTCCCTAGGCCATTCTGGTTAAGCGTTTGGAGCAGCAGAATTGCGAAAAATTTATTCTCTTCTCATCCATTTCTTAGATTCAAACTCCCATATCTCGCGAACGGATTGACCTAACCCAAAAATTCCTATTGCATCTGAAAGTAGAAACTCGCCCGATTAAAACGGTAAGCGTATTTTTTCCCTAGGACATTCTGGTTAAGCGATTGGAGCAGCAGAAGCGCGACAAATTTTTTGCGTTCTCAACCATTTCTTGGCTTCAAACTCTCATATCTCGCGAACGGATTGACCCAACCCAAAAATTCCTGTTGCGTCTGAAAGTAGAAACTCGCCCGATTACGGTATGTGTACTTTTTCCCTAGGCCATTCTGGTTAAGCGTTTGGAGCAGCAGAATTGCGAAAAATGTCTTGCCTTGTCAACCATTTCTTGGCTTCAAACTCCCATATCTCGCGAACGGATTGACCTAACCCAAAAATTCCTATTGCATCTGAAAGTAGAAACTCGCCCGATTACAACGGTATGTGCATTTTTCCCTAGGCCATTCTGGTTAAGCGTTTGCAGCAGCAGAATTGCGAAAAATTTATTCTCTTCTCATCCATTTCTTAGCTTTAAACTCCCATATCTCGCGAACGGATTGACCTAACCCAAAAATTCCTATTGCATCTGAAAGTAGAAACTCGCCCGATTACAACGGTATGTGTATTTTTTCCCTAGGCCATTCTGGTTAAGCGTTTGCAGCAGCAGAATTGCGAAATATTTTTTGCCTTCTCAACCATTTCTTGGCTTCAAACTCCCATATGTCGCGAACGGATTGACCTAACCCAAAAATTCCTATTGCATCTGAAAGTAGAAACTCGCCCGATTACAACGGTATGCGTATTTCTACCCTAGGCCATTCTGGTTAAGCGATTGGAGCAGCAGAATTGCGAAAAACTTTTTGCGTTCTCAACCATTTCCTGGCTTCAAACTACCATATCTCGCGAACGGATTGACCTAACCCAAAAATTCCTATTGCATCTGAAAGTAGAATCTCGCCCGATTACAACGGTATGTGCATTTTTCCTTAGGCCATTCTGGTTAAGCGTTTGGAGCAGCAGAATTGCGAAAAATTTATTCTCTTCTCATCCATTTCTTACCTTCAAACTCCCATATCTCGCGAACGGATTGACCTAACCCAAAAATTCCTATTGCATCTGAAAGTAGAAACTCGCCCGATTACAACGGTATGCGTATTTCTCCCCTAGGCCATTCTGGTTAAGCGATTGGAGCAGCAGAATTGCGAAACATTTTTTGCGTTCTCAACCATTTCTTGGCTTCAAACTCCCATATCTCGCGAACGGATTGACCCAACCCAAAAACTCTTGTTGCGTCTGAAAGTAGAAACTCGCCCGATTACAACGGTATGTGCACTTTTTCCCTAGGTCATTCTGGTTAAGCGATTGGAGCAGCCGAAGTGCGAAAAATTTGTTGTCTTCTCAACCATTTTTTCGCTTCATAGTCCCATATCTCGCGAACGGATTGACCAAACCCACAAATTCCTGCTGCGTCTGAAAGAAGAAACTCGCCCGATTACAACGGTATGTGCATTTTTTCCCTAGGCCATTCTGGTTAAGCGTTTGGAGCAGCAGAATTGCGAAAAATTTGTTCTCTTCTCAACCATTTCTTGGCTTCAAACTCCCATATCTCGCGAACGGATTGACCTAACCCAAAAATTCCTATTGCATCTGAAAGTAGAAACTCGCCCGATTACAACGGTATGCGTATTTTTTCCCTAGGCCATTCTGGTTAAGCGTTTGGAGCAGCAGCATTGCGAAAAACTTTTTGCGTTCTCAACCATTTCTTGTCTTCAAACTCCCATATCTCGCGAACGGATTGACCTAACCCAAAAATTCCTATTGCATCTGAAAGTAGAATCTCGCCCGATTACAACGGTATGTGCATTTTTTCCCTAGGCGATTCTGGTTAAGCGTTTGGAGCAGCAGAATTGCGAAAAAATTTGTGCGTCCTCAACCATTTCTTGGCTTCAAACTCCCATATCTCGCGAACGGATTGACCCAACCCAAAAATTCTTGTTGCGTCTGAAATTAGAAACTCGCCCGATTACAACGGTATGTGTACTTTTTCCCTAGGCCATTCTGGTTTCGCGTTTGGAGCAGCAGAATTGCGACAAATTTTTTGCCTTGTCAACCATTTCTTGGCTTCAAACTACCATATCTCGCGAACGGATTGACATAACCCAAAAATTCCTGTTGCGTCTGAAAGTAGAAACTCGCACGATTACAACGGAATGTGTATTTTTTCCTTAGGCCATTCTGGTTAAGCGTTTGGAGCAGCAGAAGTGCGAAACATTTTGTGCCTTCTCAACCATTTCTTGGCTTCAAACTCCCATATCTCGCGAACGGATTGACCTAACCCAAAAATTCCTATTGCATCTGAAAGTAGAAACTCGCCCGATTACAACGGTAGGTGTATTGTTTCCCTTTGCCATTCTGGTTATTCGTTTGGAGCAGCAGAATTGCGAAAAATTTATTCTCTTCTCATCCATTTCTTAGCTTCAAATTCCCATATCTCGCGAACGGATTGACCTAACCCAAAAATTCTTATTGCATCTGAAAGTAGAAACTCGCCCGATTAAAACGGTAAGCGTATTTTTTCCCTAGGCCATTCTGTTTAAGCGATTGGAGCAGCAGAAGTGCGAAAAATTTGTTGTCTTGTCGGCCATTTCTTGGATTCAAACTACCATATCTCGCGAACGGATTGACATAACCCAAAAATTCCTGTTGCGTCTGAAAGTAGAAACTCGCACGATTACAACGGAATGTGTATTTTTTCCCTAGGCCATTCTGGTTAAGCGTTTGGAGCAGCAGAAGTGAGAAAAATTTTGTGCCTTCTCAACCATTTCTTGGCTTCAAACTCCCATATCTCGCGAACGGATTGACCTAACCCAAAAATTCCTATTGCATCTGAAAGTAGAAACTCGCCCGATTACAACGGTAGGTGTATTGTTTCCCTATGCCATTCTGGTTATTCGTTTGGAGCAGCAGAATTGCGAAAAATTTATTCTCTTCTCATCCATTTCTTAGCTTCAAACTCCCATATCTCGCGAACGGATTGACCTAACCCAATAATTCCTATTGCATCTGAAAGTAGAAACTCGCCCGATTACAACGGTATGCGTATTTCTACCCTAGGCCATTCTGGTTAAGCGACTGGAGCAGCAGAATTGCGAAAAACTTTTTGCGTTCTCAACCATTTCTTGGTTTCAAACTCCCATACCTCGCGAACGTATTGACCTAACCCAAAAATTCCTATTGCATCTGAAAGTAGAATCTCGCCCGATTACAACGGTATGTGCATTTTTCCCTAGGCCATTCTGGTTAAGCGTTTGGAGCAGCAGAATTGCGAAAAATTTATTCTCTTCTCATCCATTTCTTAGATTCAAACTCCCATATCTCGCGAACGGATTGACCTAACCCAAAAATTCCTATTGCATCTGAAAGTAGAAACTCGCCCGATTAAAACGGTATGCGTATTTTTTCCCTAGGACATTCTGGTTAAGCGATTGGAGCAGCAGAAGCGCGACAAATTTTTTGCGTTCTCAACCATTTCTTGGCTTCAAACTCTCATATCTCGCGAACGGATTGACCCAACCCAAAAATTCCTGTTGCGTCTGAAAGTAGAAACTCGCCCGATTACGGTATGTGTACTTTTTCCCTAGGCCATTCTGGTTAAGCGTTTGGAGCAGCAGAATTGCGAAAAATGTCTTGCCTTGTCAACCATTTCTTGGCTTCAAACTCCCATTTCTCGCGAACGGATTGACCTAACCCAAAAATTCCTATTGCATCTGAAAGTAGAAACTCGCCCGATTACAACGGTATGTGCATTTTTCCCTAGGACATTCTGGTTAAGCGTTTGGAGCAGCAGAATTGCGAAAAATTTATTCTCTTCTCATCCATTTCTTAGCTTCAAACTCCCATTACTCGCGAACGGATTGACCTAACCCAAAAATTCCTATTGCATCTGAAAGTAGAAACTCGCCCGATTACAACGGTATGTGCAATTTTTCCCTAGGCCATTCTGGTTAAGCGTTTGGAGCAGCAGAATTGCGAAAAATTTGTTCTCTTCTCAACCATTTCTTAGCTTCAAACTCCCATATCTCGCGAAAGGATTGACATAACCCAAAAATTGCTGTTGCGTCGGAAAGTAGAAACTCGCACGATTACAACGGAATGTGTACTTTTTCCCTAGGTCATTCTGGTTAAGCGATTGGAGCAGCAGAAGTGCGAAAAATTTGTTGTCTTCTCAACCATTTCTTCGCTTCATAGTCCCATATCTCGCGAACGGATTGACCAAACCCACAAATTCCTGCTGCGTCTGAAAGAAGAAACTCGCCCGATTACAACGGTATGTGCATTTTTTCCCTAGGCCATTCTGGTTAAGCGTTTGGAGCAGCAGATTTGCGAAAAATTTGTTCTCTTCTCAACCATTTCTTGGCTTCAAACTCCCATATCTCGCGAACGGATTGACCTAACCCAAAAATTCCTATTGCATCTGAAAGTAGAAACTGGCCCGATTACAACGGTATGTGCATTTTTTCCCTAGGCCATTCTGGTTAAGCGTTTGGAGCAGCAGAATTGCGAAAAATTTGTTCTCTTCTCAACCATTTCTTAGCTTCAAACTCCCATATCTCGCGAAAGGATTGACATAACCCAAAAATTGCTGTTGCGTCTGAAAGTAGAAACTCGCACGATTACAACGGAATGTGTATTTTTTCCCTAGGCCATTCTGGTTAAGCGTTTGGAGCAGCAGAAGTGCGAAAAATTTTGTGCCTTCTCAACCATTTCTTGGCTTCAAACTCCCATATCTCGCGAACGGATTGACCTAACCCAAAAATTCCTATTGCATCTGAAAGTAGAAACTCGCCCGATTACAACGGTATGTGTATTTTTTCCCTAGGCCATTCTGGTTAAGCGTTTGGAGCAGCAGAATTGCGAAATATTTTTTGCCTTCTCAACCAATTCTTGGCTTCAAACTCCCATATCTCGCGAACGGATTGACCTAACCCAAAAATTCCTATTGCATCTGAAAGCAGAAACTCGCCCGATTACAACGGTAGGTGTATTGTTTCCCTATGCCATTCTGGTTATGCGTCAGGAGCAGCAGAATTGCGAAAAATTTGTTGTCTTCTCAACCATTTCTTAGATTCAAACTCCCATATATCGCGAACGGATTGACCTAACCCACAAATTCCTATTGCATCTGAAAGTAGAAACTCGCCCGATTAAAACGGTATGCGTATTTTTTCCCTAGGCCATTCTGGTTAAGCGATTGGAGCTGCAGAAGTGCGAAAAATTTGTTGTCTGTCGACCATTTCTTAGTTTCAAACTCCCATTTCTCGCGAACGGATTGACCTAACCCAAAAATTCCTATTGCATCTGAAAGTAGAAACTCGCCCGATTACAACGGTATGTGCATTTTTCCCTAGGCCATTCTGGTTAAGCGTTTGGAGCAGCAGAATTGCGAAAAATTTATTCTCCTCTCACCCATTTCTTAGCTTCAAACTCCCATTACTCGCGAACGGATTGACCTAACCCAAAAATTCCTATTGCATCTGAAAGTAGAAACTCGCCCGATTACAACGGTATGTGCATTTTTTCCCTAGGCCATTCTGGTTAAGCGTTTGGAGCAGCAGAATTGCGAAAAATTTGTTCTCTTCTCAACCATTTATTAGCTTCAAACTCCCATATCTCGCGAAAGGATTGACATAACCCAAAAATTGCTGTTGCGTCGGAAAGTAGAAACTCGCACGATTACAACGGAATGTGTATTTTTTCCCTAGGCCATTCTGGTTAAGCGTTTGGAGCAGCAGAAGTGCGAAAAATTTTGTGCCTCCTCAACCATTTCTTGGCTTCAAACTCCCATATCTCGCGAACGGATTGACCTAACCCAAAAATTCCTATTGCATCTGAAAGTAGAGACTCGCCCGATTACAACGGTATGTGTATTTCTTCCCTAGGCCATTCTGGTTAAGCGATTGGAGCAGCAGAATTGCGAAAAATTTTTTGCGTTCTCAACCATTTCTTGGCTTCAACCTCCCATATCTCGCGAACGGATTGACCTTACCCAAAAATTCCTATTGCATCTGAAAGTAGAATCTCGCCCGATTACAAAGGTGTGTGCATTTTTCCCTAGGCCATTCTGGTTAAGCGTTTGGAGCAGCAGAATTGCGAAAAATTTATTCTCTTCTCATCCATTTCTTAGCTTCAAACTCCCATATCTCGCGAACGGATTGACCTAACCCAAAAATTGCTATTGCATCTGAAAGTAGAATCTCGCCCGATTACAACGGTATGCGTATTTCTTCCCTAGGCCATTCTGGTTAAGCGATTGGAGCAGCAGAATTGCGAAAAATGTCTTGCCTTGTCAACCATTTCTTGGCTTCAAACTCCCATATCTCGCGAACGGATTGACATAACCCAAAAATTCCTGTTGCGTCTGAAAGTAGAAACTCGCACGATTACAACGGAATGTGTATTTTTTCCCTAGGCCATTCTGGTTAAGCGACTGGAGCAGCAGAATTGCGAAAAACTTTTTGCGTTCTCAACCATTTCTTGGTTTCAAACTCCCATACCTCGCGAACGGATTGACCTAACCCAAAAATTCCTATTGCATCTGAAAGTAGAATCTCGCCCGATTACAACGGTATGTGCATTTTTCCCTAGGCCATTCTGGTTAAGCGTTTGGAGCAGCAGAATTGCGAAAAATTGTATTCTCTTCTCATCCATTTCTTAGCTTCAAACTCCCATATCTCGCGAACAGATTGACCTTACCCAAAAATTCCTATTGCTTCTGAAAGTAGAATCTCGCCCGATTACAACGGTATGTGTATTTTTCCCTAGGCCATTCTGGTTAAGCGTTTGGAGCAGCAGAAGTGCGAAAAATTTTGTGCCTTCTCAACCATTTCTTAGCTTCAAACTCCCATATCTCGCGAAAGGATTGACATAACCCAAAAGTTGCTGTTGCGTCTGAAAGTAGAAACTCGCACGATTACAAGGGAATGTGTATTTTTTCCCTCGGCCATTCTGGTTAACCGTTTGGAGCAGCAGAAGTGCGAAAAATTTTGTGCCTTCTCAACCATTTCTTGGCTTCAAACTCGCATATCTCGCGAACGGATTGACCTAACCCAAAAATTCCTATTGCATCTGAAAGTAGAAACTCGCCCGATTAAAACGGTATGCGTATTTTTTCCCTAGGCCATTCTGGTTAAGCGATTGGAGCAGCAGAATTGCAAAAAATTTGTTGTCTTGTCGACCATTTCTTAGTTTCAAACTCCCATTTCTCGCGAACGGATTGACCTAACCCAAAAATTCCTATTGCATCTGAAAGTAGAAACTCGCCCGATTACAACGGTATG
This sequence comes from Ptiloglossa arizonensis, assembly GCF_051014685.1. Lineage (NCBI taxonomy): Eukaryota > Metazoa > Arthropoda > Insecta > Hymenoptera > Colletidae > Ptiloglossa > Ptiloglossa arizonensis. The sequence continues at coordinate 130,846 of NW_027478953.1, forward strand.
TGCATTTTTCCCTAGGCCATTCTGGTTGAGCGTTTGGAGCAGCAGAATTGCGAAAAATTTATTCTCTTCTCATCCATTCCTTAGCTTCAAACTCCCATTACTCGCGAACGGATTGACCTAACCCAAAAATTCCTATTGCATCTGAAAGTAGAATCTCGCCCGATTACAACGGTATGTGCATTTTTCCCTAGGCCATTCTGGTTAAGCGTTTGGAGCAGCAGAATTGCGAAAAATTTGTTGCCTTCTCAACCATTTCTTGGCTTCATACTCCCATATCTCGCGAACGGACTGACCTAACCCAAAAATTCCTATTGCATCTGAAAGCGGAAACTCGCCCGATTACAACGGTATGTGTATTTTTTCCCTAGGCCAATCTGGTTAAGCGTTTGGAGCAGCAGAATTGCGAAAAATTTTTTGCCTTCTCAACCATTTCTTGGCTTCAAACTCCCATATCTCGCGAACGGATTGTCCTAACCCAAAAATTCCTATTGCATCTGAAAGTAGAAACTGGCCCGATTACAACGGTATGTGCATTTTTTCCCTAGGCCATTCTGGTTAAGCGTTTGGAGCAGCAGAATTGCGAAAAATTTGTTCTCTTCTCAACCATTTCTTAGCTTCAACCTCCCATATCTCGCGAAAGGATTGACATAACCCAAAAATTGCTGTTGCGTCTGAAAGTAGAAACTCGCACGATTACAACGGAATGTGTATTTTTTCCCTAGGCCATTCTGGTTAAGCGTTTGGAGCAGCAGAAGTGCGAAAAATTTTGTGCCTTCTCAACCATTTCTTGGCTTCAAACTCGCATATCCCGCGAACGGATTCACCTAACCCAAAAATTCCTATTGCATCTGAAAGTAGAAACTCGCCCGATTACAACGGTATGTGCATTTTTTCCCTAGGCCATTCTGGTTAAGCGTTTGGAGCAACAGAATTGCGAAAAAATTTTTGCGTCCTCAACCATTTCTTGGCTTCAAACTCCCATATCTCGCGAACGGATAGACCCAACCCAAAAATTCTTGTTGCGTCTGAAATTAGAAACTCGCCCGATTACAACGGTATGTGTACTTTTTCCCTAGGCCATTCTGGTTTCGCGGTTGGAGCAGCAGAATTGCGAAAAATTTTTTGCCTTGTCAAACATTTCTTGGCTTCAAACTACCATATCTCGCGAACGGATTGACATAACCCAAAAATTGCTGTTGCGTCTGAAAGTAGAAACTCGCACGATTACAACGGAATGTGTATTTTTTCCCTAGGCCATTCTGGTTAAGCGTTTGGAGCAGCAGAAGTGCGAAAAATGTTGTGCCTTCTCAACCATTTCTTGGCTTCAAACTCCCATATCTCGCGAACGGATTGACCTAATCCAAAAATTCCTATTGCATCTGAAAGTAGAAACTCGCCCGATTACAACGCTATGCGTATTTCTACCCTAGGCCATTCTGGTTAAGCGACTGGAGCAGCAGAATTGCGAAAAACTTTTTGCGTTCTCAACCATTTCTTGGTTTCAAACTCCCATACCTCGCGAACGGATTGACCTAACCCAAAAATTCCTATTGCATCTGAAAGTAGAATCTCGCCCTATTACAACGGTATGTGCATTTTTCCCTAGGCCATTCTGGTTAAGCGTTTGGAGCAGCAGAATTGCGAAAAATTGTATTCTCTTCTCATCCATTTCTTAGCTTCAAACTCCCATATCTCGCGAACAGATTGACCTTACCCAAAAATTTCTATTGCTTCTGAAAGTAGAATCTCGCCCGATTACAACGGTATGTGTATTTTTCCCTAGGCCATTCTGGTTAAGCGTTTGGAGCAGCAGAAGTGCGAAAAATTTTGTGCCTTCTCAACCATTTCTTAGCTTCAAACTCCCATATCTCGCGAAAGGATTGACATAACCCAAAAGTTGCTGTTGCGTCTGAAAGTAGAAACTCGCACGATTACAAGGGAATGTGTATTTTTTCCCTCGGCCATTCTGGTTAACCGTTTGGAGCAGCAGAAGTGCGAAAAATTTTGAGCCTTCTCAACCATTTCTTGGCTTCAAACTCCCATATCTCGCGAACGGATTGACCTAACCCAAAAATTGCTATTGCATCTGAAAGTAGAATCTCGCCCGATTACAACGGTATGCGTATTTCTTCCCTAGGCCATTCTGGTTAAGCGATTGGAGCAGCAGAATTGCGAAAAATGTCTTGCCTTGTCAACCATTTCTTGGCTTCAAACTCCCATATCTCGCGAACGGATTGACATAACCCAAAAATTCCTGTTGCGTCTGAAAGTAGAAACTCGCACGATTACAACGGAATGTGTATTTTTTCCCTAGGCTATTCTGGTTAAGCGTTTGGAGCAGCAGAAGTGCGAAAAATTTTGTGCCTTCTCAACCATTTCTTGGCTTCAAACTCCCATATCTCGCGAACGGATTGACCTAACCCAAAAATTCCTATTGCATCTGAAAGTAGAAACTCGCCCGATTACAACGGTATGTGTATTTTTTCCCTAGGCCATTCTGGTTAAGCGTTTGGAGCAGCAGAATTGCGAAATATTTTTTGCCTTCTCAACCATTTCTTGGCTTCAAACTCCCATATCTCGCGAACGGATTGACCTAACCCAAAAATTCCTATTGCATCTGAAAGCAGAAACTCGCCCGATTACAACGGTAGGTGTATTGTTTCCCTATGCCATTCTGGTTATGCGTCAGGAGCAGCAGAATTGCGAAAAATTTGTTGTCTTCTCAACCATTTCTTAGATTCAAACTCCCATATATCGCGAACGGATTGACCTAACCCACAAATTCCTATTGCATCTGAAAGTAGAAACTCGCCCGATTAAAACGGTATGCGTATTTTTTCCCTAGGCCATTCTGGTTAAGCGATTGGAGCTGCAGAAGTGCGAAAAATTTGTTGTCTGTCGACCATTTCTTAGTTTCAAACTCCCATTTCTCGCGAACGGATTGACCTAACCCAAAAATTCCTATTGCATCTGAAAGTAGAAACTCGCCCGATTACAACGGTATGTGCATTTTTCCCTAGGCCATTCTGGTTAAGCGTTTGGAGCAGCAGAATTGCGAAAAATTTATTCTCCTCTCACCCATTTCTTAGCTTCAAACTCCCATTACTCGCGAACAGATTGACCTAACCCAAAAATTCCTATTGCATCTGAAAGTAGAAACTCGCCCGATTACAACGGTATGTGCATTTTTTCCCTAGGCCATTCTGGTTAAGCGTTTGGAGCAGCAGAATTGCGAAAAATTTGTTCTCTTCTCAACCATTTATTAGCTTCAAACTCCCATATCTCGCGAAAGGATTGACATAACCCAAAAATTGCTGTTGCGTCGGAAAGTAGAAACTCGCACGATTACAACGGAATGTGTATTTTTTCCCTAGGCCATTCTGGTTAAGCGTTTGGAGCAGCAGAAGTGCGAAAAATTTTGTGCCTCCTCAACCATTTCTTGGCTTCAAACTCCCATATCTCGCGAACGGATTGACCTAACCCAAAAATTCCTATTGCATCTGAAAGTAGAGACTCGCCCGATTACAACGGTATGCGTATTTCTTCCCTAGGCCATTCTGGTTAAGCGATTGGAGCAGCAGAATTGCGAAAAATTTTTTGCGTTCTCAACCATTTCTTGGCTTCAAGCTCCCATATCTCGCGAACGGATTGACCTTACCCAAAAATTCCTATTGCATCTGAAAGTAGAATCTCGCCCGATTACAAAGGTGTGTGCATTTTTCCCTAGGCCATTCTGGTTAAGCGTTTGGAGCAGCAGAATTGCGAAAAATTTATTCTCTTCTCATCCATTTCTTAGCTTCAAACTCCCATATCTCGCGAACGGATTGACCTAACCCAAAAATTCCTATTGCATCTGAAAGTAGAAACTCGCCCGATTACAACGGTATGCGTATTTCTTCCCTAGGCCATTCTGGTTAAGCGTTTGGAGCAGCAGAATTGCGAAAAATATTTTGCGTTCTCAACCATTTCTTGGCTTCAAACTCCCATATCTCGCGAACGGATTGACCCAACCCAAAAATTCTTGTTGCGTCTGAAAGTAGAAACTCGCCCGATTACAACGGTATGTGTACTTTTTCCCTAGACCATTCTGGTTTCGCGTTTGGAGCAGCAGAATTGCGAAAAATTTTTTGCCTTGTCAACCATTTCTTGGCTTCAAACTACCATATCTCGCGAACGGATTGACCTAACCCAAAAATTCCTATTGCATCTGAAAGTAGAAACTCGCCCGATTAAAACGGTATGCGTATTTTTTCCCTAGGACAATCTGGTTAAGCGATTGGAGCAGCAGAAGCGCGACAAATTTTTTGCGTTCTCAACCATTTCTTGGCTTCAAACTCTCATATCTCGCGAACGGATTGACATAACCCAAAAATTCCTGTTGCGTCTGAAAGTAGAAACTCGCACGATTACAACGGAATGTGTAATTTTTCCCTAGGCTATTCTGGTTAAGCGTTTGGAGCAGCAGAAGTGCGAAAAATTTTGTGCCTTCTCAACCATTTCTTGGCTTCAAACTCCCATATCTCGCGAACGGATTGACCTAACCCAAAAATTCCTATTGCATCTGAAAGTAGAAACTCGCCCGATTACAACGGTATGCGTATTTCTTCCCTAGGCCATTCTGGTTAAGCGATTGGAGCAGCAGAATTGCGAAAAATTTTTTGCGTTCTCAACCATTTCTTGGCTTCAAACTCCCATATCTCGCGAACGGATTGACCTTACCCAAAAATTCCTATTGCATCTGAAAGTAGAATCTCGCCCGAATACAAAGGTATGTGCATTTTTCCCTAGGCCGTTCTGGTTAAGCGTTTGGAGCAGCAGAATTGCGAAAAATTTATTCTCTTCTCATCCATTTCTTAGCTTCAAACTCCCATATCTCGCGAACGGATTGACCTAACCCAAAAATTCCTATTGCATCTGAAAGTAGAAACTCGCCCGATTACAACGGTATGCGTATTTCTTCCCTAGGCCATTCTGGTTAAGCGTTTGGAGCAGCAGAATTGCGAAAAATATTTTGCGTTCTCAACCATTTCTTGGCTTCAAACTCCCATATCTCGCGAACGGATTGACCCAACCCAAAAATTCTTGTTGCGTCTGAAAGTAGAAGCTCGCCCGATTACAACGGTATGTGTACTTTTTCCCAAGACCATTCTGGTTTCGCGTTTGGAGCAGCAGAATTGCGAAAAATTTTTTGCCTTGTCAACCATTTCTTGGCTTCAAACTACCATATCTCGCGAACGGATTGACATAACCCAAAAATTCCTGTTGCGTCAGAAAGTAGAAACTCTCCCGATTAAAACGGTATGCGTATTTTTTCCCTTAGGCAATCTGGTTAAGCGATTGGAGCAGCAGAAGCGCGACAAATTTTTTGCGTTCTCAACCATTTCTTGGCTTCAAACTCTCATATCTCGCGAACGGATTGACCCAACCCAAAAATTCCTGTTGCGTCTGAAAGTAGAAACTCGCCCGATTACGGTACGTGTACTTTTTCCCTAGGCCATTCTGGTTTCGCGTTTGGAGCAGCAGAATTGCGAAAAATGTCTTGCCTTTTCAACCATTTCTTGGCTTCAAACACCCATATCTCGCGAACGGATTGACATAACCCAAAAATTCCTGTTGCGTCTGAAAGTAGAAACTCGCACGATTACAACGGAATGTGTATTTTTTCCCTAGGCCATTCTGGTTAAGCGTTTGGAGCAGCAGAAGTGCGAAAAATGTTGTGCCTTCTCAACCATTTCTTGGCTTCAAACTCCCATATCTCGCGAACGGATTGACCTAATCCAAAAATTCCTATTGCATCTGAAAGTAGAAACTCGCCCGATTACAACGCTATGCGTATTTCTACCCTAGGCCATTCTGGTTAAGCGACTGGAGCAGCAGAATTGCGAAAAACTTTTTGCGTTCTCAACCATTTCTTGGTTTCAAACTCCCATACCTCGCGAACGGATTGACCTAACCCAAAAATTCCTATTGCATCTGAAAGTAGAATCTCGCCCGATTACAACGGTATGTGCATTTTTCCCTAGGCCATTCTGGTTAAGCGTTTGGAGCAGCAGAATTGCGAAAAATTGTATTCTCTTCTCATCCATTTCTTAGCTTCAAACTCCCATATCTCGCGAACAGATTGACCTTACCCAAAAATTTCTATTGCTTCTGAAAGTAGAATCTCGCCCGATTACAACGGTATGTGTATTTTTCCCTAGGCCATTCTGGTTAAGCGATTGGAGCAGCAGAATTGCGAAAAATGTCTTGCCTTGTCAACCATTTCTTGGCTTCAAACTCCCATATCTCGCGAACGGATTGACATAACCCAAAAATTCCTGTTGCGTCTGAAAGTAGAAACTCGCACGATTACAACGGAATGTGTATTTTTTCCCTAGGCTATTCTGGTTAAGCGTTTGGAGCAGCAGAAGTGCGAAAAATTTTGTGCCTTCTCAACCATTTCTTGGCTTCAAACTCCCATATCTCGCGAACGGATTGACCTAACCCAAAAATTCCTATTGCATCTGAAAGTAGAAACTCGCCCGATTACAACGGTATGTGTATTTTTTCCCTAGGCCATTCTGGTTAAGCGTTTGGAGCAGCAGAATTGCGAAATATTTTTTGCCTTCTCAACCATTTCTTGGCTTCAAACTCCCATATCTCGCGAACGGATTGACCTAACCCAAAAATTCCTATTGCATCTGAAAGCAGAAACTCGCCCGATTACAACGGTAGGTGTATTGTTTCCCTATGCCATTCTGGTTATGCGTCAGGAGCGGCAGAATTGCGAAAAATTTGTTGTCTTCTCAACCATTTCTTAGATTCAAACTCCCATATATCGCGAACGGATTGACCTAACCCACAAATTCCTATTGCATCTGAAAGTAGAAACTCGCCCGATTAAAACGGTATGCGTATTTTTTCCCTAGGCCATTCTGGTTAAGCGATTGGAGCTGCAGAAGTGCGAAAAATTTGTTGTCTGTCGACCATTTCTTAGTTTCAAACTCCCATTTCTCGCGAACGGATTGACCTAACCCAAAAATTCCTATTGCATCTGAAAGTAGAAACTCGCCCGATTACAACGGTATGTGCATTTTTCCCTAGGCCATTCTGGTTAAGCGTTTGGAGCAGCAGAATTGCGAAAAATTTATTCTCCTCTCACCCATTTCTTAGCTTCAAACTCCCATTACTCGCGAACAGATTGACCTGACCCAAAAATTCCTATTGCATCTGAAAGTAGAAACTCGCCCGATTACAACGGTATGTGCATTTTTTCCCTAGGCCATTCTGGTTAAGCGTTTGGAGCAGCAGAATTGCGAAAAATTTGTTCTCTTCTCAACCATTTATTAGCTTCAAACTCCCATATCTCGCGAAAGGATTGACATAACCCAAAAATTGCTGTTGCGTCGGAAAGTAGAAACTCGCACGATTACAACGGAATGTGTATTTTTTCCCTAGGCCATTCTGGTTAAGCGTTTGGAGCAGCAGAAGTGCGAAAAATTTTGTGCCTCCTCAACCATTTCTTGGCTTCAAACTCCCATATCTCGCGAACGGATTGACCTAACCCAAAAATTCCTATTGCATCTGAAAGTAGAGACTCGCCCGATTACAACGGTATGCGTATTTCTTCCCTAGGCCATTCTGGTTAAGCGATTGGAGCAGCAGAATTGCGAAAAATTTTTTGCGTTCTCAACCATTTCTTGGCTTCAACCTCCCATATCTCGCGAACGGATTGACCTTACCCAAAAATTCCTATTGCATCTGAAAGTAGAATCTCGCCCGATTACAAAGGTGTGTGCATTTTTCCCTAGGCCATTCTGGTTAAGCGTTTGGAGCAGCAGAATTGCGAAAAATTTATTCTCTTCTCATCCATTTCTTAGCTTCAAACTCCCATATCTCGCGAACGGATTGACCTAACCCAAAAATTGCTATTGCATCTGAAAGTAGAATCTCGCCCGATTACAACGGTATGCGTATTTCTTCCCTAGGCCATTCTGGTTAAGCGTTTGGAGCAGCAGAATTGCGAAAAATTTATTCTCTTCTCATCCATTTCTTAGCTTCAAACTCCCATATCTCGCGAACAGATTGACCTTACCCAAAAATTCCTATTGCTTCTGAAAGTAGAATCTCGCCCGATTACAACGGTATGTGTATTTTTCCCTAGGCCATTCTGGTTAAGCGTTTGGAGCAGCAGAAGTGCGAAAAATTTTGTGCCTTCTCAACCATTTCTTAGCTTCAAACTCCCATATCTCGCGAAAGGATTGACATAACCCAAAAGTTGCTGTTGCGTCTGAAAGTAGAAACTCGCACGATTACAAGGGAATGTGTATTTTTTCCCTCGGCCATTCTGGTTAACCGTTTGGAGCAGCAGAAGTGCGAAAAATTTTGTGCCTTCTCAACCATTTCTTGGCTTCAAACTCGCATATCTCGCGAACGGATTGACCTAACCCAAAAATTCCTATTGCATCTGAAAGTAGAAACTCGCCCGATTAAAACGGTATGCGTATTTTTTCCCTAGGCCATTCTGGTTAAGCGATTGGAGCAGCAGAATTGCAAAAAATTTGTTGTCTTGTCGACCATTTCTTAGTTTCAAACTCCCATTTCTCGCGAACGGATTGACCTAACCCAAAAATTCCTATTGCATCTGAAAGTAGAAACTCGCCCGATTACAACGGTATGTGCATTTTTCCCTAGGCCATTCTGGTTGAGCGTTTGGAGCAGCAGAATTGCGAAAAATTTATTCTCTTCTCATCCATTCCTTAGCTTCAAACTCCCATTACTCGCGAACGGATTGACCTAACCCAAAAATTCCTATTGCATCTGAAAGTAGAATCTCGCCCGATTACAACGGTATGTGCATTTTTCCCTAGGCCATTCTGGTTAAGCGTTTGGAGCAGCAGAATTGCGAAAAATTTGTTGCCTTCTCAACCATTTCTTGGCTTCATACTCCCATATCTCGCGAACGGACTGACCTAACCCAAAAATTCCTATTGCATCTGAAAGCGGAAACTCGCCCGATTACAACGGTATGTGTATTTTTTCCCTAGGCCAATCTGGTTAAGCGTTTGGAGCAGCAGAATTGCGAAAAATTTTTTGCCTTCTCAACCATTTCTTGGCTTCAAACTCCCATATCTCGCGAACGGATTGTCCTAACCCAAAAATTCCTATTGCATCTGAAAGTAGAAACTGGCCCGATTACAACGGTATGTGCATTTTTTCCCTAGGCCATTCTGGTTAAGCGTTTGGAGCAGCAGAATTGCGAAAAATTTGTTCGCTTCTCAACCATTTCTTAGCTTCAACCTCCCATATCTCGCGAAAGGATTGACATAACCCAAAAATTGCTGTTGCGTCTGAAAGTAGAAACTCGCACGATTACAACGGAATGTGTATTTTTTCCCTAGGCCATTCTGGTTAAGCGTTTGGAGCAGCAGAAGTGCGAAAAATTTTGTGCCTTCTCAACCATTTCTTGGCTTCAAACTCGCATATCCCGCGAACGGATTCACCTAACCCAAAAATTCCTATTGCATCTGAAAGTAGAAACTCGCCCGATTACAACGGTATGTGCATTTTTTCCCTAGGCCATTCTGGTTAAGCGTTTGGAGCAACAGAATTGCGAAAAAATTTTTGCGTCCTCAACCATTTCTTGGCTTCAAACTCCCATATCTCGCGAACGGATAGACCCAACCCAAAAATTCTTGTTGCGTCTGAAATTAGAAACTCGCCCGATTACAACGGTATGTGTACTTTTTCCCTAGGCCATTCTGGTTTCGCGGTTGGAGCAGCAGAATTGCGAAAAATTTTTAGCCTTGTCAAACATTTCTTGGCTTCAAACTACCATATCTCGCGAACGGATTGACATAACCCAAAAATTGCTGTTGCGTCTGAAAGTAGAAACTCGCACGATTACAACGGAATGTGTATTTTTTCCCTAGGCCATTCTGGTTAAGCGTTTGGAGCAGCAGAAGTGCGAAAAATGTTGTGCCTTCTCAACCATTTCTTGGCTTCAAACTCCCATATCTCGCGAACGGATTGACCTAACCCAAAAATTCCTATTGCATCTGAAAGCAGAAACTCGCCCGATTACAACGGTATGAGCATTTTTCCCCTAGGCCACTCTGGTTAAGCGTTTGGAGCAGCAGAATTGCGAAAAATTTTTTGCGTTCTCAACCATTTCTTGGCTTCATACTCCCGTGTCTGGCGAACGCATTGACCTAACCCAAAAATTCCTGTTGCGTCTGAAAGTAGAAACTCGCCCGATTACAACGGCATGTGTACTTTTTCCCTAGGCCATTCTGGCTTCGCGTTTGGAGCAGCAGAATTGCGAAAAATTTTTTGCCTTGTCAACCATCTCTTGGCTTCAAACTTCCATATCTCGCGAACGGATTGACATAATACAAAAATTCCTGTTGCGTCTGAAAGTAGAAGCTCGCCCGATTACAACGGTATGTGTATTTTTTCCCTAGGCCATTCTGCTTAAGCGTTTGGAGCAGCAGAATTGCGCAAAATTTTTTGCGTTCTCAACCATTTCTTGGCTTCAAACTCACATATCTCGCGAACGGATTGACCTAACCCAAAAATTCCTATTGCATCTGAAAGTAGAATCTCGCCCGATTACAACGGTATGTGCATTTTTCCCTAGGCCATTCTGGTTAAGCGTTTGGAGCAGCAGAATTGCGAAAAATTGTATTCTCTTCTCATCCATTTCTTAGCTTCAAACTCCCATATCTCGCGAACAGATTGACCTTACCCAAAAATTTCTATTGCTTCTGAAAGTAGAATCTCGCCCGATTACAACGGTATGTGTATTTTTCCCTAGGCCATTCTGGTTAAGCGTTTGGAGCAGCAGAAGTGCGAAAAATTTTGTGCCTTCTCAACCATTTCTTAGCTTCAAACTCCCATATCTCGCGAAAGGATTGACATAACCCAAAAGTTGCTATTGCGTCTGAAAGTAGAAACTCGCACGATTACAAGGGAATGTGTATTTTTTCCCTCGGCCATTCTGGTTAACCGTTTGGAGCAGCAGAAGTGCGAAAAATTTTGAGCCTTCTCAACCATTTCTTGGCTTCAAACTCCCATATCTCGCGAACGGATTGACCTAACCCAAAAATTGCTATTGCATCTGAAAGTAGAATCTCGCCCGATTACAACGGTATGCGTATTTCTTCCCTAGGCCATTCTGGTTAAGCGATTGGAGCAGCAGAATTGCGAAAAATGTCTTGCCTTGTCAACCATTTCTTGGCTTCAAACTCCCATATCTCGCGAACGGATTGACATAACCCAAAAATTCCTGTTGCGTCTGAAAGTAGAAACTCGCACGATTACAACGGAATGTGTATTTTTTCCCTAGGCTATTCTGGTTAAGCGTTTGGAGCAGCAGAAGTGCGAAAAATTTTGTGCCTTCTCAACCATTTCTTGGCTTCAAACTCCCATATCTCGCGAACGGATTGACCTAACCCAAAAATTCCTATTGCATCTGAAAGTAGAAACTCGCCCGATTACAACGGTATGTGTATTTTTTCCCTAGGCCATTCTGGTTAAGCGTTTGGAGCAGCAGAATTGCGAAATATTTTTTGCCTTCTCAACCATTTCTTGGCTTCAAACTCCCATATCTCGCGAACGGATTGACCTAACCCAAAAATTCCTATTGCATCTGAAAGCAGAAACTCGCCCGATTACAACGGTAGGTGTATTGTTTCCCTATGCCATTCTGGTTATGCGTCAGGAGCAGCAGAATTGCGAAAAATTTGTTGTCTTCTCAACCATTTCTTAGATTCAAACTCCCATATATCGCGAACGGATTGACCTAACCCACAAATTCCTATTGCATCTGAAAGTAGAAACTCGCCCGATTAAAACGGTATGCGTATTTTTTCCCTAGGCCATTCTGGTTAAGCGATTGGAGCTGCAGAAGTGCGAAAAATTTGTTGTCTGTCGACCATTTCTTAGTTTCAAACTCCCATTTCTCGCGAACGGATTGACCTAACCCAAAAATTCCTATTGCATCTGAAAGTAGAAACTCGCCCGATTACAACGGTATGTGCATTTTTCCCTAGGCCATTCTGGTTAAGCGTTTGGAGCAGCAGAATTGCGAAAAATTTATTCTCCTCTCACCCATTTCTTAGCTTCAAACTCCCATTACTCGCGAACAGATTGACCTAACCCAAAAATTCCTATTGCATCTGAAAGTAGAAACTCGCCCGATTACAACGGTATGTGCATTTTTTCCCTAGGCCATTCTGGTTAAGCGTTTGGAGCAGCAGAATTGCGAAAAATTTGTTCTCTTCTCAACCATTTATTAGCTTCAAACTCCCATATCTCGCGAAAGGATTGACATAACCCAAAAATTGCTATTGCGTCGGAAAGTAGAAACTCGCACGATTACAACGGAATGTGTATTTTTTCCCTAGGCCATTCTGGTTAAGCGTTTGGAGCAGCAGAAGTGCGAAAAATTTTGTGCCTCCTCAACCATTTCTTGGCTTCAAACTCCCATATCTCGCGAACGGATTGACCTAACCCAAAAATTCCTATTGCATCTGAAAGTAGAGACTCGCCCGATTACAACGGTATGCGTATTTCTTCCCTAGGCCATTCTGGTTAAGCGATTGGAGCAGCAGAATTGCGAAAAATTTTTTGCGTTCTCAACCATTTCTTGGCTTCAAGCTCCCATATCTCGCGAACGGATTGACCTTACCCAAAAATTCCTATTGCATCTGAAAGTAGAATCTCGCCCGATTACAAAGGTGTGTGCATTTTTCCCTAGGCCATTCTGGTTAAGCGTTTGGAGCAGCAGAATTGCGAAAAATTTATTCTCTTCTCATCCATTTCTTAGCTTCAAACTCCCATATCTCGCGAACGGATTGACCTAACCCAAAAATTCCTATTGCATCTGAAAGTAGAAACTCGCCCGATTACAACGGTATGCGTATTTCTTCCCTAGGCCATTCTGGTTAAGCGTTTGGAGCAGCAGAATTGCGAAAAATATTTTGCGTTCTCAACCATTTCTTGGCTTCAAACTCCCATATCTCGCGAACGGATTGACACAACCCAAAAATTCTTGTTGCGTCTGAAAGTAGAAACTCGCCCGATTACAACGGTATGTGTACTTTTTCCCTAGACCATTCTGGTTTCGCGTTTGGAGCAGCAGAATTGCGAAAAATTTTTTGCCTTGTCAACCATTTCTTGGCTTCAAACTACCATATCTCGCGAACGGATTGACCTAACCCAAAAATTCCTATTGCATCTGAAAGTAGAAACTCGCCCGATTAAAACGGTATGCGTATTTTTTCCCTAGGACAATCTGGTTAAGCGATTGGAGCAGCAGAAGCGCGACAAATTTTTTGCGTTCTCAACCATTTCTTGGCTTCAAACTCTCATATCTCGCGAACGGATTGACATAACCCAAAAATTCCTGTTGCGTCTGAAAGTAGAAACTCGCACGATTACAACGGAATGTGTAATTTTTCCCTAGGCTATTCTGGTTAAGCGTTTGGAGCAGCAGAAGTGCGAAAAATTTTGTGCCTTCTCAACCATTTCTTGGCTTCAAACTCCCATATCTCGCGAACGGATTGACCTAACCCAAAAATTCCTATTGCATCTGAAAGTAGAAACTCGCCCGATTACAACGGTATGCGTATTTCTTCCCTAGGCCATTCTGGTTAAGCGATTGGAGCAGCAGAATTGCGAAAAATTTTTTGCGTTCTCAACCATTTCTTGGCTTCAAACTCCCATATCTCGCGAACGGATTGACCTTACCCAAAAATTCCTATTGCATCTGAAAGTAGAATCTCGCCCGATTACAAAGGTATGTGCATTTTTCCCTAGGCCGTTCTGGTTAAGCGTTTGGAGCAGCAGAATTGCGAAAAATTTATTCTCTTCTCATCCATTTCTTAGCTTCAAACTCCCATATCTCGCGAACGGATTGACCTAACCCAAAAATTCCTATTGCATCTGAAAGTAGAAACTCGCCCGATTACAACGGTATGCGTATTTCTTCCCTAGGCCATTCTGGTTAAGCGTTTGGAGCAGCAGAATTGCGAAAAATATTTTGCGTTCTCAACCATTTCTTGGCTTCAAACTCCCATATCTCGCGAACGGATTGACCCAACCCAAAAATTCTTGTTGCGTCTGAAAGTAGAAGCTCGCCCGATTACAACGGTATGTGTACTTTTTCCCAAGACCATTCTGGTTTCGCGTTTGGAGCAGCAGAATTGCGAAAAATTTTTTGCCTTGTCAACCATTTCTTGGCTTCAAACTACCATATCTCGCGAACGGATTGACATAACCCAAAAATTCCTGTTGCGTCTGAAAGTAGAAACTCGCCCGATTAAAACGGTATGCGTATTTTTTCCCTTAGGCAATCTGGTTAAGCGATTGGAGCAGCAGAAGCGCGACAAATTTTTTGCGTTCTCAACCATTTCTTGGCTTCAAACTCTCATATCTCGCGAACGGATTGACCCAACCCAAAAATTCCTGTTGCGTCTGAAAGTAGAAACTCGCCCGATTACGGTACGTGTACTTTTTCCCTAGGCCATTCTGGTTTCGCGTTTGGAGCAGCAGAATTGCGAAAAATGTCTTGCCTTTTCAACCATTTCTTGGCTTCAAACTCCCATATCTCGCGAACGGATTGACATAACCCAAAAATTCCTGTTGCGTCTGAAAGTAGAAACTCGCACGATTACAACGGTATATGTATTTTTTCCCTAGCCCATTCCGGTTAAGCGTTTGGAGCAGCAAAATTGCGAAAAATTTTTTGCGTTCTCAACCATTTCTTGGCTTCAAACTCCCATATCTCGCGAACGGATTGACCCTACCCAAAAATTCCTGTTGCGTCTGAAAGTAGAAACTCGCCCGATTACGGTCTGTGTACTTTTTCCCTAGGCCATTCTGGTTTCGCGTTTGGAGCAGCAGAATTGCGAAAAATGTCTTGCCTTTTCAACCATTTCTTGGCTTCAAACTCCCATATCTCGCGAACGGATAGACATAACCCAAAAATTCCTGTTGCGTCTGAAAGTAGAAACTCGCACGATTACAACGGTATATGTATTTTTTCCCTAGGCCATTCCGGTTAAGCGTTTGGAGCAGCAGAATTGCGAAAAATTTTTTGCGTTCTCAACCATTTCTTGGCTTCAAACTCCCATATCTCGCGAACGGATTGAGCCTACCCAAAAATTCCTGTTGCGTCTGAAAGTAGAAACTGGCCCGATTACGGTCTGTGTACTTTTTCCCTAGCCATTCTGGTTTCGCGTTTGGAGCAGCAGAATTGCGAAATATGTCTTGCCTTGTCAACCATTTCTTGGCTTCAAACAACCGTATCTCGCGAACGGATTGACATAACCCAAAAATTCCTGTTGCGTCTGAAAGTAGAAACTCGCACGATTACAACGGAATGTGTATTTTTTCCCTAGGCCATTCTGGTTAAGCGTTTGGAGCAGCAGAAGTGCGAAAAATTTTGTGCCTTCTCAACCATTTCTTGGCTTCAAACTCCCATATCTCGCGAACGGATTGACCTAACCCAAAAATTCCTATTGCATCTGAAAGTAGAAACTCGCCCGATTACAAAGGTATGCGTATTTCTACCCTAGGCCATTCTGGTTAAGCGATTGGAGCAGCAGAATTGCGAAAAACTTTTTGCGTTCTCAACCATTTCTTGGCTTCAAACTCCCATATCTCGCGAACGGATTGACCTAACCCAAAAATTCCTATTGCATCTGAAAGTAGAATCTCGCCCGATTACAACGGTATGTGCATTTTTCCCTAGGCCATTCTGGTTAAGCGTTTGGAGCAGCAGAATTGCGAAAAATTTATTCTCTTCTCATCCATTTCTTAGCTTTAAACTCCCATATCTCGCGAACGGATTGACCTAACCCAAAAATTCCTATTGCATCTGAAAGTAGAAACTCGCCCGATTACAACGGTATGTTTATTTTTTCCCTAGGCCATTCTGGTTAAGCGTTTGGAGCAGCAGAATTGCGAAATATTTTTTGCCTTCTCAACCATTTCTTGGCTTCAAACTCCCATATCTAGCGAACGGATTGACCTAACCCAAAAATTCCTATTGCATCTGAAAGCAGAAACTCGCCCGATTACAACGGTAGGTGTATTGTTTCCCTATGCCATTCTGGTTATGCGTTTGGAGCAGCAGAATTGCGAAAAATTTGTTGTCTTCTCAACCATTTCTTAGATTCAAACTCCCATATATCGCGAACGGATTGACCTAACCCACAAATTCCTATTGCATCTGAAAGGAGAAACTCGCCCGATTAAAACGGTATGCGTATTTTTTCCCTAGGCCATTCTGGTTAAGCGTTTGGAGCAGCAGAAGTGCGAAAAATTTTGTGCCTTCTCAACCATTTCTTGGCTTCAAACTCCCATATCTCGCGAACGGATTGACCTAACCCAAAAATTCCTATTGCATCTGAAAGTAGAAACTCGCCCGATTACAACGGTATGCGTATTTCTTCCCTAGGCCATTCTGGTTAAGCGATTGGAGCAGCAGAATTGCGAAAAATTTTTTGCGTTCTCAACCATTTCTTGTCTTCAAACTCCCATATCTCGCGAACGGATTGACCTTACCCAAAAATTCCTATTGCATCTGAAAGTAGAATCTCGCCCGATTACAACGGTATGTGCATTTTTCCCTAGGCCATTCTGGTTAAGCGTTTGGAGCAGCAGAATTGCGAAAAATTTATTCTCTTCTCATCCATTTCTTAGCTTCAAACTCCCATATCTCGCGAACGGATTGACCTAACCCAAAAATTCCTATTGCATCTGAAAGTAGAAACTCGCCCGATTAAAACGGTATGCGTATTTTTTCCCTAGGCCATTCTGGTTAAGCGTTTGGAGCAGCAGAAGTGCGAAAAATTTTGTACCTTCTCAACCATTTCTTGGCTTCAAACTCCCATATCTCGCGAACGGATTGACCCAACCCAAAAATTCCTGTTGCGTCTGAAAGTAGAAACTCGCCCGATTACGGTATGTGTACTTTTTCCCTAGGCCATTCTGGTTTCGCGTTTGGAGCAGCAGAATTGCGAAAAATGTCTTGCCTTGTCAACCATTTCTTGGCTTCAAACTCCCATATCTCGCGAACGGATTGACATAACCCAAAAATTCCTGTTGCGTCTGAAAGTAGAAACTCGCACGATTACAACGGTATATGTATTTTTTCCCTAGGCCATTCCGGTTAAGCGTTTGGAGCAGCAGAATTGCGAAAAATTTTTTGCGTTCTCAACCATTTCTTGGCTTCAAACTCCCATATCTCCCGAACGGATTGACCCTACCCAAAAATTCCTGTTGCGTCTGAAAGTAGAAACTCGCCCGATTACGGTCTGTGTACTTTTTCCCTAGGCCATTCTGGTTTCGCGTTTGGAGCAGCAGAATTGCGAAAAATGTCTTGCCTTATCAACCATTTCTTGGCTTCAAACTCCCATATCTCGCGAACGGATTGACATAACCCAAAAATTCCTGTTGCGTCTGAAAGTAGAAACTCGCACGATTACAACGGTATATGTATTTTTTCCCTAGGCCATTCCGGTTAAGCGTTTGGAGCAGCAGAATTGCGAAAAATTTTTTGCGGTCTCAACCATTTCTTGGCTTCAAACTCCCATATCTCGCGAACGGATTGACCCTACCCAAAAATTCCTGTTGCGTCTGAAAGTAGAAACTCGCCCGATTACGGTCTGTGTACTTTTTCCCTAGGCCATTCTGGTTTCGCGTTTGGAGCAGCAGAATTGCCAAAAACTTTTTGCGTTCTCAACCATTTCTTGGCTTCAAACTCCCATATCTCGCGAACGGATTGACATAACCCAAAAATTCCTGTTGCGTCTGAAAGTAGAAACTCGCACGATTACAACGGTGTGCGTATTTCTACCCTAGGCCATTCTGGTTAAGCGACTGGAGCAGCAGAATTGCGAAAAACTTTTTGCGTTCTCAACCATTTCTTGGCTTCAAACTCCCATATCTCGCGAACGGATTGACCTAACCCAAAAATTCCTATTGCATCTGAAAGTAGAATCTCGCCCGATTACAACGGTATGTGCATTTTTCCCTAGGCCATTCTGGTTAAGCGTTTGGAGCAGCAGAATTGCGAAAAATTTATTCTCTTCCCATCCATTTCTTAGCTTCAAACTCCCATATCTCGCGAACGGATTGACCTAACCCAAAAATTCCTATTGCATCTGAAAGTAGAAACTCGCCCGATTACAACGGTATGTGTATTTTTTCCGTAGGCCATTCTGGTTAAGCGTTTGGAGCAGCAGAATTGCGAAATATTTTTTGCCTTCTCAACCATTTCTTGGCTTCAAACTCCCATATCTCGCGAACGGATTGACCTAACCCAAAAATTCCTATTGCATCTGAAAGCAGAAACTCGCCCGATTACAACGGTAGGCGTATTGTTTCCCTATGCCATTCTGGTTATGCGTTTGGAGCAGCAGAATTGCGAAAAATTTGTTGTCTTCTCAACCATTTCTTAGATTCAAACTCCCAGATATCGCGAACGGATTGACCTAACCCACAAATTCTAATTGCATCTGAAAGTAGAAACTCGCCCGATTAAAACGGTATGCGTAATTTTTCCCTAGGCCATTCTGGTTAAGCGATTGGAGCAGCAGAAGTGCGAAAAATTTGTTGTCTTGTCGACCATTTCTTAGTTTCAAACTCCCATTTCTCGCGAACGGGTTGACCTAACCCAAAAATTCCTATTGCATCTGAAAGTAGAAACTCGCCCGATTACAACGGTATGTGCATTTTTTCCCTAGGCCATTCTGGTTAAGCGTTTGGAGCAGCAGAATTGCGAAAAATTTGTTCTCTTCTCAACCATTTCTTAGCTTCAAACTCCCATTTCTCGCGAACGGGTTGACCTAACCCAAAAATTCCTATTGCATCTGAAAGTAGAAACTCGCCCGATTACAACGGTATGTGCATTTTTTCCCTAGGCCATTCTGGTTAAGCGTTTGGAGCAGCAGAATTGCGAAAAATTTATTCTCTTCTCATCCATTTCTTAGCTTCAATCTCCCATATCTCGCGAACGGATTGACCTAACCCAAAAATTCCTATTGCATCTGAAAGTAGAAACTCGCCCGATTACGACGGTAGGTGTATTTTTTCCCCATGCCATTCTGGTTATGCGTTTGGAGCAGCAGAATTGCGAAAAATTTGTTCTCTCCTCAACCATTTGTTAGCTTCAAACTCCTATATCTCGCGAAAGGATTGACATAACCCAAAAATTGCTGTTGCGTCTGAAAGTAGAATCTCGCCCGATTACAACGGTATGTGCATTTTTCCCTAGGCCATTCTGGTTAAGCGTTTGGAGCAGCAGAATTGCGAAAAATTTATTCTCTTCTCATCCATTTCTTAGCTTTAAACTCCCATATCTCGCGAACGGATTGACCTAACCCAAAAATTCCTATTGCATCTGAAAGTAGAAACTCGCCCGATTACAACGGTATGTGTATTTTTTCCCTAGGCCATTCTGGTTAAGCGTTTGGAGCAGCAGAATTGCGAAATATTTTTTGCCTTCTCAACCATTTCTTGGCTTCAAACACCCATATCTCGCGAACGGATTGACCTAACCCAAAAATTCCTATTGCATCTGAAAGCAGAAACTCGCCCGATTACAACGGTAGGTGTATTGTTTCCCTATGCCATTCTGGTTATGCGTTTGGAGCAGCAGAATTGCGAAAAATTTGTTGTCTTCTCAACCATTTCTTAGATTCAAACTCACATATATCGCGAACGGATTGACCTAACCCACAAATTCCTATTGCATCTGAAAGTAGAAACTCGCCCGATTAAAACGGTATGCGTATTTCTTCCCTAGGCCATTCTGGTTAAGCGATTGGAGCAGCAGAATTGCGAAAAATTTTTTGCGTTCTCAACCATTTCTTGGCTTCAAACTCCCATATCTCGCGAACGGATTGACCCTACCCAAAAATTCCTGTTGCGCCTGAAAGTAGAAACTCGCACGATTACAACGGTATATGTATTTTTTCCCTAGGCCATTCCGGTTAAGCGTTTGGAGCAGCAGAATTGCGAAAAATTTTTTGCGTTCTCAACCATTTCTTGGCTTCAAACTCCCATATCTCGCGAACGGATTGACCCTACCCAAAAATTCCTGTTGCGTCTGAAAGTAGAAACTCGCCCGATTACTGTCTGTGTACTTTTTTCCTAGGCCATTCTGGTTTCGCGTTTGGAGCAGCAGAATTGCGAAAAATGTCTTGCCTTGTCAACCATTTCTTGGCTTCAAACTCCCATATCTCGCGAACGGATTGACATAACCCAAAAATTCCTGTTGCGTCTGAAAGTAGAAACTCGCACGATTACAACGGTATATGTATTTTTTCCCTAGGCCATTCCGGTTAAGCGTTTGGAGCAGCAGAATTGCGAAAAATTTTTTGCGTTCTCAACCATTTCTTGGCTTCAAACTCCCATATCTCGCGAACCGATTGACCTTACCCAAAAATTCCTATTGCATCTGAAAGTAGAATCTCGCCCGATTACAACGGTATGTGCATTTTTCCCTAGGCCATTCTGGTTAAGCGTTTGGAGCAGCAGAAGTGCGAAAAATTTTGTGCCTTCTCAACCATTTCTTGGCTTCAAACTCCCATATCTCGCGAACGGATTGACCTAACCCATAAATTCCTATTGCATCTGAAAGTAGAAACTCGCCCGATTACAACGGTATGCGTATTTCTTCCCGAGGCCATTCTGGTTAAGCGTTTGGAGCAGCAGAATTGCGAACAATTTATTCTCTTCTCATCCATTTCTTAGCTTCAAACTCCCATATCTCGCGAACGGATTGACCTAACCCAAAAATTCCTATTGCATCTGAAAGTAGAAACTCGCCCGATTACAACGGTATGTGTATTTTTTCCCTAGGCCATTCTGGTTAAGCGTTTGGAGCAGCAGAATTGCGAAATATTTTTTGCCTTCTCAACCATTTCTTGGCTTCAAACTACCATATCTCGCGAACGGATTGACGTAACCCAAAAATTCCTATTGCATCTGAAAGCAGAAACTCGCCCGATTACAACGGTAGGTGTATTGTTTCCCTATGCCATTCTGGTTATGCGTTTGGAGCAGCAGAATTGCGAAAAATTTGTTGTCTTCTCAACCATTTCTTAGATTCAAACTCCCATATATCGCGAACGGATTGACCTGACCCACAAATTCCTATTGCATCTGAAAGTAGAAACTCGCCCGATTAAAACGGTATGCGTATTTTTTCCCTAGGCCATTCTGGTTAAGCGATTGGAGCAGCAGAAGTGCGAAAAATTTGTCGTCTTGTCGACCATTTCTTAGTTTCAAACTCCCATTTCTCGCGAACGGATTGACCTGACCCACAAATTCCTATTGCATCTGAAAGTAGAAACTCGCCCGATTAAAACGGTATGCGTATTTTTTCCCTAGGCCATTCTGGTTAAGCGATTGGAGCAGCAGAAGTGCGAAAAATTTGTTGTCTTGTCGACCATTTCTTAGCTTCAAACTCCAATATCTCGCGAACGGATTCACCTAACCCAAAAATTCCTATTGCATCTGAAAGTAGAAACTCGCCCGATTACGACGTTAGGTGTATTTTTTCCCTAGGCCATTCTGGTTAAGCGTTTGGAGCAGCAGAATTGCGAAAAATTTATTCTCTTCTCATCCATTTCTTAGCTTCAAACTCCCATATCTCGCGAACGGATTGACCTAACCCAAAAATTCCTATTGCATCCGAAAGTAGAAACTCGCCCGATTACAATGGTATGTGCATTTTTTCCCTAGGCCATTCTGGTTAAGCGTTTGGAGCAGCAGAATTGCGAAAAATTTGTTCTCTTCTCAACCATTTCTTAGCTTCAAACTCCTATATCTCGCGAAAGGATTGACATAACCCAAAAATTGTTGTTGCGTCTGAAAGTAGAAACTCGCCCGATTACAACGGAATGTGTATTTTTTCACTAGGCCATTCTGGTTAAGCGTTTGGAGCAGCAGAATTGCGAAATATTTTTTGCCTTCTCAACCATTTCTTGGCTTCAAACTCCCATATCTCGCGAACGGATTGACCTAACCCAAAAATTCCAATTGCATCTGAAAGTAGAAACTCGCCCGATTACGAAGGTAGGTGTATTTTTTCCCTATGCCATTCTGGTTATACGTTTGGAGCAGCAGAATTGCGAAAAATTTGTTGTCTTCTCAACCATTGCTTAGATTCAAACTCCCATATATCGCGAACGGATTGACCTAACCCACAAATTCCTATTGCATCTGAAAGTAGAAACTCGCCCGATTAAAACGGTATGCGTATTTTTTCCCTAGGCCATTCTGGTTAAGCGATTGGAGCAGCAGAAGTGCGAAAAATTTGTTGTCTTGTCGACCATTTCTTAGTTTCAAACTCCCATATCTCGCGAACGGATTGACCTAACCCAAAAATTCCTATTGCATCTGAAAGTAGAAACTCGCCCGATTACGACGGTAGGTGTATTTTTTCCCTAGGCCATTCTGGTTAAGCGTTTGGAGCAGCAGAATTGCGAAATATTTTTTGCCTTCTCAACCATTTCTTGGCTTCAAACTACCATATCTCGCGAACGGATTGACGTAACCCAAAAATTCCTATTGCATCTGAAAGCAGAAACTCGCCCGATTACAACGGTAGGTGTATTGTTTCCCTATGCCATTCTGGTTATGCGTTTGGAGCAGCAGAATTGCGAAAAATTTGTTGTCTTCTCAACCATTTCTTAGATTCAAACTCCCATATATCGCGAACGGATTGACCTGACCCACAAATTCCTATTGCATCTGAAAGTAGAAACTCGCCCGATTAAAACGGTATGCGTATTTTTTCCCTAGGCCATTCTGGTTAAGCGATTGGAGCAGCAGAAGTGCGAAAAATTTGTCGTCTTGTCGACCATTTCTTAGTTTCAAACTCCCATTTCTCGCGAACGGATTGACCTGACCCACAAATTCCTATTGCATCTGAAAGTAGAAACTCGCCCGATTAAAACGGTATGCGTATTTTTTCCCTAGGCCATTCTGGTTAAGCGATTGGAGCAGCAGAAGTGCGAAAAATTTGTTGTCTTGTCGACCATTTCTTAGCTTCAAACTCCAATATCTCGCGAACGGATTCACCTAACCCAAAAATTCCTATTGCATCTGAAAGTAGAAACTCGCCCGATTACGACGTTAGGTGTATTTTTTCCCTAGGCCATTCTGGTTAAGCGTTTGGAGCAGCAGAATTGCGAAAAATTTATTCTCTTCTCATCCATTTCTTAGCTTCAAACTCCCATATCTCGCGAACGGATTGACCTAACCCAAAAATTCCTATTGCATCCGAAAGTAGAAACTCGCCCGATTACAATGGTATGTGCATTTTTTCCCTAGGCCATTCTGGTTAAGCGTTTGGAGCAGCAGAATTGCGAAAAATTTGTTCTCTTCTCAACCATTTCTTAGCTTCAAACTCCTATATCTCGCGAAAGGATTGACATAACCCAAAAATTGTTGTTGCGTCTGAAAGTAGAAACTCGCCCGATTACAACGGAATGTGTATTTTTTCACTAGGCCATTCTGGTTAAGCGTTTGGAGCAGCAGAATTGCGAAATATTTTTTGCCTTCTCAACCATTTCTTGGCTTCAAACTCCCATATCTCGCGAACGGATTGACCTAACCCAAAAATTCCAATTGCATCTGAAAGTAGAAACTCGCCCGATTACGAAGGTAGGTGTATTTTTTCCCTATGCCATTCTGGTTATACGTTTGGAGCAGCAGAATTGCGAAAAATTTGTTGTCTTCTCAACCATTGCTTAGATTCAAACTCCCATATATCGCGAACGGATTGACCTAACCCACAAATTCCTATTGCATCTGAAAGTAGAAACTCGCCCGATTAAAACGGTATGCGTATTTTTTCCCTAGGCCATTCTGGTTAAGCGATTGGAGCAGCAGAAGTGCGAAAAATTTGTTGTCTTGTCGACCATTTCTTAGTTTCAAACTCCCATATCTCGCGAACGGATTGACCTAACCCAAAAATTCCTATTGCATCTGAAAGTAGAAACTCGCCCGATTACGACGGTAGGTGTATTTTTTCCCTATGCCATTCTGGTTAAGCGATTGGAGCAGCAGAAGTGCGAAAAATTTGTTGTCTTGTCGACCATTTCTTAGTTTCAAACTCCCATATCTCGTGAACGGAATGACCTAACCCAAAAATTCCTATTGCATCTGAAAGAAGAATCTCGCCCGATTACAACGGTAGGTGTATTTTTTCCCTAGGCCATTCTGGTTAAGCGTTTGGAGCAACAGAAGTGCGAAAAATTTGTTCTCTTCTCAACCATTTCTTCGCTTCATAGTCCCATATCTCGCGAACGGATTGACCAAACCCAAAAATTCCTGCTGCGTCTGAAAGTAGAAACTCGCCCGATTACAACGGAATGTGTATTTTTTCACTAGGCCATTCTGGTTAAGCGTTTGGAGCAGCAGAATTGCGAAATATTTTTGCCTTCTCAACCATTTCTTGGCTTCAAATTCCCATATCTCGCGAACGGATTGATCTAACCCAAAAATTGCTGTTGCGTCGGAAAGTAGAAACTCGCACGATTACAACGGAATGTGTATTTTTTCCCTAGGCCATTCTGGTTAAGCGTTTGGAGCAGCAGAAGTGCGAAAAATTTTGTGCCTTCTCAACCATTTCTTGGCTTGAAACTCCCATATCTCGCGAACGGATTGACCTAACCCAAAAATCCCTATTGCATCTGAAAGTAGAAACTCGCCCGATTACGACGGTAGGTGTATTTTTTCCCTATGCCATTCTGGTTATGCGTTTGGAGCAGTAGAAATGCGAAAAATTTGTTGTCTTCTCAACCATTTCTTAGATTCAAACTCCCATATATCGCGAACGGATTGACCTAACCCACAAATTCCTATTGCATCTGAAAGTAGAAACTCGCCCGATTAAAACGGTATGCGTATTTTTTCCCTAGGCCATTCTGGTTAAGCGTTTGGAGCAGCAGAATTGCGAAAAATTTATTCTCTTCTCATCCATTTCTTAGCTTCAAACTCCCATATCTCGCGAACGGATTGACCTAACCCAAAAATTCCTATTGCATCTGAAAGTAGAAACTCGCCCGATTACGACGTTAGGTGTATTTTTTCCCTAGGCCATTCTGGTTAAGCGTTTGGAGCAGCAGAATTGCGAAAAATTTATTCTCTTCTCATCCATTTCTTAGCTTCAAACTCCCATATCTCGCGAACGGATTGACCCAACCCAAAAATTCCTATTGCATCTGAAAGTAGAAACTCGCCCGATTACGATGGTAGGTGTATTTTTTCCCCATGCCATTCTGGTTATGCGTTTGGAGCAGCAGAATTGCGAAAAATTTGTTCTCTTCTCAACCATTTCTTAGCTTCAAACTCCTATATCTCGCGAAAGGATTGACATAACCCAAAAATTGCTGTTGCGTCTGAAAGTAGAAACTCGCCCGATTACAACGGAATGTGTATTTTTTCCCTAGGCCATTCTGGTTAAGCGTTTGGAGCAGCAGAATTGCGAAATATTTTTTGCCTTCTCAACCATTTCTTGGCTTCAAACTCCCATATCTCGCGAACGGATTGACCTAACCCAAAAATTCCTATTGCATCTGAAAGTAGAAACTCGCCCGATTACAATGGTATGTGTATTTTTTCCCTAGGCCATTCTGGTTAAGCGTTTGGAGCAGCAGAATTGCGAAAAATTTGTTCTCTTCTCAACCATTTCTTAGCTTCAAACTCCTATATCTCGCGAAAGGATTGACATAACCCAAAAACTGCTGTTGCGTCGAAAGTAGAAACTCGCCCGATTAAAACGGTATGCGTATTTTTTCCCTAGGCCATTCTGGTTAAGCGATTGGAGCAGCAGAAGTGCGAAAAATTTGTTGTCTTGTCGACCATTTCTTAGTTTCAAACTCCCATATCTCGCGAACGGATTGACCTAACCCAAAAATTCCTATTGAATCTGAAAGTAGAAACTCGCCCGATTACGACGGTAGGTGTATTTTTTCCCTATGGCATTCTGGTTATGCGTTTGGAGCAGCAGAAGTGCGAAAAATTTGTTGTCTTCTCAACCATTTCTTAGATTCAAACTCCCATATATCGCGAACGGATTGACCTAACCCAAAAATTTCTATTGCATTTGAAAGTAGAAACTCGCCCGATTACAACGGTATGTGTATTTTTTCCCTAGGCCATTCTGTTTAAGCGTTTGGAGCAGCAGAAATGCGAAAAATTTTGTGCCTTCTAAACCATTACTTGGCTTCAAACTCCCATATCTCGCGAACGGATTGACCTAACCCACAAATTCTTGTTGCGTCTGAAAGTAGAAACTCGCCCGATTACAACGGTAGGTGTATTTTTTCCCTATGCCATTCTGGTTATGCGTTTGGAGCAGCAGAATTGCGAAAAATTTGTTGCCTTCTCAACCATTTCTTGGGTTCAAACTCCCGTATCTCGCGAACGGATTGACATAACCCAAAAATTCCTGTTGCATCTGAAAGTAGATACTCGGCCGATTACAACGGTATGTGCATTTTTTCCCTAGGCCATTCTGGTTAAGCGATTGGAGCAGCAGAATTGCGAAAAATTTATTCTCTTCTCTTCCATTTCTTAGCTTCAAACTCCCATATCTCGCGAACGGATTGACCTAACCCAAAAATTCCTATTGCACCTGAAAGTAGAAACTCGCCCGATTACAACGGTATGTGTACTTTTTCCCTAGGCCATTCTGGTTTCGCGTTTGGAGCAGCTGAATTGCGAAAAATTTTTCGCCTTGTCAACCATTTCTTTGCTTCAAACTCCCATATCTCGCGAACGGGTTGACCTAACTCAAAAATTCCTATTGCATCTGAAAGTAGAAGCTCGCCGGGTTACAACGGTATGTGCATTTTTTCTGTAGGCCATTCTGGTTAAACGATTGGAGCAGCAGAATTGCGAAAAATTTATTCTCTTCTCATCCATTTCGTAGCTTCAAACTCCCATATCTCGCGAACGGATTGACCTAACCAAAAAATTCCTATTGCGTCTGAAAGTAGAAGCTCGCCGGGTTACAACGGTATGCGTATTTTTTCCCTAGGCCATTCTGGTTTAGCGATTGGAGCAGCAGAATTGCGAAAAATTTGTTGTCTTGTCGAACATTTCTTAGCTTCAAACTCCCATATCTCGCGAACGGATTGACCTAACCCAAAAATTCGTATTGCATCTGAAAGTAGAAACTCGCCCGATTACAATAGTATGTGTATTTTTTCCCTAGGCCATTCTGGTTAAGCGTTTGGAGCAGCAGAATTGCGAAATATTTTTTGCCTTCTCAACCATTTCTTGGCTTCAAACTCCCATATCTCGCGAGCGGATTGACCTAACCCAAAAATTCCTATTGCATCTGAAAGTAGAAACTCGCCCGATTAAAACGGTATGCGCATTTTTTCCCTAGGCCATTCTGGTTAAGCGATTGGAGCAGCAGAAGTGCGAAAAATTTGTTGTCTTGTCGACCATTTCTTAGTTTCAAACTCCCATATCTCGCGAACGGATTGACCTAACCCAAAAATTCCTATTGCATCTGAAAGTAGAAACTCGCCCGATTACGACGGTAGGTGTATTTTTTCCCTATGCCATTCTGGTTATGCGTTTGGAGCAGCAGAAGTGCGAAAAATTTGTTGTCTTCTCAACCATTTCTTAGATTCAAACTCCCATATATCGCGAACGGATTGACCTAACCCACAAATTCCTATTGCATCTGAAAGTAGAAACTCGCCCGATTAAAACGGTATGCGTATTTTTTCGCTAGGGCATTCTGGTTAAGCGATTGGAGCAGCAGAAGTGCGAAAAATTTTGTGCCTTCTCAACCATTACTTGGCTTCAAACTCCCATATCTCGCGAACGGATTGACCTAACCCAAAAATTCCTGTTGCGTCTGAAAGTAGAAACTCGCCCGATTACAACGGTATGTGTACTTTTTCCCTAGGCCATTCTGGTTTCGCGTGTGGAACAGCTGAATTGCGAAAAATTTTTTGCCTTGTCAACCATTTCTTGGCGTCAAACTCCCATATCTCGCGAACGGGTTGACCTAACCCAAAAATTTCTATTGAATTTGAAAGTAGAAACTCGCCCGATTACAACGGTATGTATATTTTTTCCCTAGGCCATTCTGTTTAAGCGTTTGGAGCAGCAGAAATGCGAAAAATTTTGTGCCTTCTAAACCATTACTTGGCTTCAAACTCCCATATCTCGCGAACGGATTGACCTAACCCACAAATTCTTGTTGCGTCTGAAAGTAGAAACTCGCCCGATTACAACGGTAGGTGTATTTTTTCCCTATGCCATTCTGGTTATGCGTTTGGAGCAGCAGAATTGCGAAAAATTTGTTGCCTTCTCAACCATTTCTTGGGTTCAAACTCCCATATCTCGCGAACGGATTGACATAACCCAAAAATTCCTGTTGCGTCTGAAAGTAGAAACTAGCACGATTACAACGGTATGTGTATTTTTTCACTAGGCCATTCTGGTTAAGCGTTTGGAGCAGCAGAAGTGCGAAAAATTTTGTGCCTTCTCAACCATTTCTTGGCTTCAAACTCCCAAATCTCGCGAACGGATTGACCTAACCCAAAAATTCCTATTGCATCTGAAAGTAGATACTCGCCCGATTACAACGGTATGTGCATTTTTTCCCTAGGCCATTCTGGTTAAGCGTTTGGAGCAGCAGAATTGCGAAATATTTTTTGCCTTCTCAACCATTTCTTGGCTTCAAACTCCCATATCTCGCGAGCGGATTGACCTAACCCAAAAATTCCTATTGCATCTGAAAGTAGAAACTCGCCCGATTACGACGGTAGGTGTATTATTTCCCTATGGCATTCTGGTTATACGTTTGGAGCAGCAGAATTGCGAAAAATTTGTTGTCTTCTCAACCATTTCTTAGATTCAAACTCCCATATCTCGCGAACGGATTGACCTAACCCACAAATTCTTGTTGCGTCTGAAAGTAGAAACTCGCCCGATTACAACGGTAGGTGTATTTTTTCCCCATGCCATTCTGGTTATGCGTTTGGAGCAGCAGAATTGCGAAAAATTTGTTGCCTTCTCAACCATTTCTTGGGTTCAAACTCCCATATCTCGCGAACGGATTGACATAACCCAAAAATTCCTGTTGCGTCTGAAAGTAGAAACTAGCACGATTACAACGGTATGTGTATTTTTTCACTAGGCCATTCTGGTTAAGCGTTTGGAGCAGCAGAAGTGCGAAAAATTTTGTGCCTTCTCAACCATTTCTTGGCTTCAAACTCCCATATCTCGCGAACGGATTGACCTAACCCAAAAATTCCTATTGCACCTGAAAGTAGAAACTCGCCCGATTACAACGGTATGTGTACTTTTTCCCTAGGCCATTCTGGTTTCGCGTTTGGAGCAGCTGAATTGCGAAAAATTTTTCGCCTTGTCAACCATTTCTTGGCTTCAAACTCCCATATCTCGCGAACGGATTGACCTAACTCAAAAATTCCTATTGCATCTGAAAGTAGAAGCTCGCCGGGTTACAACGGTATGTGCATTTTTTCCCTAGGCCATTCTGGTTAAGCGATTGGAGCAGCAGAATTGCGAAAAATTTATTCTCTTCTCATCCATTTCTTAGCTTCAAACTCCCATATCTCGCGAACGGATTAACCTAACCAAAAAATTCCTATTGCGTCTGAAAGTAGAAGCTCGCCGGGTTACAACGGTATGCGTATTTTTTCCCTAGGCCATTCTGGTTAAGCGATTGGAGCAGCAGAATTGCGAAAAATTTGTTGTCTTGTCGAACATTTCTTAGCTTCAAACTCCCATATCTCGCGAACGGATTGACCTAACCCAAAAATTCCTATTGCATCTGAAAGTAGAAACTCGCGCGATTACAACGGTATGTGCATTTTTTCCCTAGGCCATTCTGATTAAGCGTTTGGAACAGCAGAATTGCGAAAAATTTTTTGCGTTCTCAACCATTTCTTGGCTTCAAACTCCCATATCTCGCGAACGGATTGACCCAAGCCAAAAATTCCTGTTGCGTCTGAAAGTAGAAACTCGCACGATTAAAACGGTATGCGTATTTTTTCCCTAGGCCATTCTGGTTAAGCGATTGGAGCAGCAGAAGTGCGAAAAATTTGTTGTCTTGTCGACCATTTCTTAGTTTCAAACTCCCATATCTCGCGAACGGATTGACCTAACCCAAAAATTCCTATTGCATCTGAAAGTAGAAACTCGCCCGATTACAACGGTATGTGCATTTTTTCCCTATGCCATTCTGGTTATGCGTTTGGAGCAGCAGAAGTGCGAAAAATTTGTTGTCTTCTCAACCATTTCTTAGATTCAAACTCCCATATATCGCGAACGGATTGACCTAACCCACAAATTCCTATTACATCTGAAAGTAGAAACTCGCCCGATTAAAACGGTATGCGTATTTTTTCCCTAGGGCATTCTGGTTAAGCGATTGGAGCAGCAGAAGTGCGAAAAATTTTGTGCCTTCTCAACCATTACTTGGCTTCAAACTCCCATATCTCGCGAACGGATCGACCTAACCCAAAAATTCCTGTTGCGTCTGAAAGTAGAAACTCGCCCGATTACAACGGTATGTGTACTTTTTCCCTAGGCCATTCTGGTTTCGCGTTTGGAACAGCTGAATTGCGAAAAATTTTTTGCCTTGTCAACCATTTCTTGGCGTCAAACTCCCATATCTCGCGAACGGATTGACCTAACCCAAAAATTTCTATTGCATTTGAAAGTAGAAACTCGCCCGATTACAACGGTATGTGTATTTTTTCCCTAGGCCATTCTGTTTAAGCGTTTGGAGCAGCAGAAATGCGACAAATTTTGTGCCTTCTAAACCATTACTTGGCTTCAAACTCCCATATCTCGCGAACGGATTGACCTAACCCACAAATTCTTGTTGCGTCTGAAAGTAGAAACTCGCCCGATTACAACGGTAGGTGTATTTTTTCCCTATGCCATTCTGGTTATGCGTTTGGAGCAGCAGAATTGCGAAAAATTTGTTGCCTTCTCAACCATTTCTTGGGTTCAAACTCCCATATCTCGCGAACGGATTGACATAACCCAAAAATTCCTGTTGCGTCTGAAAGTAGAAACTCGCACGATTACAACGGTATGTTTATTTTTTCACTAGGCCATTCTGGTTAAGCGTTTGGAGCAGCAGAAGTGCGAAAAATTTTGTGCCTTCTCAACCATTTCTTGGCTTCAAACTCCCATATCTCGCGAACGGATTGACCTAACCCAAAAATTCCTATTGCATCTGAAAGTAGATACTCGCCCGATTACAACGGTATGTGCATTTTTTCCCTAGGCCATTCTGGTTAAGCGATTGGAGCAGCAGAATTGCGAAAAATTTATTCTCTTCTCATCCATTTCTTAGCTTCAAACTCCCATATCTCGCGAACGGATTGACCTAACCCAAAAATTCCTATTGCACCTGAAAGTAGAATCTCGCCCGATTACAACGGTATGTGTACTTTTTCCCTAGGCCATTCTGGTTTCGCGTTTGGAGCAGCTGAAATGCGAAAAATTTTTCGCCTTGTCAACCATTTCTTGGCTTCAAACTCCCATATCTCGCGAACGGATTGACCTAACTCAAAAATTCCTATTGCATCTGAAAGTAGAAGCTCGCCGGGTTACAACGGTATGTGCATTTTTTCCCTAGGCCATTCTGGTTAAGCGATTGGAGCAGCAGAATTGCGAAAAATTTATTCTCTTCTCATCCATTTCTTAGCTTCAAACTCCCATATCTCGCGAACGGATTGACCTAACCAAAAAATTCCTATTGCGTCTGAAAGTAGAAGCTCGCCGGGTTACAACGGTATGCGTATTTTTTCCCTAGGCCATTCTGGTTAAGCGATTGGAGCAGCAGAATTGCGAAAAATTTGTTGTCTTGTCGAACATTTCTTAGCTTCAAACCTCCATATATCGCGAACGAATTGACCTAACCCAAAAATTCTCGTTGCGTCTGAAAGTAGAAACTCGCCCGGTTACAACGGTATGTGTACTTTTACCCTAGGCCATTCTGGTTTCGCGCTTGGAGCAGCAGAATTGCGAAAAATTTTTTGCCTTGTCAACCATTTCTTGGCTTCAAACTCCCATATCTCGCGAACGGATTGACATAACCCAAAAGTTCCTGTTGCGTCTCAAAGTAGAAACTCGCACGATTACAATGGAATGTGTATTTTTTCCCTAGGCCATTCTGGTTTCGCGTTTGGAGCAGCAGAAGTGCGAAAAATTTTTCGCCTTGTCAACCATTTCTTGGCTTCAAACTCCCATATCTCGCGAACGGATTGGCCTAACCCAAAGATTCCTATTGCATCTGAAAGTAGAAACTCGCCCGATTACAACTGTATGTGTATTTTTTTCCCTAGGCCATTCTGGATAAGCGATTGGAGCAGCAGAATTGCGAAAAATTTGTTGTCTTGTCAACCATTTCTTAGCTTCAAACTCCCATATCTCGCGAACGGATTGACATAACCCAAAAATTCCTATTGCATCTGAAAGTAGAAACTCGCCCGATTACAACGGTATGTGCATTTTTTCCCTAGGCCATTCTGGATAAGCGTTTGGAGCAGCAGAATTGCGAAAAATTTTTTGCGTTCTCAACCATTTCTTGGCTTCAAACTCCCATATCTCGCGAATGGATTGACCCAACCCAAAAATTCCTGTTGCGTCTGAAAGTAGAAACTCGCCCGATTACAACGGTATGTGTATTTTTTCCCTAGGCCCTTCTGGTTAAGCGATTGGAGCAGCAGAAGTGCAAAAAATTTGTTGTCTTGTCAACCATTTCTTAGCTTCAAACTCCCATATCTCGCGAACGGATTGACCTAACCCAAAAATTCCTATTGCATCTGAAAGCAGAAACTCGCCCGATTACAACGGTATGTGCATTTTTCCCCTAGGCCACTCTGGTTAAGCGTTTGGAGCAGCAGAATTGCGAAAAATTTTTTGCGTTCTCAACCATTTCTTGGCTTCATACTCCCGTGTCTGGCGAACGCATTGACCTAACCCAAAAATTCCTGATGCGTCTGAAAGTAGAAGCTCGCCCGATTACAACGGTATGTGTATTTTTTCCCTAGGCCATTCTAGTTAAGCGTTTGGAGCAGCAGAATTGCGAAAAATTTTTTGCGTTCTCAACCATTTCTTGGCTTCAAACTCCCATATCTCGCTAATGGATTGACCCAACCCAAAAATTCCTGTTGCGTCTGAAAGTAGAAACTCGCCCGATTACAACGGTATGTGTACTTTTTCCCTAGGCCATTTTGGTTTCGCGTTTGGAGCAGCAGAATTGTGAAAAATTTTTTGCCTTGTCAACCATTTCTTGGCTTCAAACTCCCATATCTCGCGAACGGATTGACATAACCCAAAAATTCGTGTTGCGTCTGAAAGTAGAAACTCGCACGATTACAACGGTATGTGTATTTTTTCCCTAGGCCATTCTGGTTAAGCATTTGGAGCAGCAGAATTGCGAAAAATTTTGTGTGTTCTCAACCATTTCTTGGCTTCAAACTCCCATATCTCGCGAACGGATTGGCCTAACCCAAAGATTCCTATTGCATCTGAAAGTAGAAACTCGCCCGATTACAACTGTATGTGTATTTTTTCCCTAGGCCATTCTGGTTAAGCGATTGGAGCAGCAGAAGTGCGAAAAATTTGTTGTCTTGTCAACCATTTCTTGGCTTCAAACTCCCATATCTCGCGAACGGATTGACCTAACCCAAAAATTCCTGCTGCGTCTGAAAGTAGAAACTCGCCCGATTACAACGGTATGCGTATTTTTTCCCTAGGCCATTCTGGTTAAGCGATTGGAGCAGCAGAAGTACGAAAAATTTGTTGTCTTGTCAACCATTTCTTGGCTTCAAACTCCCATATCTCGCGAACGGATTGACCTAACCCAAAAATTCCTATTGCATCTGAAAGCAGAAACTCGCCCGATTACAACGGTATGTGCATTTTTCCCCTAGGCCATTCTGGATAAGCGTTTGGAGCAGCAGAATTGCGAAAAATTTTTTGCGTTCTCAACCATTTCTTGGCTTCAAACTCCCATATCTCGCGAATGGATTGACGCAACCCAAAAATTCCTGTTGCGTCTGAAAGTAGAAACTCGCCCGATTACAACGGCATGTGTACTTTTTCCCTAGGCCATTCTGGCTTCGCGTTTGGAGCAGCAGAATTGCGAAAAATTTTTTGCCTTGTCAACCATCTCTTGGCTTCAAACTTCCATATCTCGCGAACGGATTGACATAACACAAAAATTCCTGTTGCGTCTGAAAGTAGAAGCTCGCCCGATTACAACGGTATGTGTATTTTTTCCCTAGGCCATTCTAGTTAAGCGTTTGGAGCAGGAGAATTGCGAAAAATTTTTTGCGTTCTCAACCATTTCTTGGCTTCAAACTCCCATATCTCGCGAATGGATTGACCCAACCCAAAAATTCCTGTTGCGTCTGAAAGTAGAAACTCGCCCGATTACAACGGTATGTGTACTTTTTCCCTAGGCCATTTTGGTTTCGCGTTTGGAGCAGCAGAATTGCGAAAAATTTTTTGCCTTGTCAACCATTTCTTGGCTTCAAACTCCCATATCTCGCGAACGGATTGACATAACCCAAAAATTCGTGTTGCGTCTGAAAGTAGAAACTCGGACGATTACAACGGTATGTGTATTTTTTCCCTAGGCCATTCTGGTTAAGCATTTGGAGCAGCAGAATTGCGAAAAATTTTGTGTGTTCTCAACCATTTCTTGGCTTCAAACTCCCATATCTCGCGAACGGATTGGCCTAACCCAAAGATTCCTATTGCATCTGAAAGTAGAAACTCGCCCGATTACAACTGTATGTGTATTTTTTCCCTAGGCCATTCTGGATAAGCGTTTGGAGCAGCGGAATTGCGAAAAATTTTTTGCGTTCTCAACCATTTCTTGGCTTCAAACTCCCATATCTCGCGAATGGATTGA
Organism: Ptiloglossa arizonensis; assembly: GCF_051014685.1. Taxonomy (NCBI): domain Eukaryota; kingdom Metazoa; phylum Arthropoda; class Insecta; order Hymenoptera; family Colletidae; genus Ptiloglossa; species Ptiloglossa arizonensis. The sequence continues at coordinate 165,782 of NW_027478953.1, forward strand.
CCCCAACCCAAAAATTCCTGTTGCGTCTGAAAGTAGAAACTCGCCCGATTACAACGGTATGTGTATTTTTTCCCTAGGCCCTTCTGGTTAAGCGATTGGAGCAGCAGAAGTGCAAAAAATTTGTTGTCTTGTCAACCATTTCTTAGCTTCAAACTCCCATATCTCGCGAACGGATTGACCTAACCCAAAAATTCCTATTGCATCTGAAAGCAGAAACTCGCCCGATTACAACGGTATGTGCATTTTTCCCCTAGGCCATTCTGGTTAAGCGTTTGGAGCAGCTGAATTGCGAAAAATTTTTTGCGTTCTCTACCATTTCTTGGCTTCATACTCCCGTGTCTGGCGAACGCATTGACCTAACCCAAAAATTCCTGTTGCGTCTGAAAGTAGAAGCTCGCCCGATTACAACGGTATGTGTATTTTTTCCCTAGGCCATTCTAGTTAAGCGTTTGGAGCAGCAGAATTGCGAAAAATTTTTTGCGTTCTCAACCATTTCTTGGCTTCAAACTCCCATATCTCGCTAATGGATTGACCCAACCCAAAAATTCCTGTTGCGTCTGAAAGTAGAAACTCGCCCGATTACAACGGTATGTGTACTTTTTCCCTAGGCCATTTTGGTTTCGCGTTTGGAGCAGCAGAAGTGCGAAAAATTTGTTGTCTTGTCAACCATTTCTTGGCTTCAAACTCCCATATCTCGCGAACGGATTGACCTAACCCAAAAATTCCTGCTGCGTCTGAAAGTAGAAACTCGCCCGATTACAACGGTATGCGTATTTTTTCCCTAGGCCATTCTGGATAAGCGTTTGGAGCAGTAGAATTGCGAAAAATTTGTTGTCTTGTCAACCATTTCTTGGCTTCAAACTCCCATACCTCGCGAACGGATTGACATAACCCAAAAAATTCGTGATGCGCCTGAATGTAGAAACTCGCACGATTACAACTGTATGTGTATTTTTTCCCTAGGCCATTCTGGATAAGCGTTTGGAGCAGTAGAATTGCGAAAAATTTTTTGCGTTCTCAACCATTTCTTGGCTTCAAACTCCCATATCTCGGGGAATGGATTGACCCAACCCAAAAATTCCTGTTGCGTCTGAAAGTAGAAACTCGCCCCATTACAACGGTATGCGTACTTCCTCCCTAGGCCATTTTGGTTTCGCGTTTGGAGCAGCAGAATTTTGAAAAATTTTTTGCCTTGTCAACCATTTCTTGGCTTCAAACTGCCATATCTCGCGAACGGATTGACATAACCCAAAAATTACTGTTGCGTCTGAAAGTAGAAACTCGCACGATTACAACGGTATGTGTATTTTTTCCCTAGGCCATTCTGCTTAAGCGTTTGGAGCAGCAGAATTGCGCAAAATTTTTTGCGTTCTCAACCATTTCTTGGCTTCAAACTCCCATATCTCGCGAACGGATTGACCCAACCCAAAAATTCGTGTTGCGTCTGAAAGTAGAAACTCGCCCGATTACAACGGTATGTGTACTTTTTCCCTAGGCCATTTTGGTTTCGCGTTTGGAGCAGCAGAATTGCGAAAAATTTTTTGCCTTGTCAACCATTTCTTGGCTTCAAACTCCCATATCTCGCGAACGGATTGACATAACCCAAAAATTCGTGTTGCGTCTGAAAGTAGAAACTCGGACGATTACAACGGTATGTGTATTTTTTCCCTAGGCCATTCTGGTTAAGCATTTGGAGCAGCAGAATTGCGAAAAATTTTGTGTGTTCTCAACCATTTCTTGGCTTCAAACTCCCATATCTCGCGAACGGATTGGCCTAACCCAAAGATTCCTATTGCATCTGAAAGTAGAAACTCGCCCGATTACAACTGTATGTGTATTTTTTCCCTAGGCCATTCTGGATAAGCGTTTGGAGCAGCGGAATTGCGAAAAATTTTTTGCGTTCTCAACCATTTCTTGGCTTCAAACTCCCATATCTCGCGAACGGATTGACCTAACCCAAAAATTCCTATTGCATCTGAAAGCAGAAACTCGCACGATTACAACGGTATGTGCATTTTTCCCCTAGGCCATTCTGGTTAAGCGTTTGGAGCAGCTGAATTGCGAAAAATTTTTTGCGTTCTCAACCATTTCTTGGCTTCATACTCCCGTGTCTGGCGAACGCATTGACCTAACCCAAAAATTCCTGTTGCGTCTGAAAGTAGAAGCTCGCCCGATTACAACGGTATGTGTATTTTTTCCCTAGGCCATTCTAGTTAAGCGTTTGGAGCAGCAGAATTGCGAAAAATTTTTTGCGTTCTCAACCATTTCTTGGCTTCAAACTCCCATATCTCGCTAATGGATTGACCCAACCCAAAAATTCCTGTTGCGTCGGAAAGTAGAAACTCGCCCGATTACAACGGTATGTGTACTTTTTCCCTAGGCCATTTTGGTTTCGCGTTTGGAGCAGCAGAATTGTGAAAAATTTTTTGCCTTGTCAACCATTTCTTGGCTTCAAACTCCCATATCTCGCGAACGGATTGACATAACCCAAAAATTCGTGTTGCGTCTGAAAGTAGAAACTCGCACGATTACAACGGTATGTGTATTTTTTCCCTAGGCCATTCTGGTTAAGCGATTGGAGCAGCAGAAGTACGAAAAATTTGTTGTCTTGTCAACCATTTCTTGGCTTCAAACTCCCATACCTCGCGAACGGATTGACATAACCCAAAAAATTCGTGATGCGTCTGAATGTAGAAACTCGCACGATTACAACTGTATGTGTATTTTTTCCCTAGGCCATTCTGGATAAGCGTTTGGAGCAGTAGAACTGCGAAAAATTTTTTGCGTTCTCAACCATTTCTTGGCTTCAAACTCCCATATCTCGGGGAATGGATTGACCCAACCCAAAAATTCCTGTTGCGTCTGAAAGTAGAAACTCGCCCCATTACAACGGTATGTGTACTTCCTCCCTAGGCCATTTTGGTTTCGCGTTTGGAGCAGCAGAATTTTGAAAAATTTTTTGCCTTGTCAACCATTTCTTGGCTTCAAACTGCCATATCTCGCGAACGGATTGACATAACCCAAAAATTACTGTTGCGTCTGAAAGTAGAAACTCGCACGATTACAACGGTATGTGTATTTTTTCCCTAGGCCATTCTGCTTAAGCGTTTGGAGCAGCAGAATTGCGCAAAATTTTTTGCGTTCTCAACCATTTCTTGGCTTCAAACTCCCATATCTCGCGAACGGATTGACCCAACCCAAAAATTCGTGTTGCGTCTGAAAGTAGAAACTCGCCCGATTACAACGGTATGTGTACTTTTTCCCTAGGCCATTTTGGTTTCGCGTTTGGAGCAGCAGAATTGCGAAAAATTTTTTGCCTTGTCAACCATTTCTTGGCTTCAAACTCCCATATCTCGCGAACGGATTGACATAACCCAAAAATTCGTGTTGCGTCTGAAAGTAGAAACTCGGACGATTACAACGGTATGTGTATTTTTTCCCTAGGCCATTCTGGTTAAGCATTTGGAGCAGCAGAATTGCGAAAAATTTTGTGTGTTCTCAACCATTTCTTGGCTTCAAACTCCCATATCTCGCGAACGGATTGGCCTAACCCAAAGATTCCTATTGCATCTGAAAGTAGAAACTCGCCCGATTACAACTGTATGTGTATTTTTTCCCTAGGCCATTCTGGATAAGCGTTTGGAGCAGCGGAATTGCGAAAAATTTTTTGCGTTCTCAACCATTTCTTGGCTTCAAACTCCCATATCTCGCGAATGGATTGACCCCAACCCAAAAATTCCTGTTGCGTCTGAAAGTAGAAACTCGCCCGATTACAACGGTATGTGTATTTTTTCCCTAGGCCCTTCTGGTTAAGCGATTGGAGCAGCAGAAGTGCAAAAAATTTGTTGTCTTGTCAACCATTTCTTAGCTTCAAACTCCCATATCTCGCGAACGGATTGACCTAACCCAAAAATTCCTATTGCATCTGAAAGCAGAAACTCGCCCGATTACAACGGTATGTGCATTTTTCCCCTAGGCCATTCTGGTTAAGCGTTTGGAGCAGCTGAATTGCGAAAAATTTTTTGCGTTCTCAACCATTTCTTGGCTTCATACTCCCGTGTCTGGCGAACGCATTGACCTAACCCAAAAATTCCTGTTGCGTCTGAAAGTAGAAGCTCGCCCGATTACAACGGTATGTGTATTTTTTCCCTAGGCCATTCTAGTTAAGCGTTTGGAGCAGCAGAATTGCGAAAAATTTTTTGCGTTCTCAACCATTTCTTGGCTTCAAACTCCCATATCTCGCTAATGGATTGACCCAACCCAAAAATTCCTGTTGCGTCTGAAAGTAGAAACTCGCCCGATTACAACGGTATGTGTACTTTTTCCCTAGGCCATTTTGGTTTCGCGTTTGGAGCAGCAGAATTGTGAAAAATTTTTTGCCTTGTCAACCATTTCTTGGCTTCAAACTCCCATATCTCGCGAACGGATTGACATAACCCAAAAATTCGTGTTGCGTCTGAAAGTAGAAACTCGCACGATTACAACGGTATGTGTATTTTTTCCCTAGGCCATTCTGGTTAAGCATTTGGAGCAGCAGAATTGCGAAAAATTTTGTGTGTTCTCAACCATTTCTTGGCTTCAAACTCCCATATCTCGCGAACGGATTGGCCTAACCCAAAGATTCCTATTGCATCTGAAAGTAGAAACTCGCCCGATTACAACTGTATGTGTATTTTTTCCCTAGGCCATTCTGGATAAGCGTTTGGAGCAGCGGAATTGCGAAAAATTTTTTGCGTTCTCAACCATTTCTTGGCTTCAAACTCCCATATCTCGCGAATGGATTGACCCCAACCCAAAAATTCCTGTTGCGTCTGAAAGTAGAAACTCGCCCGATTACAACGGTATGTGTATTTTTTCCCTAGGCCCTTCTGGTTAAGCGATTGGAGCAGCAGAAGTGCAAAAAATTTGTTGTCTTGTCAACCATTTCTTAGCTTCAAACTCCCATATCTCGCGAACGGATTGACCTAACCCAAAAATTCCTATTGCATCTGAAAGCAGAAACTCGCCCGATTACAACGGTATGTGCATTTTTCCCCTAGGCCATTCTGGTTAAGCGTTTGGAGCAGCTGAATTGCGAAAAATTTTTTGCGTTCTCAACCATTTCTTGGCTTCATACTCCCGTGTCTGGCGAACGCATTGACCTAACCCAAAAATTCCTGTTGCGTCTGAAAGTAGAAGCTCGCCCGATTACAACGGTATGTGTATTTTTTCCCTAGGCCATTCTAGTTAAGCGTTTGGAGCAGCAGAATTGCGAAAAATTTTTTGCGTTCTCAACCATTTCTTGGCTTCAAACTCCCATATCTCGCTAATGGATTGACCCAACCCAAAAATTCCTGTTGCGTCTGAAAGTAGAAACTCGCCCGATTACAACGGTATGTGTACTTTTTCCCTAGGCCATTTTGGTTTCGCGTTTGGAGCAGCAGAATTGTGAAAAATTTTTTGCCTTGTCAACCATTTCTTGGCTTCAAACTCCCATATCTCGCGAACGGATTGACATAACCCAAAAATTCGTGTTGCGTCTGAAAGTAGAAACTCGCACGATTACAACGGTATGTGTATTTTTTCCCTAGGCCATTCTGGTTAAGCATTTGGAGCAGCAGAATTGCGAAAAATTTTGTGTGTTCTCAACCATTTCTTGGCTTCAAACTCCCATATCTCGCGAACGGATTGGCCTAACCCAAAGATTCCTATTGCATCTGAAAGTAGAAACTCGCCCGATTACAACTGTATGTGTATTTTTTCCCTAGGCCATTCTGGATAAGCGTTTGGAGCAGCGGAATTGCGAAAAATTTTTTGCGTTCTCAACCATTTCTTGGCTTCAAACTCCCATATCTCGCGAATGGATTGACCCCAACCCAAAAATTCCTGTTGCGTCTGAAAGTAGAAACTCGCCCGATTACAACGGTATGTGTATTTTTTCCCTAGGCCCTTCTGGTTAAGCGATTGGAGCAGCAGAAGTGCAAAAAATTTGTTGTCTTGTCAACCATTTCTTAGCTTCAAACTCCCATATCTCGCGAACGGATTGACCTAACCCAAAAATTCCTATTGCATCTGAAAGCAGAAACTCGCCCGATTACAACGGTATGTGCATTTTTCCCCTAGGCCATTCTGGTTAAGCGTTTGGAGCAGCTGAATTGCGAAAAATTTTTTGCGTTCTCTACCATTTCTTGGCTTCATACTCCCGTGTCTGGCGAACGCATTGACCTAACCCAAAAATTCCTGTTGCGTCTGAAAGTAGAAGCTCGCCCGATTACAACGGTATGTGTATTTTTTCCCTAGGCCATTCTAGTTAAGCGTTTGGAGCAGCAGAATTGCGAAAAATTTTTTGCGTTCTCAACCATTTCTTGGCTTCAAACTCCCATATCTCGCTAATGGATTGACCCAACCCAAAAATTCCTGTTGCGTCTGAAAGTAGAAACTCGCCCGATTACAACGGTATGTGTACTTTTTCCCTAGGCCATTTTGGTTTCGCGTTTGGAGCAGCAGAAGTGCGAAAAATTTGTTGTCTTGTCAACCATTTCTTGGCTTCAAACTCCCATATCTCGCGAACGGATTGACCTAACCCAAAAATTCCTGCTGCGTCTGAAAGTAGAAACTCGCCCGATTACAACGGTATGCGTATTTTTTCCCTAGGCCATTCTGGATAAGCGTTTGGAGCAGTAGAATTGCGAAAAATTTGTTGTCTTGTCAACCATTTCTTGGCTTCAAACTCCCATACCTCGCGAACGGATTGACATAACCCAAAAAATTCGTGATGCGTCTGAATGTAGAAACTCGCACGATTACAACTGTATGTGTATTTTTTCCCTAGGCCATTCTGGATAAGCGTTTGGAGCAGTAGAATTGCGAAAAATTTTTTGCGTTCTCAACCATTTCTTGGCTTCAAACTCCCATATCTCGGGGAATGGATTGACCCAACCCAAAAATTCCTGTTGCGTCTGAAAGTAGAAACTCGCCCGATTACAACGGTATGTGTACTTTTTCCCTAGGCCATTTTGGTTTCGCGTTTGGAGCAGCAGAATTGCGAAAAATTTTTTGCCTTGTCAACCATTTCTTGGCTTCAAACTCCCATATCTCGCGAACGGATTGACATAACCCAAAAATTCGTGTTGCGTCTGAAAGTAGAAACTCGGACGATTACAACGGTATGTGTATTTTTTCCCTAGGCCATTCTGGTTAAGCATTTGGAGCAGCAGAATTGCGAAAAATTTTGTGTGTTCTCAACCATTTCTTGGCTTCAAACTCCCATATCTCGCGAACGGATTGGCCTAACCCAAAGATTCCTATTGCATCTGAAAGTAGAAACTCGCCCGATTACAACTGTATGTGTATTTTTTCCCTAGGCCATTCTGGATAAGCGTTTGGAGCAGCGGAATTGCGAAAAATTTTTTGCGTTCTCAACCATTTCTTGGCTTCAAACTCCCATATCTCGCGAATGGATTGACCCCAACCCAAAAATTCCTGTTGCGTCTGAAAGTAGAAACTCGCCCGATTACAACGGTATGTGTATTTTTTCCCTAGGCCCTTCTGGTTAAGCGATTGGAGCAGCAGAAGTGCAAAAAATTTGTTGTCTTGTCAACCATTTCTTAGCTTCAAACTCCCATATCTCGCGAACGGATTGACCTAACCCAAAAATTCCTATTGCATCTGAAAGCAGAAACTCGCCCGATTACAACGGTATGTGCATTTTTCCCCTAGGCCATTCTGGTTAAGCGTTTGGAGCAGCTGAATTGCGAAAAATTTTTTGCGTTCTCAACCATTTCTTGGCTTCATACTCCCGTGTCTGGCGAACGCATTGACCTAACCCAAAAATTCCTGTTGCGTCTGAAAGTAGAAGCTCGCCCGATTACAACGGTATGTGTATTTTTTCCCTAGGCCATTCTAGTTAAGCGTTTGGAGCAGCAGAATTGCGAAAAATTTTTTGCGTTCTCAACCATTTCTTGGCTTCAAACTCCCATATCTCGCTAATGGATTGACCCAACCCAAAAATTCCTGTTGCGTCGGAAAGTAGAAACTCGCCCGATTACAACGGTATGTGTACTTTTTCCCTAGGCCATTTTGGTTTCGCGTTTGGAGCAGCAGAATTGTGAAAAATTTTTTGCCTTGTCAACCATTTCTTGGCTTCAAACTCCCATATCTCGCGAACGGATTGACATAACCCAAAAATTCGTGTTGCGTCTGAAAGTAGAAACTCGCACGATTACAACGGTATGTGTATTTTTTCCCTAGGCCATTCTGGTTAAGCGATTGGAGCAGCAGAAGTACGAAAAATTTGTTGTCTTGTCAACCATTTCTTGGCTTCAAACTCCCATACCTCGCGAACGGATTGACATAACCCAAAAAATTCGTGATGCGTCTGAAAGTAGAAACTCGCCCGATTACAACGGTATGTGCATTTTTCCCGTAGGCCACTCTGGTTAAGCGTTTGGAGCAGCAGAATTGCGAAAAATTTTTTGCGTTCTCAACCATTTCTTGGCTTCAAACTCCCATATCTCGGGGAATGGATTGACCCAACCCAAAAATTCCTGTTGCGTCTGAAAGTAGAAACTCGCCCCATTACAACGGTATGTGTACTTCCTCCCTAGGCCATTTTGGTTTCGCGTTTGGAGCAGCAGAATTTTGAAAAATTTTTTGCCTTGTCAACCATTTCTTGGCTTCAAACTGCCATATCTCGCGAACGGATTGACATAACCCAAAAATTACTGTTGCGTCTGAAAGTAGAAACTCGCACGATTACAACGGTATGTGTATTTTTTCCCTAGGCCATTCTGCTTAAGCGTTTGGAGCAGCAGAATTGCGCAAAATTTTTTGCGTTCTCAACCATTTCTTGGCTTCAAACTCCCATATCTCGCGAACGGATTGACCCAACCCAAAAATTCGTGTTGCGTCTGAAAGTAGAAACTCGCCCGATTACAACGGTATGTGTACTTTTTCCCTAGGCCATTTTGGTTTCGCGTTTGGAGCAGCAGAATTGCGAAAAATTTTTTGCCTTGTCAACCATTTCTTGGCTTCAAACTCCCATATCTCGCGAACGGATTGACATAACCCAAAAATTCGTGTTGCGTCTGAAAGTAGAAACTCGGACGATTACAACGGTATGTGTATTTTTTCCCTAGGCCATTCTGGTTAAGCATTTGGAGCAGCAGAATTGCGAAAAATTTGTTGTCTTGTCAACCATTTCTTGGCTTCAAACTCCCATATCTCGCGAACGGATTGACCTAACCCAAAAATTCCTATTGCATCTGAAAGCAGAAACTCGCCCGATTACAACGGTATGTGCATTTTTCCCCTAGGCCATTCTGGATAAGCGTTTGGAGCAGCAGAATTGCGAAAAATTTTTTGCGTTCTCAACCATTTCTTGGCTTCAAACTCCCATATCTCGCGAATGGATTGACGCAACCCAAAAATTCCTGTTGCGTCTGAAAGTAGAAACTCGCCCGATTACAACGGCATGTGTACTTTTTCCCTAGGCCATTCTGGCTTCGCGTTTGGAGCAGCAGAATTGCGAAAAATTTTTTGCCTTGTCAACCATCTCTTGGCTTCAAACTTCCATATCTCGCGAACGGATTGACATAACACAAAAATTCCTGTTGCGTCTGAAAGTAGAAGCTCGCCCGATTACAACGGTATGTGTATTTTTTCCCTAGGCCCTTCTGGTTAAGCGATTGGAGCAGCAGAAGTGCAAAAAATTTGTTGTCTTGTCAACCATTTCTTAGCTTCAAACTCCCATATCTCGCGAACGGATTGACCTAACCCAAAAATTCCTATTGCATCTGAAAGCAGAAACTCGCCCGATTACAACGGTATGTGCATTTTTCCCCTAGGCCACTCTGGTTAAGCGTTTGGAGCAGCAGAATTGCGAAAAATTTTTTGCGTTCTCAACCATTTCTTGGCTTCATACTCCCGTGTCTGGCGAACGCATTGACCTAACCCAAAAATTCCTGATGCGTCTGAAAGTAGAAGCTCGCCCGATTACAACGGTATGTGTATTTTTTCCCTAGGCCATTCTAGTTAAGCGTTTGGAGCAGCAGAATTGCGAAAAATTTTTTGCGTTCTCAACCATTTCTTGGCTTCAAACTCCCATATCTCGCTAATGGATTGACCCAACCCAAAAATTCCTGTTGCGTCTGAAAGTAGAAACTCGCCCGATTACAACGGTATGTGTACTTTTTCCCTAGGCCATTTTGGTTTCGCGTTTGGAGCAGCAGAATTGTGAAAAATTTTTTGCCTTGTCAACCATTTCTTGGCTTCAAACTCCCATATCTCGCGAACGGATTGACATAACCCAAAAATTCGTGTTGCGTCTGAAAGTAGAAACTCGCACGATTACAACGGTATGTGTATTTTTTCCCTAGGCCATTCTGGTTAAGCATTTGGAGCAGCAGAATTGCGAAAAATTTTGTGTGTTCTCAACCATTTCTTGGCTTCAAACTCCCATATCTCGCGAACGGATTGGCCTAACCCAAAGATTCCTATTGCATCTGAAAGTAGAAACTCGCCCGATTACAACTGTATGTGTATTTTTTCCCTAGGCCATTCTGGTTAAGCGATTGGAGCAGCAGAAGTGCGAAAAATTTGTTGTCTTGTCAACCATTTCTTGGCTTCAAACTCCCATATCTCGCGAACGGATTGACCTAACCCAAAAATTCCTGCTGCGTCTGAAAGTAGAAACTCGCCCGATTACAACGGTATGCGTATTTTTTCCCTAGGCCATTCTGGTTAAGCGATTGGAGCAGCAGAAGTACGAAAAATTTGTTGTCTTGTCAACCATTTCTTGGCTTCAAACTCCCATATCTCGCGAACGGATTGACCTAACCCAAAAATTCCTATTGCATCTGAAAGCAGAAACTCGCCCGATTACAACGGTATGTGCATTTTTCCCCTAGGCCATTCTGGATAAGCGTTTGGAGCAGCAGAATTGCGAAAAATTTTTTGCGTTCTCAACCATTTCTTGGCTTCAAACTCCCATATCTCGCGAATGGATTGACGCAACCCAAAAATTCCTGTTGCGTCTGAAAGTAGAAACTCGCCCGATTACAACGGCATGTGTACTTTTTCCCTAGGCCATTCTGGCTTCGCGTTTGGAGCAGCAGAATTGCGAAAAATTTTTTGCCTTGTCAACCATCTCTTGGCTTCAAACTTCCATATCTCGCGAACGGATTGACATAACACAAAAATTCCTGTTGCGTCTGAAAGTAGAAGCTCGCCCGATTACAACGGTATGTGTATTTTTTCCCTAGGCCATTCTAGTTAAGCGTTTGGAGCAGGAGAATTGCGAAAAATTTTTTGCGTTCTCAACCATTTCTTGGCTTCAAACTCCCATATCTCGCGAATGGATTGACCCAACCCAAAAATTCCTGTTGCGTCTGAAAGTAGAAACTCGCCCGATTACAACGGTATGTGTACTTTTTCCCTAGGCCATTTTGGTTTCGCGTTTGGAGCAGCAGAATTGCGAAAAATTTTTTGCCTTGTCAACCATTTCTTGGCTTCAAACTCCCATATCTCGCGAACGGATTGACATAACCCAAAAATTCGTGTTGCGTCTGAAAGTAGAAACTCGGACGATTACAACGGTATGTGTATTTTTTCCCTAGGCCATTCTGGTTAAGCATTTGGAGCAGCAGAATTGCGAAAAATTTTGTGTGTTCTCAACCATTTCTTGGCTTCAAACTCCCATATCTCGCGAACGGATTGGCCTAACCCAAAGATTCCTATTGCATCTGAAAGTAGAAACTCGCCCGATTACAACTGTATGTGTATTTTTTCCCTAGGCCATTCTGGATAAGCGTTTGGAGCAGCGGAATTGCGAAAAATTTTTTGCGTTCTCAACCATTTCTTGGCTTCAAACTCCCATATCTCGCGAATGGATTGACCCCAACCCAAAAATTCCTGTTGCGTCTGAAAGTAGAAACTCGCCCGATTACAACGGTATGTGTATTTTTTCCCTAGGCCCTTCTGGTTAAGCGATTGGAGCAGCAGAAGTGCAAAAAATTTGTTGTCTTGTCAACCATTTCTTAGCTTCAAACTCCCATATCTCGCGAACGGATTGACCTAACCCAAAAATTCCTATTGCATCTGAAAGCAGAAACTCGCCCGATTACAACGGTATGTGCATTTTTCCCCTAGGCCATTCTGGTTAAGCGTTTGGAGCAGCTGAATTGCGAAAAATTTTTTGCGTTCTCTACCATTTCTTGGCTTCATACTCCCGTGTCTGGCGAACGCATTGACCTAACCCAAAAATTCCTGTTGCGTCTGAAAGTAGAAGCTCGACGATTACAACGGTATGTGTATTTTTTCCCTAGGCCATTCTAGTTAAGCGTTTGGAGCAGCAGAATTGCGAAAAATTTTTTGCGTTCTCAACCATTTCTTGGCTTCAAACTCCCATATCTCGCTAATGGATTGACCCAACCCAAAAATTCCTGTTGCGTCTGAAAGTAGAAACTCGCCCGATTACAACGGTATGTGTACTTTTTCCCTAGGCCATTTTGGTTTCGCGTTTGGAGCAGCAGAAGTGCGAAAAATTTGTTGTCTTGTCAACCATTTCTTGGCTTCAAACTCCCATATCTCGCGAACGGATTGACCTAACCCAAAAATTCCTGCTGCGTCTGAAAGTAGAAACTCGCCCGATTACAACGGTATGCGTATTTTTTCCCTAGGCCATTCTGGATAAGCGTTTGGAGCAGTAGAATTGCGAAAAATTTGTTGTCTTGTCAACCATTTCTTGGCTTCAAACTCCCATACCTCGCGAACGGATTGACATAACCCAAAAAATTCGTGATGCGCCTGAATGTAGAAACTCGCACGATTACAACTGTATGTGTATTTTTTCCCTAGGCCATTCTGGATAAGCGTTTGGAGCAGTAGAATTGCGAAAAATTTTTTGCGTTCTCAACCATTTCTTGGCTTCAAACTCCCATATCTCGGGGAATGGATTGACCCAACCCAAAAATTCCTGTTGCGTCTGAAAGTAGAAACTCGCCCCATTACAACGGTATGCGTACTTCCTCCCTAGGCCATTTTGGTTTCGCGTTTGGAGCAGCAGAATTTTGAAAAATTTTTTGCCTTGTCAACCATTTCTTGGCTTCAAACTGCCATATCTCGCGAACGGATTGACATAACCCAAAAATTACTGTTGCGTCTGAAAGTAGAAACTCGCACGATTACAACGGTATGTGTATTTTTTCCCTAGGCCATTCTGCTTAAGCGTTTGGAGCAGCAGAATTGCGCAAAATTTTTTGCGTTCTCAACCATTTCTTGGCTTCAAACTCCCATATCTCGCGAACGGATTGACCCAACCCAAAAATTCGTGTTGCGTCTGAAAGTAGAAACTCGCCCGATTACAACGGTATGTGTACTTTTTCCCTAGGCCATTTTGGTTTCGCGTTTGGAGCAGCAGAATTGCGAAAAATTTTTTGCCTTGTCAACCATTTCTTGGCTTCAAACTCCCATATCTCGCGAACGGATTGACATAACCCAAAAATTCGTGTTGCGTCTGAAAGTAGAAACTCGGACGATTACAACGGTATGTGTATTTTTTCCCTAGGCCATTCTGGTTAAGCATTTGGAGCAGCAGAATTGCGAAAAATTTTGTGTGTTCTCAACCATTTCTTGGCTTCAAACTCCCATATCTCGCGAACGGATTGGCCTAACCCAAAGATTCCTATTGCATCTGAAAGTAGAAACTCGCCCGATTACAACTGTATGTGTATTTTTTCCCTAGGCCATTCTGGATAAGCGTTTGGAGCAGCGGAATTGCGAAAAATTTTTTGCGTTCTCAACCATTTCTTGGCTTCAAACTCCCATATCTCGCGAATGGATTGACCCCAACCCAAAAATTCCTCTTGCGTCTGAAAGTAGAAACTCGCCCGATTACAACGGTATGTGTATTTTTTCCCTAGGCCCTTCTGGTTAAGCGATTGGAGCAGCAGAAGTGCAAAAAATTTGTTGTCTTGTCAACCATTTCTTAGCTTCAAACTCCCATATCTCGCGAACGGATTGACCTAACCCAAAAATTCCTATTGCATCTGAAAGCAGAAACTCGCCCGATTACAACGGTATGTGCATTTTTCCCCTAGGCCATTCTGGTTAAGCGTTTGGAGCAGCTGAATTGCGAAAAATTTTTTGCGTTCTCAACCATTTCTTGGCTTCATACTCCCGTGTCTGGCGAACGCATTGACCTAACCCAAAAATTCCTGTTGCGTCTGAAAGTAGAAGCTCGCCCGATTACAACGGTATGTGTATTTTTTCCCTAGGCCATTCTAGTTAAGCGTTTGGAGCAGCAGAATTGCGAAAAATTTTTTGCGTTCTCAACCATTTCTTGGCTTCAAACTCCCATATCTCGCTAATGGATTGACCCAACCCAAAAATTCCTGTTGCGTCGGAAAGTAGAAACTCGCCCGATTACAACCGTATGTGTACTTTTTCCCTAGGCCATTTTGGTTTCGCGTTTGGAGCAGCAGAATTGTGAAAAATTTTTTGCCTTGTCAACCATTTCTTGGCTTCAAACTCCCATATCTCGCGAACGGATTGACATAACCCAAAAATTCGTGTTGCGTCTGAAAGTAGAAACTCGCACGATTACAACGGTATGTGTATTTTTTCCCTAGGCCATTCTGGTTAAGCGATTGGAGCAGCAGAAGTGCGAAAAATTTGTTGTCTTGTCAACCATTTCTTGGCTTCAAACTCCCATATCTCGCGAACGGATTGACCTAACCCAAAAATTCCTGCTGCGTCTGAAAGTAGAAACTCGCCCGATTACAACGGTATGCGTATTTTTTCCCTAGGCCATTCTGGTTAAGCGATTGGAGCAGCAGAAGTACGAAAAATTTGTTGTCTTGTCAACCATTTCTTGGCTTCAAACTCCCATATCTCGCGAACGGATTGACCTAACCCAAAAATTCCTATTGCATCTGAAAGCAGAAACTCGCCCGATTACAACGGTATGTGCATTTTTCCCCTAGGCCATTCTGGATAAGCGTTTGGAGCAGCAGAATTGCGAAAAATTTTTTGCGTTCTCAACCATTTCTTGGCTTCAAACTCCCATATCTCGCGAATGGATTGACGCAACCCAAAAATTCCTGTTGCGTCTGAAAGTAGAAACTCGCCCGATTACAACGGCATGTGTACTTTTTCCCTAGGCCATTCTGGCTTCGCGTTTGGAGCAGCAGAATTGCGAAAAATTTTTTGCCTTGTCAACCATCTCTTGGCTTCAAACTTCCATATCTCGCGAACGGATTGACATAACACAAAAATTCCTGTTGCGTCTGAAAGTAGAAGCTCGCCCGATTACAACGGTATGTGTATTTTTTCCCTAGGCCATTCTAGTTAAGCGTTTGGAGCAGGAGAATTGCGAAAAATTTTTTGCGTTCTCAACCATTTCTTGGCTTCAAACTCCCATATCTCGCGAATGGATTGACCCAACCCAAAAATTCCTGTTGCGTCTGAAAGTAGAAACTCGCCCGATTACAACGGTATGTGTACTTTTTCCCTAGGCCATTTTGGTTTCGCGTTTGGAGCAGCAGAATTGCGAAAAATTTTTTGCCTTGTCAACCATTTCTTGGCTTCAAACTCCCATATCTCGCGAACGGATTGACATAACCCAAAAATTCGTGTTGCGTCTGAAAGTAGAAACTCGGACGATTACAACGGTATGTGTATTTTTTCCCTAGGCCATTCTGGTTAAGCATTTGGAGCAGCAGAATTGCGAAAAATTTTGTGTGTTCTCAACCATTTCTTGGCTTCAAACTCCCATATCTCGCGAACGGATTGGCCTAACCCAAAGATTCCTATTGCATCTGAAAGTAGAAACTCGCCCGATTACAACTGTATGTGTATTTTTTCCCTAGGCCATTCTGGATAAGCGTTTGGAGCAGCGGAATTGCGAAAAATTTTTTGCGTTCTCAACCATTTCTTGGCTTCAAACTCCCATATCTCGCGAATGGATTGACCCCAACCCAAAAATTCCTGTTGCGTCTGAAAGTAGAAACTCGCCCGATTACAACGGTATGTGTATTTTTTCCCTAGGCCCTTCTGGTTAAGCGATTGGAGCAGCAGAAGTGCAAAAAATTTGTTGTCTTGTCAACCATTTCTTAGCTTCAAACTCCCATATCTCGCGAACGGATTGACCTAACCCAAAAATTCCTATTGCATCTGAAAGCAGAAACTCGCCCGATTACAACGGTATGTGCATTTTTCCCCTAGGCCATTCTGGTTAAGCGTTTGGAGCAGCTGAATTGCGAAAAATTTTTTGCGTTCTCTACCATTTCTTGGCTTCATACTCCCGTGTCTGGCGAACGCATTGACCTAACCCAAAAATTCCTGTTGCGTCTGAAAGTAGAAGCTCGCCCGATTACAACGGTATGTGTATTTTTTCCCTAGGCCATTCTAGTTAAGCGTTTGGAGCAGCAGAATTGCGAAAAATTTTTTGCGTTCTCAACCATTTCTTGGCTTCAAACTCCCATATCTCGCTAATGGATTGACCCAACCCAAAAATTCCTGTTGCGTCTGAAAGTAGAAACTCGCCCGATTACAACGGTATGTGTACTTTTTCCCTAGGCCATTTTGGTTTCGCGTTTGGAGCAGCAGAAGTGCGAAAAATTTGTTGTCTTGTCAACCATTTCTTGGCTTCAAACTCCCATATCTCGCGAACGGATTGACCTAACCCAAAAATTCCTGCTGCGTCTGAAAGTAGAAACTCGCCCGATTACAACGGTATGCGTATTTTTTCCCTAGGCCATTCTGGATAAGCGTTTGGAGCAGTAGAATTGCGAAAAATTTGTTGTCTTGTCAACCATTTCTTGGCTTCAAACTCCCATACCTCGCGAACGGATTGACATAACCCAAAAAATTCGTGATGCGCCTGAATGTAGAAACTCGCACGATTACAACTGTATGTGTATTTTTTCCCTAGGCCATTCTGGATAAGCGTTTGGAGCAGTAGAATTGCGAAAAATTTTTTGCGTTCTCAACCATTTCTTGGCTTCAAACTCCCATATCTCGGGGAATGGATTGACCCAACCCGAAAATTCCTGTTGCGTCTGAAAGTAGAAACTCGCCCCATTACAACGGTATGCGTACTTCCTCCCTAGGCCATTTTGGTTTCGCGTTTGGAGCAGCAGAATTTTGAAAAATTTTTTGCCTTGTCAACCATTTCTTGGCTTCAAACTGCCATATCTCGCGAACGGATTGACATAACCCAAAAATTACTGTTGCGTCTGAAAGTAGAAACTCGCACGATTACAACGGTATGTGTATTTTTTCCCTAG
Organism: Ptiloglossa arizonensis; assembly: GCF_051014685.1. Lineage (NCBI taxonomy): Eukaryota > Metazoa > Arthropoda > Insecta > Hymenoptera > Colletidae > Ptiloglossa > Ptiloglossa arizonensis. The sequence continues at coordinate 183,046 of NW_027478953.1, forward strand.
GCCATTCTGCTTAAGCGTTTGGAGCAGCAGAATTGCGCAAAATTTTTTGCGTTCTCAACCATTTCTTGGCTTCAAACTCCCATATCTCGCGAACGGATTGACCCAACCCAAAAATTCGTGTTGCGTCTGAAAGTAGAAACTCGCCCGATTACAACGGTATGTGTACTTTTTCCCTAGGCCATTTTGGTTTCGCGTTTGGAGCAGCAGAATTGCGAAAAATTTTTTGCCTTGTCAACCATTTCTTGGCTTCAAACTCCCATATCTCGCGAACGGATTGACATAACCCAAAAATTCGTATTGCGTCTGAAAGTAGAAACTCGGACGATTACAACGGTATGTGTATTTTTTCCCTAGGCCATTCTGGTTAAGCATTTGGAGCAGCAGAATTGCGAAAAATTTTGTGTGTTCTCAACCATTTCTTGGCTTCAAACTCCCATATCTCGCGAACGGATTGGCCTAACCCAAAGATTCCTATTGCATCTGAAAGTAGAAACTCGCCCGATTACAACTGTATGTGTATTTTTTCCCTAGGCCATTCTGGATAAGCGTTTGGAGCAGCGGAATTGCGAAAAATTTTTTGCGTTCTCAACCATTTCTTGGCTTCAAACTCCCATATCTCGCGAATGGATTGACCCCAACCCAAAAATTCCTGTTGCGTCTGAAAGTAGAAACTCGCCCGATTACAACGGTATGTGTATTTTTTCCCTAGGCCCTTCTGGTTAAGCGATTGGAGCAGCAGAAGTGCAAAAAATTTGTTGTCTTGTCAACCATTTCTTAGCTTCAAACTCCCATATCTCGCGAACGGATTGACCTAACCCAAAAATTCCTATTGCATCTGAAAGCAGAAACTCGCCCGATTACAACGGTATGTGCATTTTTCCCCTAGGCCATTCTGGTTAAGCGTTTGGAGCAGCTGAATTGCGAAAAATTTTTTGCGTTCTCAACCATTTCTTGGCTTCATACTCCCGTGTCTGGCGAACGCATTGACCTAACCCAAAAATTCCTGTTGCGTCTGAAAGTAGAAGCTCGCCCGATTACAACGGTATGTGTATTTTTTCCCTAGGCCATTCTAGTTAAGCGTTTGGAGCAGCAGAATTGCGAAAAATTTTTTGCGTTCTCAACCATTTCTTGGCTTCAAACTCCCATATCTCGCTAATGGATTGACCCAACCCAAAAATTCCTGTTGCGTCTGAAAGTAGAAACTCGCCCGATTACAACGGTATGTGTACTTTTTCCCTAGGCCATTTTGGTTTCGCGTTTGGAGCAGCAGAATTGTGAAAAATTTTTTGCCTTGTCAACCATTTCTTGGCTTCAAACTCCCATATCTCGCGAACGGATTGACATAACCCAAAAATTCGTGTTGCGTCTGAAAGTAGAAACTCGCACGATTACAACGGTATGTGTATTTTTTCCCTAGGCCATTCTGGTTAAGCATTTGGAGCAGCAGAATTGCGAAAAATTTTGTGTGTTCTCAACCATTTCTTGGCTTCAAACTCCCATATCTCGCGAACGGATTGGCCTAACCCAAAGATTCCTATTGCATCTGAAAGTAGAAACTCGCCCGATTACAACTGTATGTGTATTTTTTCCCTAGGCCATTCTGGATAAGCGTTTGGAGCAGCGGAATTGCGAAAAATTTTTTGCGTTCTCAACCATTTCTTGGCTTCAAACTCCCATATCTCGCGAATGGATTGACCCCAACCCAAAAATTCCTGTTGCGTCTGAAAGTAGAAACTCGCCCGATTACAACGGTATGTGTATTTTTTCCCTAGGCCCTTCTGGTTAAGCGATTGGAGCAGCAGAAGTGCAAAAAATTTGTTGTCTTGTCAACCATTTCTTAGCTTCAAACTCCCATATCTCGCGAACGGATTGACCTAACCCAAAAATTCCTATTGCATCTGAAAGCAGAAACTCGCCCGATTACAACGGTATGTGCATTTTTCCCCTAGGCCATTCTGGTTAAGCGTTTGGAGCAGCTGAATTGCGAAAAATTTTTTGCGTTCTCTACCATTTCTTGGCTTCATACTCCCGTGTCTGGCGAACGCATTGACCTAACCCAAAAATTCCTGTTGCGTCTGAAAGTAGAAGCTCGCCCGATTACAACGGTATGTGTATTTTTTCCCTAGGCCATTCTAGTTAAGCGTTTGGAGCAGCAGAATTGCGAAAAATTTTTTGCGTTCTCAACCATTTCTTGGCTTCAAACTCCCATATCTCGCTAATGGATTGACCCAACCCAAAAATTCCTGTTGCGTCTGAAAGTAGAAACTCGCCCGATTACAACGGTATGTGTACTTTTTCCCTAGGCCATTTTGGTTTCGCGTTTGGAGCAGCAGAAGTGCGAAAAATTTGTTGTCTTGTCAACCATTTCTTGGCTTCAAACTCCCATATCTCGCGAACGGATTGACCTAACCCAAAAATTCCTGCTGCGTCTGAAAGTAGAAACTCGCCCGATTACAACGGTATGCGTATTTTTTCCCTAGGCCATTCTGGATAAGCGTTTGGAGCAGTAGAATTGCGAAAAATTTGTTGTCTTGTCAACCATTTCTTGGCTTCAAACTCCCATACCTCGCGAACGGATTGACATAACCCAAAAAATTCGTGATGCGTCTGAATGTAGAAACTCGCACGATTACAACTGTATGTGTATTTTTTCCCTAGGCCATTCTGGATAAGCGTTTGGAGCAGTAGAATTGCGAAAAATTTTTTGCGTTCTCAACCATTTCTTGGCTTCAAACTCCCATATCTCGGGGAATGGATTGACCCAACCCAAAAATTCCTGTTGCGTCTGAAAGTAGAAACTCGCCCCATTACAACGGTATGCGTACTTCCTCCCTAGGCCATTTTGGTTTCGCGTTTGGAGCAGCAGAATTTTGAAAAATTTTTTGCCTTGTCAACCATTTCTTGGCTTCAAACTGCCATATCTCACGAACGGATTGACATAACCCAAAAATTACTGTTGCGTCTGAAAGTAGAAACTCGCACGATTACAACGGTATGTGTATTTTTTCCCTAGGCCATTCTGCTTAAGCGTTTGGAGCAGCAGAATTGCGCAAAATTTTTTGCGTTCTCAACCATTTCTTGGCTTCAAACTCCCATATCTCGCGAACGGATTGACCCAACCCAAAAATTCGTGTTGCGTCTGAAAGTAGAAACTCGCCCGATTACAACGGTATGTGTACTTTTTCCCTAGGCCATTTTGGTTTCGCGTTTGGAGCAGCAGAATTGCGAAAAATTTTTTGCCTTGTCAACCATTTCTTGGCTTCAAACTCCCATATCTCGCGAACGGATTGACATAACCCAAAAATTCGTGTTGCGTCTGAAAGTAGAAACTCGGACGATTACAACGGTATGTGTATTTTTTCCCTAGGCCATTCTGGTTAAGCATTTGGAGCAGCAGAATTGCGAAAAATTTTGTGTGTTCTCAACCATTTCTTGGCTTCAAACTCCCATATCTCGCGAACGGATTGGCCTAACCCAAAGATTCCTATTGCATCTGAAAGTAGAAACTCGCCCGATTACAACTGTATGTGTATTTTTTCCCTAGGCCATTCTGGATAAGCGTTTGGAGCAGCGGAATTGCGAAAAATTTTTTGCGTTCTCAACCATTTCTTGGCTTCAAACTCCCATATCTCGCGAATGGATTGACCCCAACCCAAAAATTCCTGTTGCGTCTGAAAGTAGAAACTCGCCCGATTACAACGGTATGTGTATTTTTTCCCTAGGCCCTTCTGGTTAAGCGATTGGAGCAGCAGAAGTGCAAAAAATTTGTTGTCTTGTCAACCATTTCTTAGCTTCAAACTCCCATATCTCGCGAACGGATTGACCTAACCCAAAAATTCCTATTGCATCTGAAAGCAGAAACTCGCCCGATTACAACGGTATGTGCATTTTTCCCCTAGGCCATTCTGGTTAAGCGTTTGGAGCAGCTGAATTGCGAAAAATTTTTTGCGTTCTCAACCATTTCTTGGCTTCATACTCCCGTGTCTGGCGAACGCATTGACGTAACCCAAAAATTCCTGTTGCGTCTGAAAGTAGAAGCTCGCCCGATTACAACGGTATGTGTATTTTTTCCCTAGGCCATTCTAGTTAAGCGTTTGGAGCAGCAGAATTGCGAAAAATTTTTTGCGTTCTCAACCATTTCTTGGCTTCAAACTCCCATATCTCGCTAATGGATTGACCCAACCCAAAAATTCCTGTTGCGTCGGAAAGTAGAAACTCGCCCGATTACAACGGTATGTGTACTTTTTCCCTAGGCCATTTTGGTTTCGCGTTTGGAGCAGCAGAATTGTGAAAAATTTTTTGCCTTGTCAACCATTTCTTGGCTTCAAACTCCCATATCTCGCGAACGGATTGACATAACCCAAAAATTCGTGTTGCGTCTGAAAGTAGAAACTCGCACGATTACAACGGTATGTGTATTTTTTCCCTAGGCCATTCTGGTTAAGCGATTGGAGCAGCAGAAGTACGAAAAATTTGTTGTCTTGTCAACCATTTCTTGGCTTCAAACTCCCATACCTCGCGAACGGATTGACATAACCCAAAAAATTCGTGATGCGTCTGAATGTAGAAACTCGCACGATTACAACTGTATGTGTATTTTTTCCCTAGGCCATTCTGGATAAGCGTTTGGAGCAGTAGAACTGCGAAAAATTTTTTGCGTTCTCAACCATTTCTTGGCTTCAAACTCCCATATCTCGGGGAATGGATTGACCCAACCCAAAAATTCCTGTTGCGTCTGAAAGTAGAAACTCGCCCCATTACAACGGTATGTGTACTTCCTCCCTAGGCCATTTTGGTTTCGCGTTTGGAGCAGCAGAATTTTGAAAAATTTTTTGCCTTGTCAACCATTTCTTGGCTTCAAACTGCCATATCTCGCGAACGGATTGACATAACCCAAAAATTACTGTTGCGTCTGAAAGTAGAAACTCGCACGATTACAACGGTATGTGTATTTTTTCCCTAGGCCATTCTGCTTAAGCGTTTGGAGCAGCAGAATTGCGCAAAATTTTTTGCGTTCTCAACCATTTCTTGGCTTCAAACTCCCATATCTCGCGAACGGATTGACCCAACCCAAAAATTCGTGTTGCGTCTGAAAGTAGAAACTCGCCCGATTACAACGGTATGTGTACTTTTTCCCTAGGCCATTTTGGTTTCGCGTTTGGAGCAGCAGAATTGCGAAAAATTTTTTGCCTTGTCAACCATTTCTTGGCTTCAAACTCCCATATCTCGCGAACGGATTGACATAACCCAAAAATTCGTGTTGCGTCTGAAAGTAGAAACTCGGACGATTACAACGGTATGTGTATTTTTTCCCTAGGCCATTCTGGTTAAGCATTTGGAGCAGCAGAATTGCGAACAATTTTGTGTGTTCTCAACCATTTCTTGGCTTCAAACTCCCATATCTCGCGAACGGATTGGCCTAACCCAAAGATTCCTATTGCATCTGAAAGTAGAAACTCGCCCGATTACAACTGTATGTGTATTTTTTCCCTAGGCCATTCTGGATAAGCGTTTGGAGCAGCGGAATTGCGAAAAATTTTTTGCGTTCTCAACCATTTCTTGGCTTCAAACTCCCATATCTCGCGAATGGATTGACCCCAACCCAAAAATTCCTGTTGCGTCTGAAAGTAGAAACTCGCCCGATTACAACGGTATGTGTATTTTTTCCCTAGGCCCTTCTGGTTAAGCGATTGGAGCAGCAGAAGTGCAAAAAATTTGTTGTCTTGTCAACCATTTCTTAGCTTCAAACTCCCATATCTCGCGAACGGATTGACCTAACCCAAAAATTCCTATTGCATCTGAAAGCAGAAACTCGCCCGATTACAACGGTATGTGCATTTTTCCCCTAGGCCATTCTGGTTAAGCGTTTGGAGCAGCTGAATTGCGAAAAATTTTTTGCGTTCTCAACCATTTCTTGGCTTCATACTCCCGTGTCTGGCGAACGCATTGACCTAACCCAAAAATTCCTGTTGCGTCTGAAAGTAGAAGCTCGCCCGATTACAACGGTATGTGTATTTTTTCCCTAGGCCATTCTAGTTAAGCGTTTGGAGCAGCAGAATTGCGAAAAATTTTTTGCGTTCTCAACCATTTCTTGGCTTCAAACTCCCATATCTCGCTAATGGATTGACCCAACCCAAAAATTCCTGTTGCGTCTGAAAGTAGAAACTCGCCCGATTACAACGGTATGTGTACTTTTTCCCTAGGCCATTTTGGTTTCGCGTTTGGAGCAGCAGAATTGTGAAAAATTTTTTGCCTTGTCAACCATTTCTTGGCTTCAAACTCCCATATCTCGCGAACGGATTGACATAACCCAAAAATTCGTGTTGCGTCTGAAAGTAGAAACTCGCACGATTACAACGGTATGTGTATTTTTTCCCTAGGCCATTCTGATTAAGCATTTGGAGCAGCAGAATTGCGAAAAATTTGGTGTGTTTTCAACCATTTCTTGGCTTCAAACTCCCATATCTCGCGAACGGATTGGCCTAACCCAAAGATACCTATTGCATCTGAAAGTAGAAACTCGCCCGATTACAACTGTATGTGTATTTTTTCCCTAGGCCATTCTGGTTAAGCGATTGGAGAGGCAGAAGTGCGAAAAATTTGTTGTCTTGTCAACCATTTCTTGGCTTCAAACTCCCATATCTCGCGAACGGATTGACCTAACCCAAAAATTCCTGCTGCGTCTGAAAGTAGAAACTCGCCCGATTACAACGGTATGCGTATTTTTTCCCTAGGCCATTCTGGTTAAGCGATTGGAGCAGCAGAAGTACGAAAAATTTGTTGTCTTGTCAACCATTTCTTGGCTTCAAACTCCCATATCTCGCGAACGGATTGACCTAACCCAAAAATTCCTATTGCATCTGAAAGCAGAAACTCGCCCGATTACAACGGTATGTGCATTTTTCCCCTAGGCCATTCTGGATAAGCGTTTGGAGCAGCAGAATTGCGAAAAATTTTTTGCGTTCTCAACCATTTCTTGGCTTCAAACTCCCATATCTCGCGAATGGATTGACCCAACCCAAAAATTCCTGTTGCGTCTGAAAGTAGAAACTCGCCCGATTACAACGGTATGTGTATTTTTTCCCTAGGCCCTTCTGGTTAAGCGATTGGAGCAGCAGAAGTGCAAAAAATTTGTTGTCTTGTCAACCATTTCTTAGCTTCAAACTCCCATATCTCGCGAACGGATTGACCTAACCCAAAAATTCCTATTGCATCTGAAAGCAGAAACTCGCCCGATTACAACGGTATGAGCATTTTTCCCCTAGGCCACTCTGGTTAAGCGTTTGGAGCAGCAGAATTGCGAAAAATTTTTTGCGTTCTCAACCATTTCTTGGCTTCATACTCCCGTGTCTGGCGAACGCATTGACCTAACCCAAAAATTCCTGTTGCGTCTGAAAGTAGAAACTCGCCCGATTACAACGGCATGTGTACTTTTTCCCTAGGCCATTCTGGCTTCGCGTTTGGAGCAGCAGAATTGCGAAAAATTTTTTGCCTTGTCAACCATCTCTTGGCTTCAAACTTCCATATCTCGCGAACGGATTGACATAATACAAAAATTCCTGTTGCGTCTGAAAGTAGAAGCTCGCCCGATTACAACGGTATGTGTATTTTTTCCCTAGGCCATTCTGCTTAAGCGTTTGGAGCAGCAGAATTGCGCAAAATTTTTTGCGTTCTCAACCATTTCTTGGCTTCAAACTCACATATCTCGCGAACGGATTGACCCAACCCAAAAATTCGTGTTGCGTCTGAAAGTAGAAACTCGCCCGATTACAACGGTATGTGTACCTTTTCCCTAGGCCATTTTGGTTTCGCGTTTGGAGCAGCAGAATTGCGAAAAATTTGTTGTCTTGTCAACCATTTCTTAGCTTCATACTCCCATATCTCGCGAACGGATTGACCTAACCCAAAAGTTCCTATTGCATCTGAAAGTAGAAACTCGCCCGATTACAACGGTATGTGTATTTTTTCCCTAGGCCTTTCTGGTTAAGCGTTTGGAGCAGCAGAATTGCGAAAAATTTTGTGCGTTCTCAACCATTTCTTGGCTTCAAACTCCCATATCTTGCGAACGGATTGGCCTAACCCAAAAATTCCTATTGCATCTGAAAGTAGAAACTCGCCCGATTACAACGGTATGTGCATTTTTTCCTTAGGCCATTCTGGATAAGCGTTTGGAGCAGCAGAATTGCGAAAAATTTTTTGCGTTCTCAACCATTTCTTGGCTTCAAACTCCCATATCTCGCGAACGGATTGGCCTAACCCAAAAATTTCTATTGCATCTGAAAGTAGAAACTCGCCCGATTACAACTGTATGTTTTTTTTTCCCTAGGCCATTCTGGTTAAGCGATTGGAGCAGCAGAATTGCGAAAAATTTTTTGCCTTGTCAACCATTTCTTGGCTTCAAACTCCCATATCTCGCGAACGGATTGACATAACCCAAAAATTACTGTTGCGTCTGAAATTAGAAACTCGCACGATTACAACGGTATGTGTATTTTTTCCCTAGGCCATTCTGCTTAAGCGTTTGGAGCAGCGGAATTGCGAAAAATTTTTTGCGTTCTCAACCATTTCTTGGCTTCAAACTCCCATATCTCGCGAATGGATTGACCCAACCCAAAAATTCCTGTTGCGTCTGAAAGTAGAAACTCGCCGGATTACAACTGTATGTGTATTTTTTCCCTAGGCCATTCTGGTTAAGCGATTGGAGCAGCAGAAGTGCGAAAAATTTGTTGTCTTGTCAATCATTTCTTAGCTTCAAACTCCCATATCTCGCGAACGGATTGACATAACCCAAAAATTCCTATTGCATCTGAAAGTAGAAACTCGCCCGATTACAACGGTATGTGCATTTTTTCCCTAGGCCATTCTGGTTAAGCGTTTGGAGCAGCAGAATTGCGAAAAATTTTTTGCGTTCTCAACCATTTCTTGGCTTCAAACTCCCATATCTCGCGAACGGATTGACCCAACCCAAAAATTCCTGTTGCGTCTGAAAGTAGAAACTCGCCCGATTACAACGGTATGTGTATTTTTTCCCTAGGCCCTTCTGGTTAAGCGATTGGAGCAGCAGAAGTGCAAAAAATTTGTTGTCTTGTCAACCATTTCTTAGCTTCAAACTCCCATATCTCGCGAACGGATTGACCTAACCCAAAAATTCCTATTGCATCTGAAAGCAGAAACTCGCCCGATTACAACGGTATGTGCATTTTTCCCCTAGGCCATTCTGGTTAAGCGTTTGGAGCAGCTGAATTGCGAAAAATTTTTTGCGTTCTCAACCATTTCTTGGCTTCATACTCCCGTGTCTGGCGAACGCATTGACCTAACCCAAAAATTCCTGTTGCGTCTGAAAGTAGAAGCTCGCCCGATTACAACGGTATGTGTATTTTTTCCCTAGGCCATTCTAGTTAAGCGTTTGGAGCAGCAGAATTGCGAAAAATTTTTTGCGTTCTCAACCATTTCTTGGCTTCAAACTCCCATATCTCGCTAATGGATTGACCCAACCCAAAAATTCCTGTTGCGTCTGAAAGTAGAAACTCGCCCGATTACAACGGTATGTGTACTTTTTCCCTAGGCCATTTTGGTTTCGCGTTTGGAGCAGCAGAATTGTGAAAAATTTTTTGCCTTGTCAACCATTTCTTGGCTTCAAACTCCCATATCTCGCGAACGGATTGACATAACCCAAAAATTCGTGTTGCGTCTGAAAGTAGAAACTCGCACGATTACAACGGTATGTGTATTTTTTCCCTAGGCCATTCTGGTTAAGCATTTGGAGCAGCAGAATTGCGAAAAATTTGGTGTGTTTTCAACCATTTCTTGGCTTCAAACTCCCATATCTCGCGAACGGATTGGCCTAACCCAAAGATACCTATTGCATCTGAAAGTAGAAACTCGCCCGATTACAACTGTATGTGTATTTTTTCCCTAGGCCATTCTGGTTAAGCGATTGGAGAGGCAGAAGTGCGAAAAATTTGTTGTCTTGTCAACCATTTCTTGGCTTCAAACTCCCATATCTCGCGAACGGATTGACCTAACCCAAAAATTCCTGCTGCGTCTGAAAGTAGAAACTCGCCCGATTACAACGGTATGCGTATTTTTTCCCTAGGCCATTCTGGTTAAGCGATTGGAGCAGCAGAAGTACGAAAAATTTGTTGTCTTGTCAACCATTTCTTGGCTTCAAACTCCCATATCTCGCGAACGGATTGACCTAACCCAAAAATTCCTATTGCATCTGAAAGCAGAAACTCGCCCGATTACAACGGTATGTGCATTTTTCCCCTAGGCCATTCTGGATAAGCGTTTGGAGCAGCAGAATTGCGAAAAATTTTTTGCGTTCTCAACCATTTCTTGGCTTCAAACTCCCATATCTCGCGAATGGATTGACCCAACCCAAAAATTCCTGTTGCGTCTGAAAGTAGAAACTCGCCCGATTACAACGGTATGTGTATTTTTTCCCTAGGCCCTTCTGGTTAAGCGATTGGAGCAGCAGAAGTGCAAAAAATTTGTTGTCTTGTCAACCATTTCTTAGCTTCAAACTCCCATATCTCGCGAACGGATTGACCTAACCCAAAAATTCCTATTGCATCTGAAAGCAGAAACTCGCCCGATTACAACGGTATGTGCATTTTTCCCCTAGGCCACTCTGGTTAAGCGTTTGGAGCAGCAGAATTGCGAAAAATTTTTTGCGTTCTCAACCATTTCTTGGCTTCATACTCCCGTGTCTGGCGAACGCATTGACCTAACCCAAAAATTCCTGTTGCGTCTGAAAGTAGAAACTCGCCCGATTACAACGGCATGTGTACTTTTTCCCTAGGCCATTCTGGCTTCGCGTTTGGAGCAGCAGAATTGCGAAAAATTTTTTGCCTTGTGAACCATCTCTTGGCTTCAAACTTCCATATCTCGCGAACGGATTGACATAATACAAAAATTCCTGTTGCGTCTGAAAGTAGAAGCTCGCCCGATTACAACGGTATGTGTATTTTTTCCCTAGGCCATTCTGCTTAAGCGTTTGGAGCAGCAGAATTGCGCAAAATTTTTTGCGTTCTCAACCATTTCTTGGCTTCAAACTCACATATCTCGCGAACGGATTGACCCAACCCAAAAATTCGTGTTGCGTCTGAAAGTAGAAACTCGCCCGATTACAACGGTATGTGTACCTTTTCCCTAGGCCATTTTGGTTTCGCGTTTGGAGCAGCAGAATTGCGAAAAATTTGTTGTCTTGTCAACCATTTCTTAGCTTCATACTCCCATATCTCGCGAACGGATTGACCTAACCCAAAAGTTCCTATTGCATCTGAAAGTAGAAACTCGCCCGATTACAACGGTATGTGTATTTTTTCCCTAGGCCTTTCTGGTTAAGCGTTTGGAGCAGCAGAATTGCGAAAAATTTTGTGCGTTCTCAACCATTTCTTGGCTTCAAACTCCCATATCTTGCGAACGGATTGGCCTAACCCAAAAATTCCTATTGCATCTGAAAGTAGAAACTCGCCCGATTACAACGGTATGTGCATTTTTTCCCTAGGCCATTCTGGATAAGCGTTTGGAGCAGCAGAATTGCGAAAAATTTTTTGCGTTCTCAACCATTTCTTGGCTTCAAGCTCCCATATCTCGCGAATGGATTGACCCAACCCAAAAATTCCGGTTGCGTCTGAAAGTAGAAACTCGCCCGATTACAACGGTATGTGTATTTTTTCCCTAGGCCATTCTGGATAAGCGTTTGGAGCAGCAGAACTGCGAAAAATTTTTTGCGTTCTCATCCATTTCTTGGCTTCAAACTCCCATTACTCGCGAATGGATTGACCCAACCCAAAAATTCCTGTTGCGTCTGAAAGTAGAAACTCGCCCGATTACAACGGTATGTGTACTTTCTCCCTAGGCCATTCTGGTTAAGCGATTGGAGCAGCAGAAGTACGAAAAATTTGTTGTCTTGTCAACCGTTTCTTAGCTTCAAACTCCCATATCTCGCGAACGGATTGGCCTAACCCAAAAATTTCTATTGCATCTGAAAGTAGAAACTCGCCCGATTACAACTGTATGTTTTTTTTTCCCTAGGCCATTCTGGTTAAGCGATTGGAGCAGCAGAAGTGCGAAAAATTTGTTGTCTTGTCAACCATTTCTTAGCTTCAAACTCCCATATCTCGCGAACGGATTGACCTAACCCAAAAGTTCCTATTGCATCTGAAAGTAGAAACTCGCTCGATTACAACGGTATGTGTATTTTTTCGCTAGGCCATTCTGATTAAGCGTTTGGAGCAGCAGAATTGCGAAAAATTTTTTGCGTTCTCAACCATTCATTGGCTTCAAACTCCCATATCTCGCGAACGGATTGGCCTAACCCAAAAATTCCTATTGCATCTGAAAGTAGAAACTCGCCCGATTACAACTGTATGTGTATTTTTTCCCTAGGCCATTCTGGATAAGCGTTTGGAGCAGCAGAATTGCGAAAAATTTTTTGCGTTCTCAACCATTTCTTGGCTTCAAACTCCCATATCTCGGGGAATGGATTGACCCAACCCAAAAATTCCTGTTGCGTCTGAAAGTAGAAACTCGCCCCATTACAAAGGTATGTGTACTTCCTCCCTAGGCCATTTTGGTTTCGCGTTTGGAGCAGCAGAATTGCGAAAAATTTTTTGCCTTGTCAACCATTTCTTGGCTTCAAACTCCCATATCTCGCGAACGGATTGACATAACCCAAAAATTACTGTTGCGTCTGAAAGTAGAAACTCGCCCGATTACAACGGTATGTGTACTGTCTCCCTAGGCCATTCTGGTTAAGCGATTGGAGCAGCAGAAGTACGAAAAATTTGTTGTCTTGTCAACCATTTCTTGGCTTCAAACTCCCATATCTCGCGAATGGATTGACCCAACCCAAAAATTCCTGTTGCGTCTGAAAGTAGAAACTCGCCCGATTACAACGGTATGTGTATTTTTTCCCTAGGCCATTCTGGATAAGCGTTTGGAGCAGCAGAATTGCGAAAAATTTTTTGCGTTCTCAACCATTTATTGGCTTCAAACTCCCATATCTCGCGAATGGATTGACCCAACCCAAAAATTCCTGTTGCGTCTGAAAGTAGAAACTCGCCCGATTACAACGGTATGTGTACTGTCTCCCTAGGCCATTCTGGTTAAGCGATTGGAGCAGCAGAAGTACGAAAAATTTGTTGTCTTGTCAACCATTTCTTGGCTTCAAACTCCCATATCTCGCGAACGCATTGACATAACCCAAAAATTCCTATTGCATCTGAAAGTAGAAACTCGCCCGATTACAACGGTATGTGTATTTTTTCCCTAGGCCATTCTGATTAAGCGTTTGGAGCAGCAGAATTGCGAAAAATTTTGGGCCTTCTCAACCATTTCTTGGCTTCAAACTCCCATATCTCGCGAACGGATTGACATAAACCAAAAATTACTGTTGCGTCTGAAAGTAGAAACTCGCACGATTACAAAGGTATGTGTATTTTTTCCCTAGGCCATTCTGGTTAAGCGTTTGGAGCAGCAGAATTGCGAAAAATTTTTTGCGTTCTCAACCATTTCTTGGCTTCAAACTCCCATATCTCGCGAACGGATTGACCCAACACAAAAATTCCTGTTGCGTCTGAAAGTAGAAACTCGCCCGATTACAACGGTATGCGTATTTTTTCCCTAGGCCATTCTTGTTAAGCGTTGGAAGCAGCAGAATTGCGAAAAATTTTTTGCGTTCTCAACCATTTCTTGGCTTCAAACTCCCATATCTCGCGAACGGATTGACATAACCCAAAAATTCGTGATGCGTCTGAAAGTAGAAACTCGCACGATTACAACGGTATGTGTATTTTTTCCCTAGGCCATTCTGGTTAAGCGTTTGGAGCAGCAGAATTGCGAAAAATTTTTTACGTTCTCAACCATTTCTTGGCTTCAAACTCCCATATCTCGCGAACGGATTGACCCAACCCAAAAATTCCTGTTGCGTCTGAAAGTAGAAACTCGCCCGATTACAACGGTATGTTTACCTTTTCCCTAGGCCATTCTGGTTTCGCGTTTGGAGCTGCAGAATTGCTTAAAATTTTTTGTCTTCTCAACCATTTCTTGGCTTCAAACTCCCATATCTCGCGAACGGATTGACCTAACCCAAAAATTCCTGCTGCGTCTGAAAGTAGAAACTCGCCCGATTACAACGATATGTGTATTTTTTCCCTAGGCCATTCTGGTTAAGCGTTTGGAGCAGCAGAATTGCGAAAAATTTTTTGTCTTCTCAACCATTTCTTGGATTCAAACTCCCATATCTCGCGAACGGATTGACCTAACCCAAAAATTCCCGCTGCGTCTGAAAGTAGAAACTCGCCCGATTACAACGGTATGCGTATTTTTTCCCTAGGCCATTCTTGTTAAGCGTTTGAAGCAGCAGAATTGCGAAAAATTTTTTGCGTTCTCAACCATTTCTTGGCTTCAAACTCCCATATCTCGCGAACGGATTGACATAACCCAAAAATTACTGTTGCGTCTGAAATTAGAAACTCGCACGATTACAACGGTATGTGTATTTTTTCCCTAGGCCATTCTGCTTAAGCGTGTGGAGCAGCGGAATTGCGAAAAATTTTTTGCGTTCTCAACCATTTCTTGGCTTCAAACTCCCATATCTCGTGAATGGATTGACCCAACCCAAAAATTCCTGTTGCGTCTGAAAGTAGAAACTCGCCCGATTACAACGGTATGTGTATTTTTTCCCTAGGCCATTCTGGATAAGCGTTTGGAGCAGCAGAATTGCGAAAAATTTTTTGCGTTCTCAACCATTTATTGGCTTCAAACTCCCATATCTCGCGAATGGATTGACCCAACCCAAAAATTCCTGTTGCGTCTGAAAGTAGAAACTCGCCCGATTACAACGGTATGTTTACCTTTTCCCTAGGCCATTCTGGTTTCGCGTTTGGAGCAGCAGAATTGCGAAAAATTTTTTGCCTTGTCAACCATTTCTTGGCTTCAAACTCCCATATCTCGCGAACGCATTGACATAACCCAAAAATTCCTATTGCATCTGAAAGTAGAAACTCGCCCGATTACAACGGTATGTGTATTTTTTCCCTAGGCCATTCTGATTAAGCGTTGGGAGCAGCAGAATTGCGAAAAATTTTGGGCCTTCTCAACCATTTCTTGGCTTCAAACTCCCATATCTCGCGAACGGATTGACATAAACCAAAAATTACTGTTGCGTCTGAAAGTAGAAACTCGCACGATTACAAAGGTATATGTATTTTTTCCCTAGGCCATTCTGGTTAAGCGTTTGGAGCAGCAGAATTGCGAAAAATTTTTTGCGTTCTCAACCATTTCTTGGCTTCAAACTCCCATATCTCGCGAACGGATTGACCCAACACAAAAATTCCTGTTGCGTCTGAAAGTAGAAACTCGCCCGATTACAACGGTATGCGTATTTTTTCCCTAGGCCATTCTTGTTAAGCGTTTGACGCAGCAGAATTGCGAAAAATTTTTTGCGTTCTCAACCATTTCTTGGCTTCAAACTCCCATATCTCGCGAACGGATTGACATAACCCAAAAATTCGTGATGCGTCTGAAAGTAGAAACTCGCACGATTACAACGGTATGTGTATTTTTTCCCTAGGCCATTCTGGTTAAGCGTTTGGAGCAGCAGAATTGCGAAAAATTTTTTACGTTCTCAACCATTTCTTGGCTTCAAACTCCCATATGACGCGAACGGATTGACCCAACCCAAAAATTCCTGTTGCGTCTGAAAGTAGAAACTCGCCCGATTACAACGGTATGTGTATTTTTTCCCTAGGCCATTCTGGTTAAGCGTTTGGAGCAGCAGAATTGCGAAAAATTTTTTACGTTCTCAACCATTTCTTGGCTTCAAACTCCCATATCTCGCGAACGGATTGACCCAAGCCAAAAATTCCTGTTGCGTCTGAAAGTAGAAACTCGCCCGATTACAACGGTATGTTTACCTTTTCCCTAGGCCATTCTGGTTTCGCGTTTGGAGCTGCAGAATTGCGAAAAATTTTTTGTCTTCTCAACCATTTCTTGGCTTCAAACTCCCATATCTCGCGAACGGATTGACCTAACCCAAAAATTCCTGCTGCGTCTGAAAGTAGAAACTCGCCCGATTACAACGGTATGTGTATTTTTTCCCTAGGCTATTCTGGTTAAGCGTTTGGAGCAGCAGAATTGCGAAAAATTTTTTGTCTTCTCAACCATTTCTTGGCTTCAAACTCCCATATCTCGCGAACGGATTGACATAACCCAAAAATTCCTGTTGCGTCTGAAAGTAGAAACTCGCACGATTACAACGGTATGTGTATTTTTTCCCTAGGCCATTCTGGTTTCGCGTTTGGTGCAGCAGAATTGCGAAAAATTTTTTGCCTTGTAAACCATTTCTTAGCTTCAAACTCCCATATCTCGCGAACGGATTGACATAACCCAAAAATTCCTATTGCACCTGAAAGTAGAAACTTGCCCGATTACAACGGTATGTGTATTTTTTCCCTAGGCCATTCTGGTTAAGTGTTTGGAGCAGCAGAATTGCGAAAAATTTTGGGCCTTCTCAACCATTTCTTGGCTGCAAACTCCCATATCTCGCGAACGGATTGACCTAACCAAAAAATTCCTATTGCATCCGAAAGTAGAAACTCGCCCGATTACAATGGTATGTGCATTTTTTCCCTAGGCCATTCTGGTTAAGCGTTTGGAGCAGCAGAATTGCGAAAAATTTGTTCTCTTCTCAACCATTTCTTAGCTTCAAACTCCTATATCTCGCGAAAGGATTGACATAACCCAAAAATTCCTATTGCATCTGAAAGTAGAAACTCGCCCGATTAAAACGGTATGCGTATTTTTTCCCTAGGACATTCTGGTTAAGCGATTGGCACAGCAGAAGCGCGACAAATTTTTTGCGTTCCAACCATTTCTTGGCTTCAAACTCTCATATCTCGCGAACGGATTGACCCAACCCAAAAATTCCTGTTGCGTCTGAAAGTAGAAACTCGCCCGATTACAACGGTATGTGTACTTTTTCCCTAGGCCATTCTGGTTTCGCGTTTGGAGCAGCAGAATTGCGAAAAATTTCTTGCCTTGTCAACCATTTCTTGGCTTCAAACTCCCATATCCCGCGAACGGATTGACATAACCCAAAAATTCCTGTTGCGTCTGAAAGTAGAAACTCGCACGATTACAACGGTATATGTATTTTTTCCTTAGGCCATTCTGGTTAAGCGTTTGGAGCAGCAGAATTGCGAAAAATTTTTTGCGTTCTCAACCATTTCTTGGCTTCAAACTCCCATATCTCGCGAACGGATTGACCCAACCCAAAAATTCGTGTTGCGTCTGAAAGTAGAAACTCGCCCGATTACAACGGTATGTGTACTTTTTCCCTAGGCCATTTTGGTTTCGCGTTTGGAGCAGCAGAATTGCGAAAAATTTGTTGTCTTGTCAACCATTTCTTAGCTTCATACTCCCATATCTCGCGAACGGATTGACCTAACCCAAAAGTTCCTATTGCATCTGAAAGTAGAAACTCGCCCGATTACAACGGTATGTGTATTTTTTCCCTAGGCCTTTCTGGTTAAGCGTTTGGAGCAGCAGAATTGCGAAAAATTTTGTGCGTTCTCAACCATTTCTTGGCTTCAAACTCCCATATCTTGCGAACGGATTGGCCTAACCCAAAAATTCCTATTGCATCTGAAAGTAGAAACTCGCCCGATTACAACGGTATGTGTATTTTTTCCCTAGGCCATTCTGGATAAGCGTTTGGAGCAGCAGCATTGCGAAAAATTTTTTGCGTTCTCAACCATTTCTTGGCTTCAAACTCCCATTACTCGCGAATGGATTGACCCAACCCAAAATATCCTGTTGCGTCTGAAAGTAGAAACTCGCCCGATTACAACGGTATGTGTACTTTTTCCCTAGGCCATTTTGGTTTCGCGTTTGGAGCAGCAGAATTGCGAAAAATTTTTTGCCTTGTCAACCATTTCTTCGCTTCAAACGCCCATATCTCGCGAACGGATTGACATAACCCAAAAATTCCTGTTGCGTCTGAAAGTAGAAACTCGCACGATTACAACGGTATGTGTATTTTTTCCCTAGGCCATTCTGGTTAAGCGATTGGAGCAGCAGAACTGCGAAAAATTTATTGTCTTGTCAACCATTTCTTAGCTTCAAACTCCCATATCTCGCGTACGGATTGACCTAACCCAAAAATTCCTACTGCATCTGAAAGTAGAAACTCGCCCGATTACAACGGTATGTGCATTTTTTCCCTAGGCCATTCTGGATAAGCGTTTGGAGCAGCAGAATTGCGAAAAATTTTTTGCGTTCTCAACCATTTCTTGGCTTCAAGCTCCCATATCTCGCGAATGGATTGACCCAACCCAAAAATTCCGGTTGCGTCTGAAAGTAGAAACTCGCCCGATTACAACGGTATGTGTATTTTTTCCCTAGGCCATTCTGGATAAGCGTTTGGAGCAGCAGAATTGCGAAAAATTTTTTGCGTTCTCATCCATTTCTTGGCTTCAAACTCCCATTACTCGCGAATGGATTGACCCAACCCAAAAATTCCTGTTGCGTCTGAAAGTAGAAACTCGCCCGATTACAACGGTATGTGTACTTTCTCCCTAGGCCATTCTGGTTAAGCGATTGGAGCAGCAGAAGTACGAAAAATTTGTTGTCTTGTCAACCGTTTCTTAGCTTCAAACTCCCATATCTCGCGAACGGATTGGCCTAACCCAAAAATTTCTATTGCATCTGAAAGTAGAAACTCGCCCGATTACAACTGTATGTTTTTTTTTCCCTAGGCCATTCTGGTTAAGCGATTGGAGCAGCAGAAGTGCGAAAAATTTGTTGTCTTGTCAACCATTTCTTAGCTTCAAACTCCCATATCTCGCGAACGGATTGACCTAACCCAAAAGTTCCTATTGCATCTGAAAGTAGAAACTCGCCCGATTACAACGGTATGTGTATTTTTTCGCTAGGCCATTCTGATTAAGCGTTTGGAGCAGCAGAATTGCGAAAAATTTTTTGCGTTCTCAACCATTTATTGGCTTCAAACTCCCATATCTCGCGAACGGATTGGCCTAACCCAAAAATTCCTATTGCATCTGAAAGTAGAAACTCGCCCGATTACAACTGTATGTGTATTTTTTCCCTAGGCCATTCTGGATAAGCGTTTGGAGCAGCAGAATTGCGAAAAATTTTTTGCGTTCTCAACCATTTCTTGGCTTCAAACTCCCATATCTCGGGGAATGGATTGACCCAACCCAAAAATTCCTGTTGCGTCTGAAAGTAGAAACTCGCCCCATTACAAAGGTATGTGTACTTCCTCCCTAGGCCATTTTGGTTTCGCGTTTGGAGCAGCAGAATTGCGAAAAATTTTTTGCGTTCTCAACCATTTCTTGGCTTCAAACTCCCATATCTCGCGAACGGATTGACATAACCCAAAAATTCGTGATGCGTCTGAAAGTAGAAACTCGCACGATTACAACGGTATGTGTACTTTCTCCCTAGGCCATTCTGGTTAAGCGATTGGAGCAGCAGAAGTACGAAAAATTTGTTGTCTTGTCAACCATTTCTTGGCTTCAAACTCCCATATCTCGCGAACGCATTGACATAACCCAAAAATTCCTATTGCATCTGAAAGTAGAAACTCGCCCGATTACAACGGTATGTGTATTTTTTCCCTAGGCCATTCTGATTAAG
Source organism: Ptiloglossa arizonensis (assembly GCF_051014685.1). Taxonomy (NCBI): domain Eukaryota; kingdom Metazoa; phylum Arthropoda; class Insecta; order Hymenoptera; family Colletidae; genus Ptiloglossa; species Ptiloglossa arizonensis. The sequence goes on from NW_027478953.1 coordinate 202,714, forward strand.
CGTTTGGAGCAGCAGAATTGCGAAAAATTTTGGGCCTTCTCAACCATTTCTTGGCTTCAAACTCCCATATCTCGCGAACGGATTGACATAAACCAAAAATTACTGTTGCGTCTGAAAGTAGAAACTCGCACGATTACAAAGGTATGTGTATTTTTTCCCTAGGCCATTCTGGTTAAGCGTTTGGAGCAGCAGAATTGCGAAAAATTTTTTGCGTTCTCAACCATTTCTTGGCTTCAAACTCCCATATCTCGCGAACGGATTGACCCAACACAAAAATTCCTGTTGCGTCTGAAAGTAGAAACTCGCCCGATTACAACGGTATGCGTATTTTTTCCCTAGGCCATTCTTGTTAAGCGTTTGAAGCAGCAGAATTGCGAAAAATTTTTTGCGTTCTCAACCATTTCTTGGCTTCAAACTCCCATATCTCGCGAACGGATTGACATAACCCAAAAATTCGTGATGCGTCTGAAAGTAGAAACTCGCACGATTACAACGGTATGTGTATTTTTTCCCTAGGCCATTCTGGTTAAGCGTTTGGAGCAGCAGAATTGCGAAAAATTTTTTACGTTCTCAACCATTTCTTGGCTTCAAACTCCCATATCTCGCGAACGGATTGACCCAACCCAAAAATTCCTGTTGCGTCTGAAAGTAGAAACTCGCCCGATTACAACGGTATGTTTACCTTTTCCCTAGGCCATTCTGGTTTCGCGTTTGGAGCTGCAGAATTGCTTAAAATTTTTTGTCTTCTCAACCATTTCTTGGCTTCAAACTCCCATATCTCGCGAACGGATTGACCTAACCCAAAAATTCCTGCTGCGTCTGAAAGTAGAAACTCGCCCGATTACAACGATATGTGTATTTTTTCCCTAGGCCATTCTGGTTAAGCGTTTGGAGCAGCAGAATTGCGAAAAATTTTTTGTCTTCTCAACCATTTCTTGGCTTCAAACTCCCATATCTCGCGGACGGATTGACCTAACCCAAAAATTCCCGCTGCGTCTGAAAGTAGAAACTCGCCCGATTACAACGGTATGCGTATTTTTTCCCTAGGCCATTCTTGTTAAGCGTTTGAAGCAGCAGAATTGCGAAAAATTTTTTGCGTTCTCAACCATTTCTTGGCTTCAAACTCCCATATCTCGCGAACGGATTGACATAACCCAAAAATTCCTATTGCATCTGAAAGTAGAAACTCGCCCGATTACAACGGTATGTGTATTTTTTCCCTAGGCCATTCTGATTAAGCGTTTGGAGCAGCAGAATTGCGAAAAATTTTGGGCCTTCTCAACCATTTCTTGGCTTCAAACTCCCATATCTCGCGAACGGATTGACATAAACCAAAAATTACTGTTGCGTCTGAAAGTAGAAACTCGCACGATTACAAAGGTATGTGTATTTTTTCCCTAGGCCATTCTGGTTAAGCGTTTGGAGCAGCAGAATTGCGAAAAATTTTTTGCGTTCTCAACCATTTCTTGGCTTCAAACTCCCATATCTCGCGAACGGATTGACCCAAGCCAAAAATTCCTGTTGCGTCTGAAAGTAGAAACTCGCCCGATTACAACGGTATGTTTACCTTTTCCCTAGGCCATTCTGGTTTCGCGTTTGGAGCTGCAGAATTGCGAAAAATTTTTTGTCTTCTCAACCATTTCTTAGCTTCAAACTCCCATATCTCGCGAACGGATTGACATAACCCAAAAATTCCTATTGCATCTGAAAGTAGAAACTCGCCCGATTACAACGGTATGTGCATTTTTTCCCTAGGCCATTCTGGTTAAGCGTTTGGAGCAGCAGAATTGCGAAAAATTTTTTGCGTTCTCAACCATTTCTTGGCTTCAAACTCCCATATCTCGCGAACGGATTGACCCAACACAAAAATTCCTGTTGCGTCTGAAAGTAGAAACTCGCCCGATTACAACGGTATGTTTACCTTTTCCCTAGGCCATTCTGGTTTCGCGTTTGGAGCAGCAGAATTGCGAAAAATTTTTTGCCTTGTCAACCATTTCTTGGCTTCAAACTCCCATATCTCGCGAACGCATTGACATAACCCAAAAATTCCTATTGCATCTGAAAGTAGAAACTCGCCCGATTACAACGGTATGTGTATTTTTTCCCTAGGCCATTCTGATTAAGCGTTTGGAGCAGCAGAATTGCGAAAAATTTTGGGCCTTCTCAACCATTTCTTGGCTTCAAACTCCCATATCTCGCGAACGGATTGACATAAACCAAAAATTACTGTTGCGTCTGAAAGTAGAAACTCGCACGATTACAAAGGTATGTGTATTTTTTCCCTAGGCCATTCTGGTTAAGCGTTTGGAGCAGCAGAATTGCGAAAAATTTTTTGCGTTCTCAACCATTTCTTGGCTTCAAACTCCCATATCTCGCGAACGGATTGACCCAAGCCAAAAATTCCTGTTGCGTCTGAAAGTAGAAACTCGCCCGATTACAACGGTATGTTTACCTTTTCCCTAGGCCATTCTGGTTTCGCGTTTGGAGCTGCAGAATTGCGAAAAATTTTTTGTCTTCTCAACCATTTCTTGGCTTCAAACTCCCATATCTCGCGAACGGATTGACCTAACCCAAAAATTCCTGCTGCGTCTGAAAGTAGAAACTCGCCCGATTACAACGGTATGTGTATTTTTTCCCTAGGCTATTCTGGTTAAGCGTTTGGAGCAGCAGAATTGCGAAAAATTTTTTGTCTTCTCAACTATTTCTTGGCTTCAAGCTCCCATATCTCGCGAACGGATTGACATAACCCAAAAATTCCTGTTGCGTGTGAAAGTAGAAACTCGCACGATTACAACGGTATGTGTATTTTTTCCCTAGGCCATTCTGGTTTCGCGTTTGGTGCAGCAGAATTGCGAAAAATTTTTTGCCTTGTAAACCATTTCTTAGCTTCAAACTCCCATATCTCGCGAACGGATTGACATAACCCAAAAATTCCTATTGCACCTGAAAGTAGAAACTTGCCCGATTACAACGGTATGTGTTTTTTTTCCCTAGGCCATTCTGGTTAAGCGTTTGGAGCAGCAGAATTGCGAAAAATTTTGGGCCTTCTCAACCATTTCTTGGCTGCAAACTCCCATATCTCGCGAACGGATTGACCTAACCCAAAAATTCCTATTGCATCCGAAAGTAGAAACTCGCCCGATTACAATGGTATGTGCATTTTTTCCCTAGGCCATTCTGGTTAAGCGTTTGGAGCAGCAGAATTGCGAAAACTTTGTTCTCTTCTCAACCATTTCTTAGCTTCAAACTCCAATATCTCGCGAAAGGATTGACATAACCCAAAAATTCCTATTGCATCTGAAAGTAGAAACTCGCCCGATTACAACGGTATGTGTACTTTCTCCCTAGGCCATTCTGGTTAAGCGATTGGAGCAGCAGAAGTACGAAAAATTTGTTGTCTTGTCAACCGTTTCTTAGCTTCAAACTCCCATATCTCGCGAACGGATTGGCCTAACCCAAAAATTTCTATTGCATCTGAAAGTAGAAACTCGCCCGATTACAACTGTATGTTTTTTTTTCCCTAGGCCATTCTGGTTAAGCGATTGGAGCAGCAGAATTGCGAAAAATTTCTTGCCTTGTCAACCATTTCTTGGCTTCAAACTCCCATATCCCGCGAACGGATTGACATAATCCAAAAATTCCTGTTGCGTCTGAAAGTAGAAACTCGCACGATTACAACGGTATATGTATTTTTTCCTTAGGCCATTCTGGTTAAGCGTTTGGAGCAGCAGAATTGCGAAAAATTTTTTGCGTTCTCAACCATTTCTTGGCTTCAAACTCCCATATCTCGCGAACGGATTGACCCAACCCAAAAATTCTAGTTGCGTCTGAAAGTAGAAACTCGCCCGATTACAACGGTATGTGTACTTTTTCCCTAGACCATTCTGGTTTCGCGTTTGGAGCAGCAGAATTGCGAAAAACTTTTTGCCTTGTCAACCATTTCTTGGCTTCAAACTACCATATCTCGCGAACGGATTGACATAACCCAAAAATTCCTATTGCGTCTGAAAGTAGAAACTCGCACGATTACAACGGAATGTGTATTTTTTCCCTAGGCCATTCTGGTTAAGCGTTTGGAGCAGCAGAAGTGCGAAAAATTTTGTGCCTTCTCAACCATTTCTTGGCTTCAAACTCCCATATCTCGCGAACGGATTGACCTAACCCAAAAATTGCTGTTGCGTCGGAAAGTAGAAACTCGCACGATTACAACGGAATGTGTATTTTTTCCCTAGGTCATTCTGGTTAAGCGTTTGGAGCAGCAGAATTGCGAAAAATTTTGTGCCTTCTCAACCATTTCTTGGCTTCAAACTCCCATATCTCGCGAACGGATTGACCTAACCCAAAAATTCCTATTGCATCTGAAAGTAGAATCTCGCCCGATTACAACGGTATGTGCATTTTTCATTAGGCCATTCTGGTTAAGCGTTTGGAGCAGCAGAATTGCGAAAAATTTATTCTCTTCTCATCCATTTCTTAGCTTCAAACTCCCATATCTCGCGAACGGATTGACCTAACCCAAAAATTCCTATTGCATCTGAAAGTAGAAACTCGGCCGATTACGACGGTAGGTGTATTTTTTCCCTATGCCATTCTGGTTATGCGTTTGGAGCAGCAGAAATGCGAAAAATTTGTTGTCTTGTCGACCATTTCTTAGTTTCAAACTCCCATATCTCGCGAACGGATTGACCTAACCCAAACATTCCTATTGCATCTGAAAATAGAAACTCGCCCGATTACAACTGTATGTGCATTTTTCCCTAGGCCATTCTCGTTAAGCGTTTGGAGCAGCAGAATTGCGAAAAATTTATTCTCTTCTCATCCATTTCTTAGCTTCAAACTCCCATATCTCGCGAACGGATTGACCTAACCCAAAAATTCCTATTGCATCTGAAAGTAGAAACTCGCCCGATTACGACGGTAGGTGTATTTTTTCCCCATGCCATTCTGGTTATGCGTTTGGAGCAGCAGAATTGCGAAAAATTTGTTCTCTTCTCAACCATTTCTTAGCTTCAAACTCCTATATCTCGCGAAAGGATTGACATAACCCAAAAATTGCTGTTGCGTCTGAAAGTAGAAACTCGCCCGATTACAACGGAATGTGTATTTTTTCCCTAGGTCATTCTGGTTAAGCGTTTGGAGCAGCAGAATTGCGAAAAATTTTGTGCCTTCTCAACCATTTCTTGGCTTCAAACTCCCATATCTCGCGAACGGATTGACCTAACCCAAAAATTCCTATTGCATCTGAAAGTAGAAACTCGCCCGATTACAACGGTATGTGCATTTTTCCCTAGGCCATTCTCGTTAAGCGTTTGGAGCAGCAGAATTGCGAAAAATTTATTCTCTTCTCGTCCATTTCTTAGCTTCAAACTCCCATATCTCGCGAACGGATTGACCTAACCCAAAAATTCCTATTGCATCTGAAAGTAGAAACTCGCCCGATTACGACGGTAGGTGTATTTTTTCCCCATGCCATTCTGGTTATGCGTTTGGAGCAGCAGAATTGCGAAAAATTTGTTCTCTTCTCAACCATTTCTTAGCTTCAAACTCCTATATCTCGCGAAAGGATTGACATAACCCAAAAATTGCTGTTGCGTCTGAAAGTAGAAACTCGCCCGATTACAACGGAATGTGTATTTTTTCCCTAGGCCATTCTGGTTAAGCGTTTGGAGCAGCAGAATTGCGAAATATTTTTTGCCTTCTCAACCATTTCTTGGCTTCAAACTCCCATATCTCGCGAACGGATTGACCTAACCCAAAAATTCCTATTGCATCTCAAAGTAGAAACTCGCCCGATTACAATGGTATGTGCATTTTTTCCCTAGGCCATTCTGGTTATGCGTTTGGAGCAGCAGAATTGCGAAAAATTTGTTGCCTTCTCTTCCATTACTTGGCTTCAAACTCCCATATCTCGCGAACGGATTGACCTAACCCAAAAATTCCTATTGCATCTGAAAGTAGAAACTCGCCCGATTACGACGGTATGTGTATTTTTTCCCTATGGCATTCTGGTTATACGTTTGGAGCAGCAGAATTGCGAAAAATTTGTTGTCTTCTCAACCATTTCTTAGATTCAAACTCCCATATATCGCGAACGGATTGACCTAACCCACAAATTCCTATTGCATCTGAAAGTAGAAACTCCCCCGATTAAAACGGTATGCGTATTTTTTCCCTAGGCCATTCTGGTTAAGCGATTGGAGCAGCAGAAGGGCGAAAAATTTGTTGTCTTGTCGACCATTTCTTAGTTTCAAACTCCCATATCTCGCGAACGGATTGACCTAACCCAAAAATTCCTATTGCATCTGAAAGTAGAAACTCGCCCGATTACAACTGTATGTGCATTTTTCCCTAGGCCATTCTCGTTAAGCGTTTGGAGCAGCAGAATTGCGAAAAATTTATTCTCTTCTCATCCATTTCTTAGCTTCAAACTCCCATATCTCGCGAACGGATTGACCTAACCCAAAAATTCCTATTGCATCTGAAAGTAGAAACTCGCCCGATTACGACGGTAGGTGTATTTTTTCCCCATGCCATTCTGGTTATGCGTTTGGAGCAGCAGAATTGCGAAAAATTTGTTCTCTTCTCAACCATTTCTTAGCTTCAAACTCCTATATCTCGCGAAAGGATTGACATAACCCAAAAATTGCTGTTGCGTCTGAAAGTAGAAACTCGCCCGATTACAACGGAATGTGTATTTTTTCCCTAGGTCATTCTGGTTAAGCGTTTGGAGCAGCAGAATTGCGAAAAATTTTGTGCCTTCTCAACCATTTCTTGGCTTCAAACTCCCATATCTCGCGAACGGATTGACCTAACCCAAAAATTCCTATTGCATCTGAAAGTAGAAACTCGCCCGATTACAACGGTATGTGCATTTTTCCCTAGGCCATTCTCGTTAAGCGTTTGGAGCAGCAGAATTGCGAAAAATTTATTCTCTTCTCATCCATTTCTTAGCTTCAAACTCCCATATCTCGCGAACGGATTGACCTAACCCAAAAATTCCTATTGCATCTGAAAGTAGAAACTCGCCCGATTACGACGGTAGGTGTATTTTTTCCCCATGCCATTCTGGTTATGCGTTTGGAGCAGCAGAATTGCGAAAAATTTGTTCTCTTCTCAACCATTTCTTAGCTTCAAACTCCTATATCTCGCGAAAGGATTGACATAACCCAAAAATTGCTGTTGCGTCTGAAAGTAGAAACTCGCCCGATTACAACGGAATGTGTATTTTTTCCCTAGGCCATTCTGGTTAAGCGTTTGGAGCAGCAGAATTGCGAAATATTTTTTGCCTTCTCAACCATTTCTTGGCTTCAAACTCCCATATCTCGCGAACGGATTGACCTAACCCAAAAATTCCTATTGCATCTGAAAGTAGAAACTCGCCCGATTACAATGGTATGTGCATTTTTTCCCTAGGCCATTCTGGTTATGCGTTTGGAGCAGCAGAATTGCGAAAAATTTGTTGCCTTCTCTTCCATTACTTGGCTTCAAACTCCCATATCTCGCGAACGGATTGACCTAACCCAAAAATTCCTATTGCATCTGAAAGTAGATACTCGCCCGATTACAACGGTATGTGCATTTTTTCCCTAGGCCATTGTGGTTAAGCGTTTGGAGCAGCAGAATTGCGAAATATTTTTTGCCTTCTCAACCATTTCTTGGCTTCAAACTCCCATATCTCGCGAGCGGATTGACCTAACCCAAAAATTCCTATTGCATCTGAAAGTAGAAACTCGCCCGATTACGACGGTATGTGTATTTTTTCCCTATGGCATTCTGGTTATACGTTTGGAGCAGCAGAATTGCGAAAAATTTGTTGTCTTCTCAACCATTTCTTAGATTCAAACTCCCATATATCGCGAACGGATTGACCTAACCCACAAATTCCTATTGCATCTGAAAGTAGAAACTCCCCCGATTAAAACGGTATGCGTATTTTTTCCCTAGGCCATTCTGGTTAAGCGATTGGAGCAGCAGAAGGGCGAAAAATTTGTTGTCTTGTCGACCATTTCTTAGTTTCAAACTCCCATATCTCGCGAACGGATTGACCTAACCCAAAAATTCCTATTGCATCTGAAAGTAGAAACTCGCCCGATTACGACGGTAGGTGTATTTTTTCCCTATGCCATTCTGGTTATGCGTTTGGAGCAGCAGAAGTGCGAAAAATTTGTTGTCTTCTCAACCATTTCTTAGATTCAAACTCCCATATATCGCGAACGGATTGACCTAACCCACAAATTCCTATTGCATCTGAAAGTAGAAACTCGCCCGATTAAAACGGTATGCGTATTTTTTCCCTAGGGCATTCTGGTTAAGCGATTGGAGCAGCAGAAGTGCGAAAAATTTTGTGCCTTCTCAACCATTACTTGGCTTCAAACTCCCATATCTCGCGAACGGATTGACCTAACCCAAAAATTCCTGTTGCGTCTGAAAGTAGAAACTCGCCCGATTACAACGGTATGTGTACTTTTTCCCTAGGCCATTCTGGTTTCGCGTTTGGAACAGCTGAATTGCGAAAAATTTTTTGCCTTGTCAACCATTTCTTGGCGTCAAACTCCCATATCTCGCGAACGGGTTGACCTAACCCAAAAATTTCTATTGCATTTGAAAGTAGAAACTCGCCCGATTACAACGGTATGTATATTTTTTCCCTAGGCCATTCTGTTTAAGCGTTTGGAGCAGCAGAAATGCGAAAAATTTTGTGCCTTCTAAACCATTACTTGGCTTCAAACTCCCATATCTCGCGAACGAATTGACCTAACCCACAAATTCTTGTTGCGTCTGAAAGTAGAAACTCGCCCGATTACAACGGTAGGTGTATTTTTTCCCTATGCCATTCTGGTTATGCGTTTGGAGCAGCAGAATTGCGAAAAATTTGTTGCCTTCTCAACCATTTCTTGGGTTCAAACTCCCATATCTCGCGAACGGATTGACATAACCCAAAAATTCCTATTGCATCTGAAAGTAGATACTCGCCCGATTACAACGGTATGTGCATTTTTTCCCTAGGCCATTCTGGTTAAGCGATTGGAGCAGCAGAATTGCGAAAAATTTATTCTCTTCTCATCCATTTCTTAGCTTCAAACTCCCATATCTCGCGAACGGATTGACCTAACCCAAAAATTCCTATTGCACCTGAAAGTAGAAACTCGCCCGATTACAACGGTATGTGTACTTTTTCCCTAGGCCATTCTGGTTTCGCGCTTGGAGCAGCTGAATTGCGAAAAATTTTTCGCCTTGTCAACCATTTCTTGGCTTCAAACTCCCATATCTCGCGAACGGATTGACCTAACTCAAAAATTCCTATTGCATCTGAAAGTAGAAGCTCGCCGGGTTACAACGGTATGTGCATTTTTTCCCTAGGCCATTCTGGTTAAGCGATTGGAGCAGCAGAAGGGCGAAAAATTTGTTGTCTTGTCGACCATTTCTTAGTTTCAAACTCCCATATCTCGCGAACGGATTGACCTAACCCAAAAATTCCTATTGCATCTGAAAGTAGAAACTCGCCCGATTACGACGGTAGGTGTATTTTTTCCCTATGCCATTCTGGTTATGCGTTTGGAGCAGCAGAAGTGCGAAAAATTTGTTGTCTTCTCAACCATTTCTTAGATTCAAACTCCCATATATCGCGAACGGATTGACCTAACCCACAAATTCCTATTGCATCTGAAAGTAGAAACTCGCCCGATTAAAACGGTATGCGTATTTTTTCCCTAGGGCATTCTGGTTAAGCGATTGGAGCAGCAGAAGTGCGAAAAATTTTGTGCCTTCTCAACCATTACTTGGCTTCAAACTCCCATATCTCGCGAACGGATTGACCTAACCCAAAAATTCCTGTTGCGTCTGAAAGTAGAAACTCGCCCGATTACAACGGTATGTGTACTTTTTCCCTAGGCCATTCTGGTTTCGCGTTTGGAACAGCTGAATTGCGAAAAATTTTTTGCCTTGTCAACCATTTCTTGGCGTCAAACTCCCATATCTCGCGAACGGGTTGACCTAACCCAAAAATTTCTATTGCATTTGAAAGTAGAAACTCGCCCGATTACAACGGTATGTATATTTTTTCCCTAGGCCATTCTGTTTAAGCGTTTGGAGCAGCAGAAATGCGAAAAATTTTGTGCCTTCTAAACCATTACTTGGCTTCAAACTCCCATATCTCGCGAACGAATTGACCTAACCCACAAATTCTTGTTGCGTCTGAAAGTAGAAACTCGCCCGATTACAACGGTAGGTGTATTTTTTCCCTATGCCATTCTGGTTATGCGTTTGGAGCAGCAGAATTGCGAAAAATTTGTTGCCTTCTCAACCATTTCTTGGGTTCAAACTCCCATATCTCGCGAACGGATTGACATAACCCAAAAATTCCTATTGCATCTGAAAGTAGATACTCGCCCGATTACAACGGTATGTGCATTTTTTCCCTAGGCCATTCTGGTTAAGCGATTGGAGCAGCAGAATTGCGAAAAATTTATTCTCTTCTCATCCATTTCTTAGCTTCAAACTCCCATATCTCGCGAACGGATTGACCTAACCCAAAAATTCCTATTGCACCTGAAAGTAGAAACTCGCCCGATTACAACGGTATGTGTACTTTTTCCCTAGGCCATTCTGGTTTCGCGCTTGGAGCAGCTGAATTGCGAAAAATTTTTCGCCTTGTCAACCATTTCTTGGCTTCAAACTCCCATATCTCGCGAACGGATTGACCTAACTCAAAAATTCCTATTGCATCTGAAAGTAGAAGCTCGCCGGGTTACAACGGTATGTGCATTTTTTCCCTAGGCCATTCTGGTTAAGCGATTGGAGCAGCAGAATTGCGAAAAATTTTTTGCGTTCTCAACCATTTCTTGGCTTCAAACTCCCATATCTCGCGAACGGAATGACCCAAGCCAAAAATTCCTGTTGTGTCTGAAAGTAGAAACTCGCACGATTAAAACGGAATGCGTATTTTTTCCCTAGGCCATTCTGGTTAAGCGATTGGAGCAGCAGAATTGCGAAAAATTTGTTGTCTTGTCGACCATTTCTTAGTTTCAAACTCCCATATCTCGCGAACGGATTGACCTAACCCAAAAATTCCTATTGGATCTGAAAGTAGAAACTCGCCCGATTACAACGGTATGTGCATTTTTTCCCTATGCCATTCTGGTTATGCGTTTGGAGCAGCAGAATTGGGAAAAATTTTTTGTCCTCTCAACCATTTCTTAGCTTCAAACTCCCATATATCGCGAACGGATTGACCTAACCCACAAATTCCTATTGCATCTGAAAGTAGATACTCGCCCGATTACAACGGTATGTGCATTTTTTCCCTAGGCCATTCTGGTTAAGCGATTGGAGCAGCAGAATTGCGAAAAATTTATTCTCTTCTCTTCCATTTCTTAGCTTCAAACTCCCATATCTCGCGAACGGATTGACCTAACCCACAAATTCCTATTGCATCTGAAAGTAGAAACTCCCCCGATTAAAACGGTATGCGTATTTTTTCCCTAGGCCATTCTGGTTAAGCGATTGGAGCAGCAGAAGGGCGAAAAATTTGTTGTCTTGTCGACCATTTCTTAGTTTCAAACTCCCATATCTCGCGAACGGATTGACCTAACCCAAAAATTCCTATTGCATCTGAAAGTAGAAACTCGCCCGATTACGACGGTAGGTGTATTTTTTCCCTATGCCATTCTGGTTATGCGTTTGGAGCAGCAGAAGTGCGAAAAATTTGTTGTCTTCTCAACCATTTCTTAGATTCAAACTCCCATATATCGCGAACGGATTGACCTAACCCACAAATTCCTATTGCATCTGAAAGTAGAAACTCGCCCGATTAAAACGGTATGCGTATTTTTTCCCTAGGGCATTCTGGTTAAGCGATTGGAGCAGCAGAAGTGCGAAAAATTTTGTGCCTTCTCAACCATTACTTGGCTTCAAACTCCCATATCTCGCGAACGGATTGACCTAACCCAAAAATTCCTGTTGCGTCTGAAAGTAGAAACTCGCCCGATTACAACGGTATGTGTACTTTTTCCCTAGGCCATTCTGGTTTCGCGTTTGGAACAGCTGAATTGCGAAAAATTTTTTGCCTTGTCAACCATTTCTTGGCGTCAAACTCCCATATCTCGCGAACGGGTTGACCTAACCCAAAAATTTCTATTGCATTTGAAAGTAGAAACTCGCCCGATTACAACGGTATGTATATTTTTTCCCTAGGCCATTCTGTTTAAGCGTTTGGAGCAGCAGAAATGCGAAAAATTTTGTGCCTTCTAAACCATTACTTGGCTTCAAACTCCCATATCTCGCGAACGAATTGACCTAACCCACAAATTCTTGTTGCGTCTGAAAGTAGAAACTCGCCCGATTACAACGGTAGGTGTATTTTTTCCCTATGCCATTCTGGTTATGCGTTTGGAGCAGCAGAATTGCGAAAAATTTGTTGCCTTCTCAACCATTTCTTGGGTTCAAACTCCCATATCTCGCGAACGGATTGACATAACCCAAAAATTCCTATTGCATCTGAAAGTAGATACTCGCCCGATTACAACGGTATGTGCATTTTTTCCCTAGGCCATTCTGGTTAAGCGATTGGAGCAGCAGAATTGCGAAAAATTTATTCTCTTCTCATCCATTTCTTAGCTTCAAACTCCCATATCTCGCGAACGGATTGACCTAACCCAAAAATTCCTATTGCACCTGAAAGTAGAAACTCGCCCGATTACAACGGTATGTGTACTTTTTCCCTAGGCCATTCTGGTTTCGCGCTTGGAGCAGCTGAATTGCGAAAAATTTTTCGCCTTGTCAACCATTTCTTGGCTTCAAACTCCCATATCTCGCGAACGGATTGACCTAACTCAAAAATTCCTATTGCATCTGAAAGTAGAAGCTCGCCGGGTTACAACGGTATGTGCATTTTTTCCCTAGGCCATTCTGGTTAAGCGATTGGAGCAGCAGAATTGCGAAAAATTTATTCTCTTCTCATCCATTTCTTAGCTTCAAACTCCCATATCTCGCGAACGGATTAACCTAACCAAAAAATTCCTATTGCGTCTGAAAGTAGAAGCTCGCCGGGTTACAACGGTATGCGTATTTTTTCCCTAGGCCATTCTGGTTAAGCGATTGGAGCAGCAGAATTGCGAAAAATTTGTTGTCTTGTCGAACATTTCTTAGCTTCAAACTCCCATATCTCGCGAACGGATTGACCTAACCCAAAAATTCCTATTGCATCTGAAAGTAGAAACTCGCGCGATTACAACGGTATGTGCATTTTTTCCCTAGGCCATTCTGATTAAGCGTTTGGAACAGCAGAATTGCGAAAAATTTTTTGCGTTCCCAACCATTTCTTGGCTTCAAACTCCCATATCTCGCGAACGGATTGACCCAAGCCAAAAATTCCTGTTGCGTCTGAAAGTAGAAACTCGCACGATGAAAACGGTATGCGTATTTTTTCCCTAGGCCATTCTGGTTAAGCGATTGGAGCAGCAGAAGTGCGAAAAATTTGTTGTCTTGTCGACCATTTCTTAGTTTCAAACTCCCATATCTCGCGAACGGATTGACCTAACCCAAAAATTCCTATTGCATCTGAAAGTAGAAACTCGCCCGATTACAACGGTATGTGCATTTTTTCCCTACGCCATTCTGGTTATGCGTTTGGAGCAGCAGAATTGCGAAAAATTTTTTGTCTTCTCAACCATTTCTTAGCTTCAAACTCCCATATATCGCGAACGGATTGACCTAACCCCCAAATTCCTATTGCATCTGAAAGTAGAAACTCGCCCGATTACAACGGTATGTGCATTTTTTCTCTAGGCCATTCTGATTAAGCGTTTGGAGCAGCAGAAGTGCGAAAAATTTGTTGTCTTCTCAACCATTTCTTAGATTCAAACTCCCATATCTCGCGAACGGATTGACTTAACCCAAAAATTTCTATTGCATTTGAAGGTAGAAACTCGCCCGATTACAACGGTATGTGTATTTTTTCCCTAGGCCATTCTGTTTAAGCGTTTGGAGCAGCAGAAATGCGACAAATTTTGTGCCTTCTAAACCATTACTTGGCTTCAAACTCCCATATCTCGCGAACGGATTGACCTAACCCACAAATTCTTGTTGCGTCTGAAAGTAGAAACTCGCCCGATTACAACGGTAGGTGTATTTTTTCCCTATGCCATTCTGGTTATGCGTTTGGAGCAGCAGAATTGCGAAAAATTTGTTGCCTTCTCAACCATTTCTTGGGTTCAAACTCCCATATCTCGCGAACGGATTGACATAACCCAAAAATTCCTGTTGCGTCTGAAAGTAGAAACTCGCACGATTACAACGGTATGTTTATTTTTTCACTAGGCCATTCTGGTTAAGCGTTTGGAGCAGCAGAAGTGCGAAAAATTTTGTGCCTTCTCAACCATTTCTTGGCTTCAAACTCCCATATCTCGCGAACGGATTGACCTAACCCAAAAATTCCTATTGCATCTGAAAGTAGATACTCGCCCGATTACAACGGTATGTGCATTTTTTCCCTAGGCCATTCTGGTTAAGCGATTGGAGCAGCAGAATTGCGAAAAATTTATTCTCTTCTCATCCATTTCTTAGCTTCAAACTCCCATATCTCGCGAACGGATTGACCTAACCAAAAAATTCCTATTGCGTCTGAAAGTAGAAGCTCGCCGGGTTACAACGGTATGCGTATTTTTTCCCTAGGCCATTCTGGTTAAGCGATTGGAGCAGCAGAATTGCGAAAAATTTGTTGTCTTGTCGAACATTTCTTAGCTTCAAACTCCCATATCTCGCGAACGGATTGACCTAACCCAAAAATTCCTATTGCATCTGAAAGTAGAAACTCGCCCGATTACAACGGTATGTGCATTTTTTCCCTAGGCCATTCTGATTAAGCGTTTGGAACAGCAGAATTGCGAAAAATTTTTTGCGTTCTCAACCATTTCTTGGCTTCAAACTCCCATATCTCGCGAACGGAATGACCCAAGCCAAAAATTCCTGTTGTGTCTGAAAGTAGAAACTCGCACGATTAAAACGGAATGCGTATTTTTTCCCTAGGCCATTCTGGTTAAGCGATTGGAGCAGCAGAAGTGCGAAAAATTTGTTGTCTTGTCGACCATTTCTTAGTTTCAAACTCCCATATCTCGCGAACGGATTGACCTAACCCAAAAATTCCTATTGGATCTGAAAGTAGAAACTCGCCCGATTACAACGGTATGTGCATTTTTTCCCTATGCCATTCTGGTTATGCGTTTGGAGCAGCAGAATTGCGAAAAATTTTTTGTCCTCTCAACCATTTCTTAGCTTCAAACTCCCATATATCGCGAACGGATTGACCTAACCCACAAATTCATATTGCATCTTAAAGTAGAAACTCGCCCGATTACAACGGTATGTGCATTTTTTCTCTAGGCCATTCTGATTAAGCGTTTGGAGCAGCAGAATTGCGAAAAATTTATGATCTTCTCAACCATTTCTTAGCTTCAAACTCCCATATCTCGCGAACGGATTGACCCAACACAAAAATTCTTGTTGCGTCTTAAAGTAGAAACTCGCCCGGTTACAACGGTATGTGTACTTTTTCCCTAGGCCATTCTGGTTTCGCGTTTGGAGCAGCAGAATTGCGAAAAATTTGTTGTATTCTCAACCATTTCTTAGCTTCAAACTCCCATATATCGCGAACGGATTGACCTAACACACAAATTCCTATTGCGTCTGAAAGTAGAAGCTCGCCCGTTTAAAACGGTATGCGTATTTTTTCCCTAGGCCATTCTGGTTAAGCGATTGGAGCAGCAGAAGTGCGAAAAATTTGTTGTCTTGTCGACCATTTCTTAGTTTCAAACTCCCATATCTCGCGAACGGATTGACCTAACCCAAAAATTCCTATTGGATCTGAAAGTAGAAACTCGCCCGATTACAACGGTATGTGCATTTTTTCCCTATGCCATTCTGGTTATGCGTTTGGAGCAGCAGAATTGCGAAAAATTTTTTGTCCTCTCAACCATTTCTTAGCTTCAAACTCCCATATATCGCGAACGGATTGACCTAACCCACAAATTCATATTGCATCTTAAAGTAGAAACTCGCCCGATTACAACGGTATGTGCATTTTTTCTCTAGGCCATTCTGATTAAGCGTTTGGAGCAGCAGAATTGCGAAAAATTTATTCTCTTCTCATCCATTTCTTAGCTTCAAACTCCCATATCTCGCGAACGGATTGACCTAACCCAAAAATTCCTATTGCACCTGAAAGTAGAAACTCGCCCGATTACAACGGTATGTGTACTTTTTCCCTAGGCCATTCTGGTTTCGCGCTTGGAGCAGCTGAATTGCGAAAAATTTTTCGCCTTGTCAACCATTTCTTGGCTTCAAACTCCCATATCTCGCGAACGGATTGACCTAACTCAAAAATTCCTATTGCATCTGAAAGTAGAAGCTCGCCGGGTTACAACGGTATGTGCATTTTTTCCCTAGGCCATTCTGGTTAAGCGATTGGAGCAGCAGAATTGCGAAAAATTTTTTGCGTTCTCAACCATTTCTTGGCTTCAAACTCCCATATCTCGCGAACGGAATGACCCAAGCCAAAAATTCCTGTTGTGTCTGAAAGTAGAAACTCGCACGATTAAAACGGAATGCGTATTTTTTCCCTAGGCCATTCTGGTTAAGCGATTGGAGCAGCAGAATTGCGAAAAATTTGTTGTCTTGTCGACCATTTCTTAGTTTCAAACTCCCATATCTCGCGAACGGATTGACCTAACCCAAAAATTCCTATTGGATCTGAAAGTAGAAACTCGCCCGATTACAACGGTATGTGCATTTTTTCCCTATGCCATTCTGGTTATGCGTTTGGAGCAGCAGAATTGCGAAAAATTTTTTGTCCTCTCAACCATTTCTTAGCTTCAAACTCCCATATATCGCGAACGGATTGACCTAACCCACAAATTCCTATTGCATCTGAAAGTAGATACTCGCCCGATTACAACGGTATGTGCATTTTTTCCCTAGGCCATTCTGGTTAAGCGATTGGAGCAGCAGAATTGCGAAAAATTTATTCTCTTCTCTTCCATTTCTTAGCTTCAAACTCCCATATCTCGCGAACGGATTGACCTAACCCACAAATTCCTATTGCATCTGAAAGTAGAAACTCCCCCGATTAAAACGGTATGCGTATTTTTTCCCTAGGCCATTCTGGTTAAGCGATTGGAGCAGCAGAAGGGCGAAAAATTTGTTGTCTTGTCGACCATTTCTTAGTTTCAAACTCCCATATCTCGCGAACGGATTGACCTAACCCAAAAATTCCTATTGCATCTGAAAGTAGAAACTCGCCCGATTACGACGGTAGGTGTATTTTTTCCCTATGCCATTCTGGTTATGCGTTTGGAGCAGCAGAAGTGCGAAAAATTTGTTGTCTTCTCAAACATTTCTTAGATTCAAACTCCCATATATCGCGAACGGATTGACCTAACCCACAAATTCCTATTGCATCTGAAAGTAGAAACTCGCCCGATTAAAACGGTATGCGTATTTTTTCCCTAGGGCATTCTGGTTAAGCGATTGGAGCAGCAGAAGTGCGAAAAATTTTGTGCCTTCTCAACCATTACTTGGCTTCAAACTCCCATATCTCGCGAACGGATTGACCTAACCCAAAAATTCCTGTTGCGTCTGAAAGTAGAAACTCGCCCGATTACAACGGTATGTGTACTTTTTCCCTAGGCCATTCTGGTTTCGCGTTTGGAACAGCTGAATTGCGAAAAATTTTTTGCCTTGTCAACCATTTCTTGGCGTCAAACTCCCATATCTCGCGAACGGGTTGACCTAACCCAAAAATTTCTATTGCATTTGAAAGTAGAAACTCGCCCGATTACAACGGTATGTATATTTTTTCCCTAGGCCATTCTGTTTAAGCGTTTGGAGCAGCAGAAATGCGAAAAATTTTGTGGCTTCTAAACCATTACTTGGCTTCAAACTCCCATATCTCGCGAACGAATTGACCTAACCCACAAATTCTTGTTGCGTCTGAAAGTAGAAACTCGCCCGATTACAACGGTAGGTGTATTTTTTCCCTATGCCATTCTGGTTATGCGTTTGGAGCAGCAGAATTGCGAAAAATTTGTTGCCTTCTCAACCATTTCTTGGGTTCAAAC
The DNA here is from genome assembly GCF_051014685.1 of Ptiloglossa arizonensis. Taxonomy (NCBI): domain Eukaryota; kingdom Metazoa; phylum Arthropoda; class Insecta; order Hymenoptera; family Colletidae; genus Ptiloglossa; species Ptiloglossa arizonensis. The sequence continues at coordinate 220,824 of NW_027478953.1, forward strand.
TCCCATATCTCGCGAACGGATTGACATAACCCAAAAATTCCTATTGCATCTGAAAGTAGATACTCGCCCGATTACAACGGTATGTGCATTTTTTCCCTAGGCCATTCTGGTTAAGCGATTGGAGCAGCAGAATTGCGAAAAATTTATTCTCTTCTCAACCATTTCTTAGCTTCAAACTCCCATATCTCGTGATCGGATTGACCAAACCCAAAAATTCCTGTTGCGCCTGAAAGTAGTAACTCGCCCGATTACAACGGTATGTGTATTTTTTCCCTAGGCCATTCTGGTTAAGCGATTGGAGCAGCAGAATTGCGAAAAATTTATTCTCTTCTCATCCATTTCTTAGCTTCAAACTCCCATATCTCGCGAACGGATTAACCTAACCAAAAAATTCCTATTGCGTCTGAAAGTAGAAGCTCGCCGGGTTACAACGGTATGCGTATTTTTTCCCTAGGCCATTCTGGTTAAGCGATTGGAGCAGCAGAATTGCGAAAAATTTGTTGTCTTGTCGAACATTTCTTAGCTTCAAACTCCCATATCTCGCGAACGGATTGACCTAACCCAAAAATTCCTATTGCATCTGAAAGTAGAAACTCGCGCGATTACAACGGTATGTGCATTTTTTCCCTAGGCCATTCTGATTAAGCGTTTGGAACAGCAGAATTGCGAAAAATTTTTTGCGTTCCCAACCATTTCTTGGCTTCAAACTCCCATATCTCGCGAACGGATTGACCCAAGCCAAAAATTCCTGTTGCGTCTGAAAGTAGAAACTCGCACGATGAAAACGGTATGCGTATTTTTTCCCTAGGCCATTCTGGTTAAGCGATTGGAGCAGCAGAAGTGCGAAAAATTTGTTGTCTTGTCGACCATTTCTTAGTTTCAAACTCCCATATCTCGCGAACGGATTGACCTAACCCAAAAATTCCTGTTGCATCTGAAAGTAGAAACTCGCCCGATTACAACGGTATGTGCATTTTTTCCCTACGCCATTCTGGTTATGCGTTTGGAGCAGCAGAATTGCGAAAAATTTTTTGTCTTCTCAACCATTTCTTAGCTTCAAACTCCCATATATCGCGAACGGATTGACCTAACCCACAAATTCCTATTGCATCTGAAAGTAGAAACTCGCCCGATTACAACGGTATGTGCATTTTTTCTCTAGGCCATTCTGATTAAGCGTTTGGAGCAGCAGAAGTGCGAAAAATTTGTTGTCTTCTCAACCATTTCTTAGATTCAAACTCCCATATCTCGCGAACGGATTGACCTAACCCAAAAATTTCTATTGCATTTGAAGGTAGAAACTCGCCCGATTACAACGGTATGTGTATTTTTTCCCTAGGCCATTCTGTTTAAGCGTTTGGAGCAGCAGAAATGCGACAAATTTTGTGCCTTCTTAACCATTACTTGGCTTCAAACTCCCATATCTCGCGAACGGATTGACCTAACCCACAAATTCTTGTTGCGTCTGAAAGTAGAAACTCGCCCGATTACAACGGTAGGTGTATTTTTTCCCTATGCCATTCTGGTTATGCGTTTGGAGCAGCAGAATTGCGAAAAATTTGTTGCCTTCTCAACCATTTCTTGGGTTCAAACTCCCATATCTCGCGAACGGATTGACATAACCCAAAAATTCCTGTTGCGTCTGAAAGTAGAAACTCGCACGATTACAACGGTATGTTTATTTTTTCACTAGGCCATTCTGGTTAAGCGTTTGGAGCAGCAGAAGTGCGAAAAATTTTGTGCCTTCTCAACCATTTCTTGGCTTCAAACTCCCATATCTCGCGAACGGATTGACCTAACCCAAAAATTCCTATTGCATCTGAAAGTAGATACTCGCCCGATTACAACGGTATGTGCATTTTTTCCCTAGGCCATTCTGGTTAAGCGATTGGAGCAGCAGAATTGCGAAAAATTTATTCTCTTCTCATCCATTTCTTAGCTTCAAACTCCCATATCTCGCGAACGGATTGACCTAACCAAAAAATTCCTATTGCGTCTGAAAGTAGAAGCTCGCCGGGTTACAACGGTATGCGTATTTTTTCCCTAGGCCATTCTGGTTAAGCGATTGGAGCAGCAGAATTGCGAAAAATTTGTTGTCTTGTCGAACATTTCTTAGCTTCAAACTCCCATATCTCGCGAACGGATTGACCTAACCCAAAAATTCCTATTGCATCTGAAAGTAGAAACTCGCCCGATTACAACGGTATGTGCATTTTTTCCCTAGGCCATTCTGATTAAGCGTTTGGAACAGCAGAATTGCGAAAAATTTTTTGCGTTCTCAACCATTTCTTGGCTTCAAACTCCCATATCTCGCGAACGGAATGACCCAAGCCAAAAATTCCTGTTGTGTCTGAAAGTAGAAACTCGCACGATTAAAACGGAATGCGTATTTTTTCCCTAGGCCATTCTGGTTAAGCGATTGGAGCAGCAGAAGTGCGAAAAATTTGTTGTCTTGTCGACCATTTCTTAGTTTCAAACTCCCATATCTCGCGAACGGATTGACCTAACCCAAAAATTCCTATTGGATCTGAAAGTAGAAACTCGCCCGATTACAACGGTATGTGCATTTTTTCCCTATGCCATTCTGGTTATGCGTTTGGAGCAGCAGAATTGCGAAAAATTTTTTGTCCTCTCAACCATTTCTTAGCTTCAAACTCCCATATATCGCGAACGGATTGACCTAACCCACAAATTCATATTGCATCTTAAAGTAGAAACTCGCCCGATTACAACGGTATGTGCATTTTTTCTCTAGGCCATTCTGATTAAGCGTTTGGAGCAGCAGAATTGCGAAAAATTTATGATCTTCTCAACCATTTCTTAGCTTCAAACTCCCATATCTCGCGAACGGATTGACCCAACACAAAAATTCTTGTTGCGTCTTAAAGTAGAAACTCGCCCGGTTACAACGGTATGTGTACTTTTTCCCTAGGCCATTCTGGTTTCGCGTTTGGAGCAGCAGAATTGCGAAAAATTTGTTGTATTCTCAACCATTTCTTAGCTTCAAACTCCCATATATCGCGAACGGATTGACCTAACACACAAATTCCTATTGCGTCTGAAAGTAGAAGCTCGCCCGTTTAAAACGGTATGCGTATTTTTTCCCTAGGCCATTCTGGTTAAGCGATTGGAGCAGCAGAAGTGCGAAAAATTTGTTGTGTTGTCGACCATTTCTTAGTTTCAAACTCCCACATCTCGCGAACGGATTGACCTAACCCAAAAATTCCTATTGCATCTGAAAGTAGAAACTCGCACGATCACAACGGAATGTGTATTTTTTCCCTAGGCCATTCTGGTTAAGCGTTTGGAACAGCAGAATTGCGAAAAATTTTTTGCGTTCTCAATCATTTCTTGGCTTCAAACTCCCATATCTCGCGAACGGATTGACCCAACCCAAATATTCTTGTTGCGTCTGAAAGTAAAAACTCGCCCGATTACAACGGTATGTGTACTTTTTCCCTAGGCCATTCTGGTTTCGCGTTTGGAGCAGCAGAATTGCGAACAATTTTTTGCCTTGTCAACCATTTCTTGGCTTCAAACTCCCATATCTCGCGAACGGATTGACAAAACCCAAAAATTCCTGTTGCGTCTGAAAGTAGAAACTCGCCCGATTACAACGGTATGTGTACTTTTTCCCTAGGCCATTTTGGTTTCGCGTTTGGAGCAGCAGAATTGCGAAAAATTTTTTGCCTTGTCAACCATTTCTTGGCTTCAAACTCCCATATCTCGCGAACGGATTGACATAACCCAAAAATTCGTGTTGCGTCTGAAAGTAGAAACTCGGACGATTACAACGGTATGTGTATTTTTTCCCTAGGCCATTCTGGTTAAGCATTTGGAGCAGCAGAATTGCGAAAAATTTTGTGTGTTCTCAACCATTTCTTGGCTTCAAACTCCCATATCTCGCGAACGGATTGGCCTAACCCAAAGATTCCTATTGCATCTGAAAGTAGAAACTCGCCCGATTACAACTGTATGTGTATTTTTTCCCTAGGCCATTCTGGATAAGCGTTTGGAGCAGCGGAATTGCGAAAAATTTTTTGCGTTCTCAACCATTTCTTGGCTTCAAACTCCCATATCTCGCGAATGGATTGACCCCAACCCAAAAATTCCTGTTGCGTCTGAAAGTAGAAACTCGCCCGATTACAACGGTATGTGTATTTTTTCCCTAGGCGCTTCTGGTTAAGCGATTGGAGCAGCAGAAGTGCAAAAAATTTGTTGTCTTGTCAACCATTTCTTAGCTTCAAACTCCCATATCTCGCGAACGGATTGACCTAACCCAAAAATTCCTATTGCATCTGAAAGCAGAAACTCGCCCGATTACAACGGTATGTGTATTTTTTCCCTAGGCCATTCTAGTTAAGCGTTTGGAGCAGCAGAATTGCGAAAAATTTTTTGCGTTCTGAACCATTTCTTGGCTTCAAACTCCCATATCTCGCTATTGGATTGACCCAACCCAAAAATTCCTGTTGCGTCTGAAAGTAGAAACTCGCCCGATTACAACTGTATGTGTATTTTTTCCCTAGGCCATTCTGGTTAAGCGTTTGGAGCAGCAGAATTGCGAAAAATTTTTTGCCTTGTCAACCATTTCTTGGCTTCAAACTCCCATATCTCGCGAACGGATTGACATAACCCAAAAATTCGTGTTGCGTCTGAAAGTAGAAACTCGCACGATTACAACGGTATGTGTATTTTTTCCCTAGGCCATTCTGGTTAAGCATTTGGAGCAGCAGAATTGCGAAAAATTTTGTGTGTTCTCAACCATTTCTTGGCTTCAAACTCCCATATCTCGCGAACGGATTGGCCTAACCCAAAGATTCCTATTGCATCTGAAAGTAGAAACTCGCCCGATTACAACTGTATGTGTATTTTTTCCCTAGGCCATTCTGGTTAAGCGTTTGGAGCAGCAGAATTGCGAAAAATTTTTTGCGTTCTCAACCATTTCTTGGCTTCAAACTCCCATATCTCGCGAATGGATTGACCCAACCCAAAAATTCCTGTTGCGTCTGAAAGTAGAAACTCGCCCGATTACAACGGTATGTGTACTTTTTCCCTAGGCCATTTTGGTTTCGCGTTTGGAGCAGCAGAATTGCGAAAAATTTTTTGCCTTGTCAACCATTTCTTGGCTTCAAACTCCCATATCTCGCGAACGGATTGACATAACCCAAAAATTCGTGTTGCGTCTGAAAGTAGAAACTCGGACGATTACAACGGTATGTGTATTTTTTCCCTAGGCCATTCTGGTTAAGCATTTGGAGCAGCAGAATTGCGAAAAATTTTGTGTGTTCTCAACCATTTCTTGGCTTCAAACTCCCATATCTCGCGAACGGATTGGCCTAACCCAAAGATTCCTATTGCATCTGAAAGTAGAAACTCGCCCGATTACAACTGTATGTGTATTTTTTCCCTAGGCCATTCTGGATAAGCGTTTGGAGCAGCGGAATTGCGAAAAATTTTTTGCTTTCTCAACCATTTCTTGGCTTCAAACTCCCATATCTCGCGAATGGATTGACCCCAACCCAAAAATTCCTGTTGCGTCTGAAAGTAGAAACTCGCCCGATTACAACGGTATGTGTATTTTTTCCCTAGGCCCTTCTGGTTAAGCGATTGGAGCAGCAGAAGTGCAAAAAATTTGTTGTCTTGTCAACCATTTCTTAGCTTCAAACTCCCATATCTCGCGAACGGATTGACCTAACCCAAAAATTCCTATTGCATCTGAAAGCAGAAACTCGCCCGATTACAACGGTATGTGCATTTTTCCCCTAGGCCATTCTGGTTAAGCGTTTGGAGCAGCTGAATTGCGAAAAATTTTGTGTGTTCTCAACCATTTCTTGGCTTCAAACTCCCATATCTCGCGAACGGATTGGCCTAACCCAAAGATTCCTATTGCATCTGAAAGTAGAAACTCGCCCGATTACAACGGTATGTGTATTTTTTCCCTAGGCCATTCTGGTTAAGCGATTGGAGCAGCAGAAGTGCGAAAAATTTGTTGTCTTGTCAACCATTTCTTGGCTTCAAACTCCCATATCTCGCAAACGGATTGACATAACCCAAAAATTCCTATTGCATCTGAAAGTAGAAACTCGCCCGATTACAACTGTATGTGTATTTTTTCCCTAGGCCATTCTGGTTAAGCGATTGGAGCAGCAGAAGTGCGAAAAATTTGTTGTCTTGTCAACCATTTCTTGGCTTCAAACTCCCATATCTCGCGAACGGATTGACCTAACCCAAAAATTCCTGCTGCGTCTGAAAGTAGAAACTCGCCCGATTACACCGGTATGCGTATTTTTTCCCTAGGCCATTCTGGTTAAGCATTTGGAGCAGCAGAATTGCGAAAAATTTTGTGTGTTCTCAACCATTTCTTGGCTTCAAACTCCCATATCTCGCGAACGGATTGGCCTAACCCAAAGATTCCTATTGCATCTGAAAGTAGAAACTCGCCCGATTACAACTGTATGTGTATTTTTTCCCTAGGCCATTCTGGTTAAGCGTTTGGAGCAGCAGAATTGCGAAAAATTTTTTGCGTTCTCAACCATTTCTTGGCTTCAAACTCCCATATCTCGCGAATGGATTGACCCAACCCAAAAATTCCTGTTGTGTCTGAAAGTAGAAACTCGCCCGATTACAACGGTATGTGTACTTTTTCCCTAGGCCATTTTGGTTTCGCGTTTGGAGCAGCAGAATTGCGAAAAATTTTTTGCCTTGTCAACCATTTCTTGGCTTCAAACTCCCATATCTCGCGAACGGATTGACATAACCCAAAAATTCGTGTTGCGTCTGAAAGTAGAAACTCGGACGATTACAACGGTATGTGTATTTTTTCCCTAGGCCATTCTGGTTAAGCATTTGGAGCAGCAGAATTGCGAAAAATTTTGTGTGTTCTCAACCATTTCTTGGCTTCAAACTCCCATATCTCGCGAACGGATTGGCCTAACCCAAAGATTCCTATTGCATCTGAAAGTAGAAACTCGCCCGATTACAACTGTATGTGTATTTTTTCCCTAGGCCATTCTGGATAAGCGTTTGGAGCAGCGGAATTGCGAAAAATTTTTTGCGTTCTCAACCATTTCTTGGCTTCAAACTCCCATATCTCGCGAATGGATTGACCCAACCCAAAAATTCCTGTTGCGTCTGAAAGTAGAAACTCGCCCGATTACAACGGTATGTGTACTTTTTCCCTAGGCCATTTTGGTTTCGCGTTTGGAGCAGCAGAATTGCGAAAAATTTTTTGCCTTGTCAACCATTTCTTGGCTTCAAACTCCCATATCTCGCGAACGGATTGACATAACCCAAAAATTCGTGTTGCGTCTGAAAGTAGAAACTCGGACGATTACAACGGTATGTGTATTTTTTCCCTAGGCCATTCTGGTTAAGCGTTTGGAGCAGCTGAATTGCGAAAAATTTTGTGTGTTCTCAACCATTTCTTGGCTTCAAACTCCCATATCTCGCGAACGGATTGGCCTAACCCAAAGATTCCTATTGCATCTGAAAGTAGAAACTCGCCCGATTACAACGGTATGTGTATTTTTTCCCTAGGCCATTCTGGTTAAGCGATTGGAGCAGCAGAAGTGCGAAAAATTTGTTGTCTTGTCAACCATTTCTTGGCTTCAAACTCCCATATCTCGCAAACGGATTGACATAACCCAAAAATTCCTATTGCATCTGAAAGTAGAAACTCGCCCGATTACAACTGTATGTGTATTTTTTCCCTAGGCCATTCTGGTTAAGCGATTGGAGCAGCAGAAGTGCGAAAAATTTGTTGTCTTGTCAACCATTTCTTGGCTTCAAACTCCCATATCTCGCGAACGGATTGACCTAACCCAAAAATTCCTGCTGCGTCTGAAAGTAGAAACTCGCCCGATTACAACGGTATGCGTATTTTTTCCCTAGGCCATTCTGGTTAAGCATTTGGAGCAGCAGAATTGCGAAAAATTTTGTGTGTTCTCAACCATTTCTTGGCTTCAAACTCCCATATCTCGCGAACGGATTGGCCTAACCCAAAGATTCCTATTGCATCTGAAAGTAGAAACTCGCCCGATTACAACTGTATGTGTATTTTTTCCCTAGGCCATTCTGGTTAAGCGTTTGGAGCAGCAGAATTGCGAAAAATTTTTTGCGTTCTCAACCATTTCTTGGCTTCAAACTCCCATATCTCGCGAATGGATTGACCCAACCCAAAAATTCCTGTTGCGTCTGAAAGTAGAAACTCGCCCGATTACAACGGTATGTGTACTTTTTCCCTAGGCCATTTTGGTTTCGCGTTTGGAGCAGCAGAATTGCGAAAAATTTTTTGCCTTGTCAACCATTTCTTGGCTTCAAACTCCCATATGTCGCGAACGGATTGACATAACCCAAAAATTCGTGTTGCGTCTGAAAGTAGAAACTCGGACGATTACAACGGTATGTGTATTTTTTCCCTAGGCCATTCTGGTTAAGCGTTTGGAGCAGCGGAATTGCGAAAAATTTTTTGCGTTCTCAACCATTTCTTGGCTTCAAACTCCCATATCTCGCGAATGGATTGACCCCAACCCAAAAATTCCTGTTGCATCTGAAAGTAGAAACTCGCCCGATTACAACTGTATGTGTACTTTTTCCCTAGGCCATTTTGGTTTCGCGTTTGGAGCAGCAGAATTGCGAAAAATTTTTTGCCTTGTCAACCATTTCTTCGCTTCAAACGCCCATATCTCGCGAACGGATTGACATAACCCAAAAATTCCTGTTGCGTCTGAAAGTAGAAACTCGCACGATTACAACGGTATGTGTATTTTTTCCCTAGGCCATTCTGGTTAAGCGATTGGAGCAGCAGAACTGCGAAAAATTTATTGTCTTGTCAACCATTTCTTAGCTTCAAACTCCCATATCTCGCGAACGGATTGACCTAACCCAAAAATTCCTATTGCATCTGAAAGTAGAAACTCGCCCGATTACAACGGTATGTGCATTTTTTCCCTAGGCCATTCTGGATAAGCGTTTGGAGCAGCAGAATTGCGAAAAATTTTTTGCGTTCTCAACCATTTCTTGGCTTCAAGCTCCCATATCTCTCGTATGGATTGACCCAACCCAAAAATTCCGGTTGCGTCTGAAAGTAGAAACTCGCCCGATTACAACGGTATGTGTATTTTTTCCCTTGGCCATTCTGGATAAGCGTTTGGAGCAGCAGAATTGCAAAAAATTTTTTGCGTTCTCATCCATTTCTTGGCTTCAAACTCCCATTACTCGCGAATGGATTGACCGAACCCAAAAATTCCTGTTGCGTCTGAAAGTAGAAACTCGCCCGATTACAACGGTATGTGTACTTTCTCCCTAGGCCATTCTGGTTAAGCGATTGGAGCAGCAGAAGTACGAAAAATTTGTTGTCTTGTCAACCGTTTCTTAGCTTCAAACTCCCATATCTCGCGAACGGATTGGCCTAACCCAAAAATTTCTATTGCATCTGAAAGTAGAAACTCGCCCGATTACAACTGTATGTTTTTTTTTCCCCTAGGCCATTCTGGTTAAGCGATTGGAGCAGCAGAAGTGCGAAAAATTTGTTGTCTTGTCAACCATTTCTTAGCTTCAAACTCCCATATCTCGCGAACGGATTGACCTAACCCAAAAGTTCCTATTGCATCTGAAAGTAGAAACTCGCCCGATTACAACGGTATGTGAATTTTTTCCCTAGGCCATTCTGGTTAAGCGCTTGGAGCAGCAGAATTGCGAAAAATTTTTTGCGTTCTCAACCATTTCTTGGCTTCAAACTCCCATATCTCGCGAACGAATTGACCCAACCCAAAAATTCGTGTTGCGTCTGAAAGTAGAAACTCGCCCGATTACAACGGTATGTGTATTTTTTCCCTAGGCCTTTCTGGTTAAGCGTTTGGAGCAGCAGAATTGCGAAAAATTTTGTGCGTTCTCAACCATTTCTTGGCTTCAAACTCCCATATCTCGCGAACGGATTGGCCTAACCCAAAAATTCCTATTGCATCTGAAAGTAGAAACTCGCCCGATTACAACTGTATGTGTATTTTTTCCCTAGGCCATTCTGGATAAGCGTTTGGAGCAGCAGAATTGCGAAAAATTTTTTGCGTTCTCAACCATTTCTTGGCTTCAAACTCCCATATCTCGGGGAATGGATTGACCCAACCCAAAAATTCCTGTTGCGTCTGAAAGTAGAAACTCGCCCCATTACAAAGGTTTGTGTACTTCCTCCCTAGGCCATTTTGGTTTCGCGTTTGGAGCAGCAGAATTGCGAAAAATTTTTTGCCTTGTCAACCATTTCTTAGCTTCAAACTCCCATATCTCGCGAACGGATTGACATAACCCAAAAATTCCTATTGCATCTGAAAGTAGAAACTCGCCCGATTACAACGGTATGTGCATTTTTTCCCTAGGCCATTCTGGTTAAGCGTTTGGAGCAGCAGAATTGCGAAAAATTTTTTGCGTTCTCAACCATTTCTTGGCTTCAAACTCCCATATCTCGCGAACGGATTGACCCAACCCAAAAATTCCTATTGCATCTGAAAGTAGAAACTCGCCCGATTACAACGGTATGTGCATTTTTTCCCTAGGCCATTCTGGATAAGCGTTTGGAGCAGCAGAATTGCGAAAAATTTTTTGCGTTCTCAACCATTTCTTGGCTTCAAGCTCCCATATCTCTCGAATGGATTGACCCAACCCAAAAATTCCGGTTGCGTCTGAAAGTAGAAACTGGCCCGATTACAACGGTATGTGTATTTTTTCCCTTGGCCATTCTGGATAAGCGTTTGGAGCAGCAGAATTGCAAAAAATTTTTTGCGTTCTCATCCATTTCTTGGCTTCAAACTCCCATTACTCGCGAATGGATTGACCGAACCCAAAAATTCCTGTTGCGTCTGAAAGTAGAAACTCGCCCGATTACAACGGTATGTGTACTTTCTCCCTAGGCCATTCTGGTTAAGCGATTGGAGCAGCAGAAGTACGAAAAATTTGTTGTCTTGTCAACCGTTTCTTAGCTTCAAACTCCCATATCTCGCGAACGGATTGGCCTAACCCAAAAATTTCTATTGCATCTGAAAGTAGAAACTCGCCCGATTACAACTGTATGTTTTTTTTTCCCCTAGGCCATTCTGGTTAAGCGATTGGAGCAGCAGAAGTGCGAAAAATTTGTTGTCTTGTCAACCATTTCTTAGCTTCAAACTCCCATATCTCGCGAACGGATTGACCTAACCCAAAAGTTCCTATTGCATCTGAAAGTAGAAACTCGCCCGATTACAACGGTATGTGAATTTTTTCCCTAGGCCATTCTGGTTAAGCGCTTGGAGCAGCAGAATTGCGAAAAATTTTTTGCGTTCTCAACCATTTCTTGGCTTCAAACTCCCATATCTCGCGAACGAATTGACCCAACCCAAAAATTCGTGTTGCGTCTGAAAGTAGAAACTCGCCCGATTACAACGGTATGTGTATTTTTTCCCTAGGCCTTTCTGGTTAAGCGTTTGGAGCAGCAGAATTGCGAAAAATTTTGTGCGTTCTCAACCATTTCTTGGCTTCAAACTCCCATATCTCGCGAACGGATTGGCCTAACCCAAAAATTCCTATTGCATCTGAAAGTAGAAACTCGCCCGATTACAACTGTATGTGTATTTTTTCCCTAGGCCATTCTGGATAAGCGTTCGGAGCAGCAGAATTGCGAAAAATTTTTTGCGTTCTCAACCATTTCTTGGCTTCAAACTCCCATATCTCGGGGAATGGATTGACCCAACCCAAAAATTCCTGTTGCGTCTGAAAGTAGAAACTCGCCCCATTACAAAGGTATGTGTACTTCCTCCCTAGGCCATTTTGGTTTCGCGTTTGGAGCAGCAGAATTGCGAAAAATTTTTTGCCTTGTCAACCATTTCTTGGCTTCAAACTCCCATATCTCGCGAACGGATTGACATAACCCAAAAATTACTGTTGCGTCTGAAATTAGAAACTCGCACGATTACAACGGTATGTGTATTTTTTCCCTAGGCCATTCTGCTTAAGCGTTTGGAGCAGCGGAATTGCGAAAAATTTTTTGCGTTCTCAACCATTTCTTGGCTTCAAACTCCCATATCTCGCGAATGGATTGACCCAACCCAAAAATTCCTGTTGCGTCTGAAAGTAGAAACTCGCCGGATTACAACTGTATGTGTATTTTTTCCCTAGGCCATTCTGGTTAAGCGATTGGAGCAGCAGAAGTGCGAAAAATTTGTTGTCTTGTCAACCATTTCTTAGCTTCAAACTCCCATATCTCGCGAACGGATTGACATAACCCAAAAATTCCTATTGCATCTGAAAGTAGAAACTCGCCCGATTACAACGGTATGTGCATTTTTTCCCTAGGCCATTCTGGTTAAGCGTTTGGAGCAGCAGAATTGCGAAAAATTTTTTGCGTTCTCAACCATTTCTTGGCTTCAAACTCCCATATCTCGCGAACGGATTGACCCAACCCAAAAATTCCTGTTGCGTCTGAAAGTAGAAACTCGCCCGATTACAACGGTATGTTTACCTTTTCCCTAGGCCATTCTGGTTTCGCGTTTGGAGCTGCAGAATTGCGAAAAATTTTTTGTCTTCTCAACCATTTCTTGGCTTCAAACTCCCATATCTCGCGAACGGATTGACCTAACCCAAAAATTCCTGCTGCGTCTGAAAGTAGAAACTCGCCCGATTACAACGATATGTGTATTTTTTCCCTAGGCCATTCTGGTTAAGCGCTTGGAGCAGCAGAATTGCGAAAAATTTTTTGCGTTCTCAACCATTTCTTGGCTTCAAACTCCCATATCTCGCGAACGAATTGACCCAACCCAAAAATTCGTGTTGCGTCTGAAAGTAGACACTCGCCCGATTACAACGGTATGCGTATTTTTTCCCTAGGCCTTTCTGGTTAAGCGTTTGGAGCAGCAGAATTGCGAAAAATTTTGTGCGTTCTCAACCATTTCTTGGCTTCAAACTCCCATATCTCGCGAACGGATTGGCCTAACCCAAAAATTCCTATTGCATCTGAAAGTAGAAACTCGCCCGATTACAACTGTATGTGTATTTTTTCCCTAGGCCATTCTGGATAAGCGTTTGGAGCAGCAGAATTGCGAAAAATTTTTTGCGTTCTCAACCATTTCTTGGCTTCAAACTCCCATATCTCGGGGAATGGATTGACCCAACCCAAAAATTCCTGTTGCGTCTGAAAGTAGAAACTCGCCCCATTACAAAGGTATGTGTACTTCCTCCCTAGGCCATTTTGGTTTCCCATTTGGAGCAGCAGAATTGCGAAAAATTTTTTGCCTTGTCAACCATTTCTTGGCTTCAAACTCCCATATCTCGCGAACGGATTGACATAACCCAAAAATTACTGTTGCGTCTGAAATTAGAAACTCGCACGATTACAACGGTATGTGTATTTTTTCCCTAGGCCATTCTGCTTAAGCGTTTGGAGCAGCGGAATTGCGAAAAATTTTTTGCGTTCTCAACCATTTCTTGGCTTCAAACTCCCATATCTCGCGAATGGATTGACCCAACCCAAAAATTCCTGTTGCGTCTGAAAGTAGAAACTCGCCGGATTACAACTGTATGTGTATTTTTTCCCTAGGCCATTCTGGTTAAGCGATTGGAGCAGCAGAAGTGCGAAAAATTTGTTGTCTTGTCAACCATTTCTTAGCTTCAAACTCCCATATCTCGCGAACGGATTGACATAACCCAAAAATTCCTATTGCATCTGAAAGTAGAAACTCGCCCGATTACAACGGTATGTGCATTTTTTCCCTAGGCCATTCTGGTTAAGCGTTTGGAGCAGCAGAATTGCGAAAAATTTTTTGCGTTCTCAACCATTTCTTGGCTTCAAACTCCCATATCTCGCGAACGGATTGACCTAACCCAAAAATTCCTGCTGCGTCTGAAAGTAGAACCTCGCCCGATTACAACGGTATGTGTATTATTTCCCTAGGTCATTCTGGTTAAGCGTTTGGGCCAGCAGAATTGCGAAAAATTTTTTGCCTTCTCAACCATTTCTTGGCTTCAAACTCCCATATCTCGCGAACGGATTGACCTAACCCAAAAATTCCTATTGCATCTGAAAGTAGAAACTCGCCCGATTACAATGGTATGTGTATTTTTTCCCTAGGCCATTGTGGTTAAGCGTTTGGAGCAGCAGAATTGCGAAAAATTTTTTGCGTTCTCAACCATTTCTTGGCTTCAAACTCCCATATCTCGCGAACGGATTGACCTAACCCAAAAATTCCTGCTGCGTCTGAAAGTAGAACCTCGCCCGATTACAACGGTATGTGTATTTTTTCCATAGGCCATTCTGGTTAAGCGTTTGGGGCAGCAGAATTGCGAAAAATTTTTTGCCTTCTCAACCATTTCTTGGCTTCAAACTCCCATATCTCGCGAACGGATTGACCTAACCCAAAAATTCCTATTGCATCTGAAAGTAGAAAATCGCCCGATTACAATGGTATGTGTATTTTGTCCCTAGGCCATTCTGGTTTCGCGTTTGGAGCAGCAGAATTGCGAAAAATTTTTTGCCTTGTCAACCATTTCTTGGCTTCAAACTCCCACATCTCGCTAACGGATTGACATAACCCAAAAATTCCTGTTGCGTCTGAAAGTAGAAGCTCGCACGATTACCACGGTATGTGTATTTTTTCCCTAGGCCATTCTGGTTAAGCGTTTGGAGCAGCAGAATTGCGAAAAATTTTGGGCCTTCTCAACCATTTCTTGGCTTCAAACTCCCATATCTCGCGAACGGATTGACCTAACCCAAAAATTCCTATTGCATCTGAAAGTAGAAACTCGCCCGATTACAACGGTATGTGTATTTTTTCCCTAGGCCATTCTGGTTAAGCGTTTGGGGCAGCAGAATTGCGAAAAATTTTTTGCCTTCTCAACCATTTCTTGGCTTCAAACTCCCATATCTCGCGAACGGATTGACCTAACCCAAAAATTCCTATTGCATCTGAAAGTAGAAACTCGCCCGATTACAATGGCATGTGTATTTTTTCCCTAGGCCATTCTGGTTAAGCGTTTGGAGCAGCAGAATTGCGAAAAATTTTTTGCGTTCTTAACCATTTCTTGGCTTCAAACTCCCATATCTCGCGAACGGATAGACCCAACCCAAAAATTCCTGTTGCGTCTGAAAGTAGAAACTCGCCCGATTACAACGGTATGTTTACTTTTTCCCTAGGCCATGCTGGTTAAGCGTTTGGAGCAGCAGAATTGCGAAAAATTTTGGGCCTTCTCAACCATTTCTTGGCTTCAAACTCCCATATCTCGCGAACGGATTGACCTAACCCAAAAATTCCGATTGCATCTGAAAGTAGAAACTCGCCGGATTACAATTGTATGTGTATTTTTTCCCTAGGCCATTCTGGTTAAGCGATTGGAGCAGCAGAATTGCGAAAAATTTGTTGTCTTGTCAACCACATCTTAGCTTCAAACTCCCATATCTCGCGAACGGATTGACCTAACCCAAAAATTCCTATTGCATCTGAAAGTAGAAACTCGCCCGATTACAACGGTATGTGCATTTTTTCCCTAGATCATTCTGGTTAAGCGTTTGGAGCAGCAGAATTGCGAAAAATTTTTTGCGTTCTCAACCATTTCTTGGCTTCAAACCCCCATATCTCGCGAACGGATTGACCTAACCCAAAAATTCCTATTGCATCTGAAAGTAGAATCTCGCCCGATTACAATGGTATGTGTATTTTTTCCCTAGGCCATTCTGGTTAAGCGTTTGGAGCAGCAGAATTGCGAAAAATTTTTTGCCTTGTCAACCATCTCTTGGCTTCAAACTCCCATATCTCGCGAACGGATTGACATAACCCAAAAATTCCTGTTGCGTCTGAAAGTAGAAACTCGCCCGATTACAACGGTATGTGCATTTTTTCCCTAGGCCATTTTGGTTTCGCGTTTGGAGCAGCAGAATTGCGAAAAATTTTTTGCCTTGTCAACCATTTCTTGACTTCAAACTCCCATACCTCGCGAACGGATTGACATAACCCAAAAATTCCGGTTGCGTTTGACAGTAGAAACTCGCACGATTACAATGGTATGTGTATTTTTTCCCTAGGCCATTCTGGTTAAGCGTTTGCAGCAGCAGAATTGCGAAAAATTTTTTGCGTTCTCAACCATTTCTTGGCTTCAAACTCCCATATCTCGCGAACGGATTGACCCAACACAAAAATTCCTGTTGCGTCTGAAAGTAGAAACTCGCCCGATTACAATGGTATGTGTATTTTTTCCCTAGGCCATTCTGGTTTCGCGTTTGGAGCAGCAGAATTGCGAAAAATTTTTTGCCTTGTCAACCATTTCTTGGCTTCAAACTCCCATATCTCGCTAACGGATTGACATAACCCAAAAATTCCTGTTGCGTCTGAAAGTAGAAGCTCGCACGATTACAACGGTATGTGTATTTTTTCCCTAGGCCATTCTGGTTAAGCGTTTGGAGCAGCAGAATTGCGAAAAATTTTGGGCCTTCTCAACCATTTCTTGGCTTCAAACTCCCATATCTCGCGAACGGATTGACCTAACCCAAAAATTCCTGTTGCATCTGAAAGTAGAAACTCGCCCGATTACAATGGCATGTGTATTTTTTCCCTAGGCCATTCTGGTTAAGCGTTTGGAGCAGCAGAATTGCGAAAAATTTTTTGCGTTCTCAACCACTTCTTGGCTTCAAACTCCCATATCTCGCGAACGGATAGACCCAACCCAAAAATTCCTGTTGCGTCTGAAAGTAGAAACTCGCCCGATTACAACGGTATGTTTACTTTTTCCCTAGGCCATTCTGGTTAAGCGTTTGGAGCAGCAGAATTGCGAAAAATTTTGGGCCTTCTCAACCATTTCTTGGCTTCAAACTCCCATATCTCGCGAACGGATTGACATAACCCAAAAATTCCTGTTGCGTCTGAAAGTAGAAACTCGCACGATTACAACGGTATGTGTATTTTTTCCCTAGGCCATTCTGGTTAAGCGTTTGGAGCAGCAGAATTGCGAAAAATTTTGGGCCTTCTCAACCATTTCTTGGGTTCAAACTCCCATATCTCGCGAACGGATTGACCTATCCCAAAAATTCCGATTGCATCTGAAAGTAGAAACTCGCCGGATTACAATTGTATGTGTATTTTTTCCCTAGACCATTCTGGTTAAGCGATTGGAGCAGCAGAATTGCGAAAAATTTGTTGTCTTGTCAACCACATCTTAGCTTCAAACTCCCATATCTCGCGAACGGATTGACCTAACCCAAAAATTCCTATTGCATCTGAAAGTAGAAACTCGCCCGATTACAACGGTATGTGTATTTTTTCCCTAGGCCATTCTGGTTAAGCGTTTGGGGCAGCAGAATTGCGAAAAATTTTTTGCCTTGTCAACCATTTCTTGGCTTCAAACTCCCATATCTCGCTAACAGATTGACATAACCCAAAAATTCCTGTTGCGTCTGAAAGTAGAAGCTCGCACGATTACCACGGTATGTGTATTTTTTCCCTAGGCCATTCTGGTTAAGAGTTTGGAGCAGCAGAATTGCGAAAAATTTTGGGCCTTCTCAACCATTTCTTGGGTTCAAACTCCCATATCTCGCGAACGGATTGACCTATCCCAAAAATTCCTATTGCATCTGAAAGTAGAAACTCGCCCGATTACAATGGCATGTGTATTTTTTCCCTAGGCCATTCTGGTTAAGCGTTTGGAGCAGCAGAATTGCGAAAAATTTTTTGCGTTCTCAACCATTTCTTGGCTTCAAACTCCCATATCTCGCGAACGGATAGACCCAACCCAAAAATTCCTGTTGCGTCTGAAAGTAGAAACTCGCCCGATTACAACGGTATGTTTACTTTTTCCCTAGGCCATTCTGGTTATGCGTTTGGAGCAGCAGAATTGCGAAAAATTTTGGGCCTTCTCAACCATTTCTTGGCTTCAAACTCCCATATCTCGCGAACGGATTGACATAACCCAAAAATTCCTGTTGCGTCTGAAAGTAGAAACTCGCACGATTACAACGGTATGTGTATTTTTTCCCTAGGCCATTCTGGTTAAGCGTTTGGAGCAGCAGAATTGCGAAAAATTTTTTGCGTTCTCAACCATTTCTTGGCTTCAAACTCCCATATCTCGCGAACGGATTGACCTAACCCAAAAATTCCTATTGCGTCTGAAAGTAGAAACTCGCCCGATTACAACGGTATGTGCATTTTTTCCCTAGGCCATTTTGGTTTCGCGTTTGGAGCAGCAGAATTGCGAAAAATTTTTTGCCTTGTCAACCATTTCTTGACTTCAAACTCCCATACCTCGCGAACGGATTGACATAACCCAAAAATTCCGGTTGCGTCTGACAGTAGAAACTCGCACGATTACAATGGTATGTGTATTTTTTCCCTAGGCCATTCTGGTTAAGCGTTTGCAGCAGCAGAATTGCGAAAAATTTTTTGCGTTCTCAACCATTTCTTGGCTTCAAACTCCCATATCTCGCGAACGGATTGACCCAACACAAAAATTCCTGTTGCGTCTGAAAGTAGAAACTCGCCCGATTACAATAGTATGTGTATTTTTTACCAAGGCCATTCTGGTTTCGCGTTTGGAGCAGCAGAATTGCGAAAAATTTTTTGCCTTGTCAACCATTTCTTGGCTTCAAACTCCCATATCTCGCTAACGGATTGACATAACCCAAAAATTCCTGTTGCGTCTGAAAGTAGAAGCTCGCACGATTACCACGGTATGTGTATTTTTTCCCTAGGCCATTCTGGTTAAGCGTTTGGAGCAGCAGAATTGCGAAAAATTTTGGGCCTTCTCAACCATTTCTTGGCTTCAAACTCCCATATCTCGCGAACGGATTGACCTAACCCAAAAATTCCTATTGCATCTGAAAGTAGAAACTCGCCCGATTACAACGGTATGTGTATTTTTTCCCTAGGCCATTCTGGTTAAGCGTTTGGGGCAGCAGAATTGCGAAAAATTTTTTGCCTTCTCAACCATTTCTTGGCTTCAAACTCCCATATCTCGCGAACGGATTGACCTAACCCAAAAATTCCTATTGCATCTGAAAGTAGAAACTCGCCCGATTACAATGGCATGTGTATTTTTTCCCTAGGCCATTCTGGTTAAGCGTTTGGAGCAGCAGAATTGCGAAAAATTTTTTGCGTTCTTAACCATTTCTTGGCTTCAAACTCCCATATCTCGCGAACGGATAGACCCAACCCAAAAATTCCTGTTGCGTCTGAAAGTAGAAACTCGCCCGATTACAACGGTATGTTTACTTTTTCCCTAGGCCATGCTGGTTAAGCGTTTGGAGCAGCAGAATTGCGAAAAATTTTGGGCCTTCTCAACCATTTCTTGGCTTCAAACTCCCATATCTCGCGAACGGATTGACCTAACCCAAAAATTCCGATTGCATCTGAAAGTAGAAACTCGCCGGATTACAATTGTATGTGTATTTTTTCCCTAGGCCATTCTGGTTAAGCGATTGGAGCAGCAGAATTGCGAAAAATTTGTTGTCTTGTCAACCACATCTTAGCTTCAAACTCCCATATCTCGCGAACGGATTGACCTAACCCAAAAATTCCTATTGCATCTGAAAGTAGAAACTCGCCCGATTACAACGGTATGTGCATTTTTTCCCTAGACCATTCTGGTTAAGCGTTTGGAGCAGCAGAATTGCGAAAAATTTTTTGCGTTCTCAACCATTTCTTGGCTTCAAACCCCCATATCTCGCGAACGGATTGACCTAACCCAAAAATTCCTATTGCATCTGAAAGTAGAATCTCGCCCGATTACAATGGTATGTGTATTTTTTCCCTAGGCCATTCTGGTTAAGCGTTTGGAGCAGCAGAATTGCGAAAAATTTTTTGCCTTGTCAACCATCTCTTGGCTTCAAACTCCCATATCTCGCGAACGGATTGACATAACCCAAAAATTCCTGTTGCGTCTGAAAGTAGAAACTCGCCCGATTACAACGGTATGTGCATTTTTTCCCTAGGCCATTTTGGTTTCGCGTTTGGAGCAGCAGAATTGCGAAAAATTTTTTGCCTTGTCAACCATTTCTTGACTTCAAACTCCCATACCTCGCGAACGGATTGACATAACCCAAAAATTCCGGTTGCGTTTGACAGTAGAAACTCGCACGATTACAATGGTATGTGTATTTTTTCCCTAGGCCATTCTGGTTAAGCGTTTGCAGCAGCAGAATTGCGAAAAATTTTTTGCGTTCTCAACCATTTCTTGGCTTCAAACTCCCATATCTCGCGAACGGATTGACCCAACACAAAAATTCCTGTTGCGTCTGAAAGTAGAAACTCGCCCGATTACAATGGTATGTGTATTTTTTCCCTAGGCCATTCTGGTTTCGCGTTTGGAGCAGCAGAATTGCGAAAAATTTTTTGCCTTGTCAACCATTTCTTGGCTTCAAACTCCCATATCTCGCGAACGGATTGACATAACCCAAAAATTCCTGTTGCGTCTGAAAGTAGAAACTCGCACGATTACAACGGTATGTGTATTTTTTCCCTAGGCCATTCTGGTTAAGCGTTTGGAGCAGCAGAATTGCGAAAAATTTTGGGCCTTCTCAACCATTTCTTGGGTTCAAACTCCCATATCTCGCGAACGGATTGACCTATCCCAAAAATTCCGATTGCATCTGAAAGTAGAAACTCGCCGGATTACAATTGTATGTGTATTTTTTCCCTAGACCATTCTGGTTAAGCGATTGGAGCAGCAGAATTGCGAAAAATTTGTTGTCTTGTCAACCACATCTTAGCTTCAAACTCCCATATCTCGCGAACGGATTGACCTAACCCAAAAATTCCTATTGCATCTGAAAGTAGAAACTCGCCCGATTACAATGGTATGTGTATTTTTTCCCTAGGCCATTCTGGTTAAGCGTTTGGGGCAGCAGAATTGCGAAAAATTTTTTGCCTTGTCAACCATTTCTTGGCTTCAAACTCCCATATCTCGCTAACAGATTGACATAACCCAAAAATTCCTGTTGCGTCTGAAAGTAGAAGCTCGCACGATTACCACGGTATGTGTATTTTTTCCCTAGGCCATTCTGGTTAAGAGTTTGGAGCAGCAGAATTGCGAAAAATTTTGGGCCTTCTCAACCATTTCTTGGGTTCAAACTCCCATATCTCGCGAACGGATTGACCTATCCCAAAAATTCCTATTGCATCTGAAAGTAGAAACTCGCCCGATTACAATGGCATGTGTATTTTTTCCCTAGGCCATTCTGGTTAAGCGTTTGGAGCAGCAGAATTGCGAAAAATTTTTTGCGTTCTCAACCATTTCTTGGCTTCAAACTCCCATATCTCGCGAACGGATAGACCCAACCCAAAAATTCCTGTTGCGTCTGAAAGTAGAAACTCGCCCGATTACAACGGTATGTTTACTTTTTCCCTAGGCCATTCTGGTTATGCGTTTGGAGCAGCAGAATTGCGAAAAATTTTGGGCCTTCTCAACCATTTCTTGGCTTCAAACTCCCATATCTCGCGAACGGATTGACATAACCCAAAAATTCCTGTTGCGTCTGAAAGTAGAAACTCGCACGATTACAACGGTATGTGTATTTTTTCCCTAGGCCATTCTGGTTAAGCGTTTGGAGCAGCAGAATTGCGAAAAATTTTGGGCCTTCTCAACCATTTCTTGGGTTCAAACTCCCATATCTCGCGAACGGATTGACCTATCCCAAAATTTCCGATTGCATCTGAAAGTAGAAACTCGCCGGATTACAATTGTATGTGTATTTTTTCCCTAAGCCATTCTGGTTAAGCGATTGGAGCAGCAGAATTGCGAAAAATTTGTTGTCTTGTCAACCACATCTTAGCTTCAAACTCCCATATCTCGCGAACGGATTGACCTAACCCAAAAATTCCTATTGCATCTGAAAGTAGAAACTCGCCCGATTACAACGGTATGTGCATTTTTTCCCTAGAACATTCTGGTTAAGCGTTTGGATAAGCAGAATTGCGAACAATTTTTTGCGTTCTCAACCATTTCTTGGCTTCAAACTCCCATATCTCGCGAACGGATTGACCTAACCCAAAAATTCCTATTGCATCTGAAAGTAGAAACTCGCCCGATTACAATGGTATGTGTATTTTTTCCCTAGGCCATTCTGGTTAAGCGTTTGGAGCAGCAGAATTGCGAAAAATTTTTTGCGTTCTCAACCATTTCTTGGCTTCAAACTCCCATATCTCGCGAACGGATTGACCTAACCCAAAAATTCCTATTGCATCTGAAAGTAGAAACTCGCCCGATTACAACGGTATGTTTACTTTTTCCCTAGGCCATTCTGGTTATGCGTTTGGAGCAGCAGAATTGCGAAAAATTTTGGGCCTTCTCAACCATTTCTTGGCTTCAAACTCCCATATCTCGCGAACGGATTGACATAACCCAAAAATTCCTGTTGCGTCTGAAAGTAGAAACTCGCCCGATTACAACGGTATGTGCATTTTTTCCCTAGGCCATTTTGGTTTCGCGTTTGGAGCAGCAGAATTGCGAAAAATTTTTTGCCTTGTCAACCATTTCTTGACTTCAAACTCCCATACCTCGCGAACGGATTGACATAACCCAAAAATTCCGGTTGCGTCTGACAGTAGAAACTCGCACGATTACAATGGTATGTGTATTTTTTCCCTAGGCCATTCTGGTTAAGCGTTTGCAGCAGCAGAATTGCGAAAAATTTTTTGCGTTCTCAACCATTTCTTGGCTTCAAACTCCCATATCTCGCGAACGGATTGACCCAACACAAAAATTCCTGTTGCGTCTGAAAGTAGAAACTCGCCCGATTACAATAGTATGTGTATTTTTTACCTAGGCCATTCTGGTTTCGCGTTTGGAGCAGCAGAATTGCGAAAAATTTTTTGCCTTGTCAACCATTTCTTGGCTTCAAACTCCCATATCTCGCTAACGGATTGACATAACCCAAAAATTCCTGTTGCGTCTGAAAGTAGAAGCTCGCACGATTACAACGGTATGTGTATTTTTTCCCTAGGCCATTCTGGTTAAGCGTTTGGAGCAGCAGAATTGCGAAAAATTTTGGGCCTTCTCAACCATTTCTTGGCTTCAAACTCCCATATCTCGCGAACGGATTGACCTAACCCAAAAATTCCTATTGCATCTGAAAGTAGAAACTCGCCCGATTACAATGGCATGTGTATTTTTTCCCTAGGCCATTCTGGTTAAGCGTTTGGAGCAGCAGAATTGCGAAAAATTTTTTGCGTTCTCAACCATTTCTTGGCTTCAAACTCCCATATCTCGCGAACGGATAGACCCAACCCAAAAATTCCTGTTGCGTCTGAAAGTAGAAACTCGCCCGATTACAACGGTATGTTTGCTTTTTCCCTAGGCCATTCTGGTTAAGCGTTTGGAGCAGCAGATTTGCGAAAAATTTTGGGCCTTCTCAACCATTTCTTGGCTTCAAACTCCCATATCTCGCGAACGGATTGACATAACCCAAAAATTCCTGTTGCGTCTGAAAGTAGAAACTCGCACGATTACAACGGTATGTGTATTTTTTCCCTAGGCCATTCTGGTTAAGCGTTTGGAGCAGCAGAATTGCGAAAAATTTTGGGCCTTCTCCACCATTTCTTGGGTTCAAACTCCCATACCTCGCGAACGGATTGACATAACCCAAAAATTCCGGTTGCGTCTGAAAGTAGAAACTCGCACGATTACAATGGTATGTGTATTTTTTCCCTAGGCCATTCTGGTTTCGCGTTTGGAACAGCAGAATTGCGAAAAATTTGTTGCCTTGTCAACCATTTCTTGGCTTCAAACTCCCATATCTCGCTAACGGATTGACATAACCCAAAAATTCCTGTTGCGTCTGAAAGTAGAAGCTCGCACGATTACAACGGTATGTGTATTTTTTCCCTAGGGCAATCTGGTTAAGCGTTTGGAGCAGCAGAATTGCGAAAAATTTTTTGCCTTCTCAACCATTTCTTAGCTTCAAACTCCCATATCTCGCGAACGGATTGACCTAACCCAAAAATTCCTATTGCATCTGAAAGTAGAAGCTCGCCCGATTACAACGGTATGTGTATTTTTTCCCTAGGCCATTTTGGTTAAGCGTTTGGGGCAGCAGAATTGCGAAAAATTTTTTGCCTTCTCAACCATTTCTTGGCTTCAAACTCCCATATCTCGCGAACGGATTGACCTAACCCAAAAATTCCTATTGCATCTGAAAGTAGAAACTCGCCCGATTACAATGGTATGTGTATTTTTTCCCTAGGCCATTCTGGTTAAGCGATTGGAGCAGCAGAAGTGCGAAAAATTTGTTGTCTTGTCAACCATTTCTTGGCGTCAAACTCCCATATCTCGCGAACGGATAGACCCAACCCAAAAATTCCTGTTGCGTCTGAAAGTAGAAACTCGCCCGATTACAACGGTATGTTTACTTTTTCCCTAGGCCATTCTGGTTTCGCGTTTGGAGCAGCAGAATTGCGAAAAATTTTTTGCCATGTCAACCATTTCTTGGCTTCAAACTCCCACATCTCGCGAACGGATTGACATAATCCAAAAATTCCTGTTGCGTCTGAAAGTAGAAACTCGCACGATTACCACGGTATGTGTATTTTTTCCCTAGGCCATTCTGGTTAAGCGTTTGGAGCAGCAGAATTGCGAAAAATTTTGGGCCTTCTCAACCATTTCTTGGCTTCAAACTCCCATATCTCGCGAACGGATTGACATAACCCAAAAATTCCTGTTGCGTCTGAAAGTAGAAACTCGCACGATTACAACGGTATGTATATTTTTTCCCTAGGCCATTCTGGTTACGCGATTGGAGCAGCAGAAGTACGAAAAATTTGTTGTCTTGTCAACCATTTCTTAGCTTCAAACTCCCATATCTCGCGAACGGATTGACATAACCCAAAAATTCCTGTTGCGTCTGAAAGTAGAAACTCGCACGATTACAATGGTATGTGTATTTTTTCCCTAGGCCATTCTGGTTAAGCGTTTGCAGCAGCAGAATTGCGAAAAATTTTTTGCGTTCTCAACCATTTCTTGGCTTCAAACTCCCATATCTCGCGAACGGATTGACCCAACCCAAAAATTCCTGTTGCGTCTGAAAGTAGAAGCTCGCCCGATTACAATGGTATGTGTATTTTTTCCCTAGGCCATTCTGGTTTCGCGTTTGGAGCAGCAGAATTGCGAAAAATTTTTTGCCTTGTCAACCATTTCTTGGCTTCAAACTCCCATATCTCGCGAACGGATTGACATAACCCAAAAATTCTTGTTGCGTCTGAAAGTAGAAACTCGCCCGATTACAACGGTATGTGCATTTTTTCCCTAGGCCATTTTGGTTTCGCGTTTGGAGCAGCAGAATTGCGAAAAATTTTTTGCCTTGTCAACCATTTCTTGACTTCAAACTCCCATACCTCGCGAACGGATTGACATAACCCAAAAATTCCTGTTGCGTCTGAAAGTAGAATCTCGCACGATTACAATGGTATGTGTATTTTTTCCCTAGGCCATTTTGGTTAAGCGTTTGCAGCAGCAGAATTGCGAAAAATTTTTTGCGTTCTCAACCATTTCTTGGCTTCAAAATCCCATATCTCGCGAACGGATTGACCCAACCCAAAAATTCCTGTTGCGTCTGAAAGTAGAAACTCGCCCGATTACAATGGTTTGTGTATTTTTTCCCTAGGCCATTCTGGTTTCGCGTTTGGAGCAGCAGAATTGCGAAAAATTTTTTGCCTTGTCAACCATTTCTTGGCTTCAAACTCCCATATCTCGCTAACGGATTGACATAACCCAAAAATTCCTGTTGCGTCTGAAAGTAGAAGCTCGCACGATTACAACGGTGTGTGTATTTTTTCCCTAGGCCATTCTGGTTAAGCGTTTGGAGCAGCAGAATTGCGAAAAATTTTGGGCCTTCTCAACCATTTCTTGGCTTCAAACTCCCATATCTCGCGAACGGATTGACCTAACCCAAAAATTCCTATTGCATCTGAAAGTAGAAACTCGCCCGATTACAACGGTATGTTTACTTTTTCCCTAGGCCATTCTGGTTTCGCATTTGGAGCAGCAGAATTGCGAAAAATTTTTTGCCATGTCAACCATTTCTTGGCTTCAAACTCTCATATCTCGCGAACGGATTGACCTAACCCAAAAATTCCGATTGCATCTGAAAGTAGAAACTCGCCGGATTACAACTGTATGTGTATTTTTTCCCTAGGCCATTCTGGTTCAGCGATTGGAGCAGCAGAAGTGCGAAAAATTTGTTGTCTTGTCAACCATTTCTTAGCTTCAAACTCCCATATCTCGCGAACGGATTGACATAACCCGAAAATTCCTTTTGCGTCTGAAAGTAGAAACTCGCACGATTACAACGGTATGTGTATTTTTTCCCTAGGCCATTCTGGTTAAGCGTTTGGAGCAGCAGAATTGCGAAAAATTTTTTGCGTTCTCAACCATTTCTTGGCTTCAAACTCCCATATCTCGCGAACGGATTGACATAACCCAAAAATTCCTGTTGCGTCTGACTGTAGAAACTCGCACGATTACCACGGTATGTGTATTTTTTCCCTAGGCCATTCTGGTTAAGCGTTTGGAGCAGCAGAATTGCGAAAAATTTTGGGCCTTCTCAACCATTTCTTGGCTTCAAACTCCCATATCTCGCG
Organism: Ptiloglossa arizonensis; assembly: GCF_051014685.1. Lineage (NCBI taxonomy): Eukaryota > Metazoa > Arthropoda > Insecta > Hymenoptera > Colletidae > Ptiloglossa > Ptiloglossa arizonensis. The sequence goes on from NW_027478953.1 coordinate 247,394, forward strand.
AACGGATTGACATAACCCAAAAATTCCTGTTGCGTCTGAAAGTAGAAACTCGCACGATTACAACGGTATGTGTATTTTTTCCCTAGGCCATTCTGGTTACGCGATTGGAGCAGCAGAAGTACGAAAAATTTGTTGTCTTGTCAACCATTTCTTAGCTTCAAACTCCCATATCTCGCGAACGGATTGACATAACCCAAAAATTCCTGTTGCGTCTGAAAGTAGAAACTCGCACGATTACAATGGTATGTGTATTTTTTCCCTAGGCCATTCTGGTTAAGCGTTTGCAGCAGCAGAATTGCGAAAAATTTTTTGCGTTCTCAACCATTTCTTGGCTTCAAACTCCCATATCTCGCGAACGGATTGACCCAACCCAAAAATTCCTGTTGCGTCTGAAAGTAGAAGCTCGCCCGATTACAACGGTATGTGTATTTTTTCCCTAGGCCATTCTGGTTAAGCGTTTGGAGCAGCAGAATTGCGAAAAATTTTGGGCCTTCTCAACCATTTCTTGGCTTCAAACTCCCATATCTCGCGAACGGATTGACCTAACCCAAAAATTCCGATTGCATCTGAAAGTAGAAACTCGCCGGATTACAATTGTATGTGTACTTTTACCCTAGGGCATTCTGGTTAAGCGTATGGAGCAGCAGAATTGCGAAAAATTTTTTGCCTTGTCAACCATCTCTTGGCTTCAAACTCCCATATCTCGCGAACGGATTGACATAACCCAAAAATTCCTGTTGCGTCAGAAAGTAGAAACTCGCCCGATTACAACGGTATGTGCATTTTTTCACTAGGCCATTTTGGTTTCGCGTTTGGAGCAGCAGAATTGCGAAAAATTTTTTGCCTTCTCAACCATTTCTTGGCTTCAAACTCCCATATCTCGCGAACGGATTGACCTAACCCAAAAATTCCTATTGCATCTGAAAGTAGAAACTCGCCCGATTACAATGGTATGTGTATTTTTTCCCTAGGCCATTCTGGTTACGCGATTGGAGCAGCAGAAGTACGAAAAATTTGTTGTCTTGTCAACCATTTCTTAGCTTCAAACTCCCATATCTCGCGAACGGATTGACATAACCCAAAAATTCCTGTTGCGTCTGAAAGTAGAAACTCGCACGATTACAATGGTATGTGTATTTTTTCCCTAGGCCATTCTGGTTAAGCGTTTGCAGCAGCAGAATTGCGAAAAATTTTTTGCGTTCTCAACCATTTCTTGGCTTCAAACTCCCATATCTCGCGAACGGATTGACCCAACCCAAAAATTCCTGTTGCGTCTGAAAGTAGAAGCTCGCCCGATTACAACGGTATGTGTATTTTTTCCCTAGGCCATTCTGGTTAAGCGTTTGGAGCAGCAGAATTGCGAAAAATTTTGGGCCTTCTCAACCATTTCTTGGCTTCAAACTCCCATATCTCGCGAACGGATTGACCTAACCCAAAAATTCCGATTGCATCTGAAAGTAGAAACTCGCCGGATTACAATTGTATGTGTACTTTTACCCTAGGGCATTCTGGTTAAGCGTATGGAGCAGCAGAATTGCGAAAAATTTTTTGCCTTGTCAACCATCTCTTGGCTTCAAACTCCCATATCTCGCGAACGGATTGACATAACCCAAAAATTCCTGTTGCGTCAGAAAGTAGAAACTCGCCCGATTACAACGGTATGTGCATTTTTTCACTAGGCCATTTTGGTTTCGCGTTTGGAGCAGCAGAATTGCGAAAAATTTTTTGCCTTCTCAACCATTTCTTGGCTTCAAACTCCCATATCTCGCGAACGGATTGACCTAACCCAAAAATTCCTATTGCATCTGAAAGTAGAAACTCGCCCGATTACAATGGTATGTGTATTTTTTCCCTAGGCCATTCTGGTTAAGCGTTTGGAGCAGCAGAATTGCGAAAAATTTTTTGCGTTCTCAACCATTTCTTGGCTTCAATCTCCCATATCTCGCGAACGGATAGACCCAACCCAAAAATTCCTGTTGCGTCTGAAAGTAGAAACTCGCCCGATTACAACTGTATGTTTACTTTTTCCCTAGGCCATTCTGGTTTCGCGTTTGGAGCAGCAGAATTGCGAAAAATTTTTTGCCATGTCAACCATTACTTGGCTTCAAACTCCCATATCTCGCGAACGGATTGACATAACCCAAAAATTCCTGTTGCGTCTGAAAGTAGAAACTCGCACGATTACAACGGTATGTGTATTTTTTCCCTAGGCCATTCCGGTTAAGCGTTTGGAGCAGCAGAATTGCGAAAAATTTTGGGCCTTCTCAGCCATTTCTTGGCTTCAAACTCCCATATCTCGCGAACGGATTGACCTAACCCAAAAATTCCGATTGCATCTGAAAGTAGAAACTCGCCGGATTGCAATTGTATGTGTATTTTTACCCTAGGCCATTCTGGTTAAGCGATTGGAGCAGCAGAAGTGCGAAAAATTTGTTGTCTTGTCAACCATTTCTTAGCTTCAAACCCCCATATCTCGCGAACGGATTGACCTAACCCAAAAATTCCTATTGCATCTGAAAGTAGAAACTCGCCCGATTACAACGGTATGTGCATTTTTTCCCTAGACCATTCTGGTTAAGCGTTTAGAGCAGCAGAATTGCGAAAAATTTTTTGCGTTCTCAACCATTTCTTGGCTTCAAACTCCCATATCTCGCGAACGGATTGACCTAGCCCAAAAATTCCTATTGCATCTGAAAGTAGAAACTCGTCCGATTACAACGGTATGTGTATTTTTGCCCTAGGCCATTCTGGTTAAGCGTTTGGAGCAGCAGAATTGCGAAAAATTTTTTGCCTTGTCAACCATCTCTTGGCTTCAAACTCCCATATCTCGCGAACGGATTGACATAACCCAAAAATTCCTGTTGCGTCTGAAAGTAGAAACTCGCCCGATTACAACGGTATGTGCATTTTTTCCCTAGGCCATTTTGGTATCGCGTTTGGAGCAGCAGAAGTACGAAAAATTTGTTGTCTTGTCAACCATTTCTTAGCTTCAAACTCCCATATCTCGCGAACGGATTGACCTAGCCCAAAAATTCCTATTGCATCTGAAAGTAGAAACTCGCCCGATTACAAAGGTATGTGTATTTTTTCCCTAGGCCATTCTGGTTAAGCGTTTGGAGCAGCAGAATTGCGAAAAATTTTTTGCGTTCTCAACCATTTCTTGGCTTCAAACTCCCATATCTCGCGAACGGATAGACCCAACCCAAAAATTCCTGTTGCGTCTGAAAGTAGAAACTCGCCCGATTACAACGGTATGTTTACTTTTTCCCTAGGCCATTCTGGTTTCGCGTTTGGAGCAGCAGAATTGCGAAAAATTTTTTGCCATGTCAACCATTTCTTGGCTTCAAACTCCCATATCTCGCGAAGGGATTGACCTAACCCAAAAATTCCGATTGCATCTGAAAGTAGAAACTCGCCGGATTACAATTGTATGTGTATTTTTTCCCTAGGCCATTCTGGTTAAGCGATTGGAGCAGCAGAAGTGCAAAAAATTTGTTGTCTTGTCAACCATTCCTTAGCTTCAAACTCCCATATCTCGCGAACGGATTGACCTAACCCAAAAATTCCTATTGCATCTGAAAGTAGAAACTCGCCCGATTACAACGGTATGTGCATTTTTTCCCTAGGCCATTCTGGTTAAGCGTTTGGAGCAGCAGAATTGCGAAAAATTTTTTGCGTTCTCAACCATTTCTTGGCTTCAAACTCCCATATCTCGCGAACCGATTGACCTAACCCAAAAATTCCTATTGCATCTGAAAGTAGAAACTCGCCCGATTACAACGGTACGTGTATTTTTTCCCTAGGCCATTCTGGTTAAGCGTTTGGGGCAGCAGAATTGCGAAAAATTTTTTGCCTTCTCAACAATTTCTTGGCTTCAAACTCCCATATATCGCGAACGGATTGACCTAACCCAAAAATTCCTATTGCATCTGAAAGTAGAAACTCGCCCGATTACAACGGTATGTGCATTTTTTCCCTAGACCATTCTGGTTAAGCGTTTGGAGCAGCAGAATTGCGAAAAATTTTTTGCGTTCTCAACCATTTCTTGGCTTCAAACTCCCATATCTCGCGAACGGATTGACATAACCCAAAAATTCCTGTTGCGTCTGAAAGTAGAAACTCGCACGATTACAACGGTATGTGTATTATTTCCCTAGGCCATTCTGGTTACGCGATTGGAGCAGCAGAAGTACGAAAAATTTGTTGTCTTGTCAACCATTTCTTAGCTTCAAACTCCCATATCTCGCGAACGGATTGACCTAGCCCAAAAATTCCTATTGCATCTGAAAGTAGAAACTCGCCCGATTACAACGGTATGTGTATTTTTGCCCTAGGCCATTCTGGTTAAGCGTTTGGAGCAGCAGAATTGCGAAAAATTTGTTCTCTTCTCAACCATTTCTTAGCTTCAAACTCCCATATCTCGCGAACGGATTGACCTAGCCCAAAAATTCCTATTGCATCTGAAAGTAGAAACTCGCCCGATTACAACGGTATGTGTACTTTTTCCCTAGGGCATTCTGGTTAAGCGTTTGGAGCAGCAGAATTGCGAAAAATTTTTTGCCTTGTCAACCATCTCTTGGTTTCAAATTCCCATATCTCGCGAACGGATTGACATAACCCAAAAATTCCTGTTGCGTCTGAAAGTAGAAACTCGCCCGATTACAACGGTATGTGCATTTTTTCACTAGGCCATTTTGGTTTCGCGTTTGGAGCAGCAGAATAGCGAAAAATTTTTTGCCTTGTCAACCATTTCTTGACTTCAAACTCCCATACATCGCGAACGGATTGACATAACCCAAAAATTCCTGTTGCGTCTGAAAGTAGAATCTCGCACGATTACAACGGTACGTGTATTTTTTCCCTAGGCCATTCTGGTTAAGCGTTTGGGGCAGCAGAATTGCGAAAAATTTTTTGCCTACTCAACAATTTCTTGGCTTCAAACTCCCATATCTCGCGAACGGATTGACCTAGCCCAAAAATTCCTATTGCATCTGAAAGTAGAAACTCGCCCGATTACAACGGTATGTGTACTTTTTCCCTAGGGCATTCTGGTTAAGCGTTTGGAGCAGCAGAATTGCGAAAAATTTTTTGCCTTGTCAACCATCTCTTGGTTTCAAACTCCCATATCTCGCGAACGGATTGACATAACCCAAAAATTCCTGTTGCATCTGAAAGTAGAAACTCGCCCGATTACAACGGTATGTGCATTTTTTCCCTAGGCCATTCTGGTTAAGCGTTTGGAGCAGCAGAATTGCGAAAAATTTTTTGCGTTCTCAACCATTTCTTGGCTTCAAACTCCCATATCTCGCGAACCGATTGACCTAACCCAAAAATTCCTATTGCATCTGAAAGTAGAAACTCGCCCGATTACAATGGTATGTGTATTTTTTCCCTAGGCCATTCTGGTTAAGCGTTTGGAGCAGCAGAATTGCGAAAAATTTTTTGCGTTCTCAACCATTTCTTGGCTTCAAACTCCCATATCTCGCGAACGGATAGACCCAACCCAAAAATTCCTGTTGCGTCTGAAAGTAGAAACTCGCCCGATTACAACGGTATGTATACTTTTTCCCTAGGCCATTCTGGTTTCGCGTTTGGAGCAGCAGAATTGCGAAAAATTTTTTGCCATGTCAACCATTTCTTGGCTTCAAACTCCCATATCTCGCGAACGGATTGACCTAACCCAAAAATTCCGATTGCATCTGAAAGTAGAAACTCGCCGGATTACAATTGTATGTGTATTTTTTCCCTAGGCCATTCTGGTTAAGCGATTGGAGCAGCAGAAGTGCGAAAAATTTGTTGTCTTGTCAACCATTTCTTAGCTTCAAACTCCCATATATCGCGAACGGATTGACCTAACCCAAAAATTCCTATTGCATCTGAAAGTAGAAACTCGCCCGATTACAACGGTATGTGCATTTTTTCCCTAGACCATTCTGGTTAAGCGTTTGGAGCAGCAGAATTGCGAAAAATTTTTTGCGTTCTCAACCATTTCTTGGCTTCAAACTCCCATATCTCGCGAACGGATTGACATAACCCAAAAATTCCTGTTGCGTCTGAAAGTAGAAACTCGCACGATTACAACGGTATGTGTATTATTTCCCTAGGCCATTCTGGTTACGCGATTGGAGCAGCAGAAGTACGAAAAATTTGTTGTCTTGTCAACCATTTCTTAGCTTCAAACTCCCATATCTCGCGAACGGATTGACCTAGCCCAAAAATTCCTATTGCATCTGAAAGTAGAAACTCGCCCGATTACAACGGTATGTGTATTTTTGCCCTAGGCCATTCTGGTTAAGCGTTTGGAGCAGCAGAATTGCGAAAAATTTGTTCTCTTCTCAACCATTTCTTAGCTTCAAACTCCCATATCTCGCGAACGGATTGACCTAGCCCAAAAATTCCTATTGCATCTGAAAGTAGAAACTCGCCCGATTACAACGGTATGTGTACTTTTTCCCTAGGGCATTCTGGTTAAGCGTTTGGAGCAGCAGAATTGCGAAAAATTTTTTGTCTTGTCAACCATCTCTTGGTTTCAAATTCCCATATCTCGCGAACGGATTGACATAACCCAAAAATTCCTGTTGCGTCTGAAAGTAGAAACTCGCCCGATTACAACGGTATGTGCATTTTTTCACTAGGCCATTTTGGTTTCGCGTTTGGAGCAGCAGAATAGCGAAAAATTTTTTGCCTTGTCAACCATTTCTTGACTTCAAACTCCCATACATCGCGAACGGATTGACATAACCCAAAAATTCCTGTTGCGTCTGAAAGTAGAATCTCGCACGATTACAACGGTACGTGTATTTTTTCCCTAGGCCATTCTGGTTAAGCGTTTGGGGCAGCAGAATTGCGAAAAATTTTTTGCCTTCTCAACAATTTCTTGGCTTCAAACTCCCATATCTCGCGAACGGATTGACCTAGCCCAAAAATTCCTATTGCATCTGAAAGTAGAAACTCGCCCGATTACAACGGTATGTGTACTTTTTCCCTAGGGCATTCTGGTTAAGCGTTTGGAGCAGCAGAATTGCGAAAAATTTTTTGCCTTGTCAACCATCTCTTGGTTTCAAACTCCCATATCTCGCGAACGGATTGACATAACCCAAAAATTCCTGTTGCATCTGAAAGTAGAAACTCGCCCGATTACAACGGTATGTGCATTTTTTCCCTAGGCCATTCTGGTTAAGCGTTTGGAGCAGCAGAATTGCGAAAAATTTTTTGCGTTCTCAACCATTTCTTGGCTTCAAACTCCCATATCTCGCGAACCGATTGACCTAACCCAAAAATTCCTATTGCATCTGAAAGTAGAAACTCGCCCGATTACAACGGTACGTGTATTTTTTCCCTAGGCCATTCTGGTTAAGCGTTTGGGGCAGCAGAATTGCGAAAAATTTTTTGCCTTCTCAACAATTTCTTGGCTTCAAACTCCCATATCTCGCGAACGGATTGACCTAACCCAAAAATTCCAATTGCATCTGAAAGTAGAAACTCGCCCGATTACAATGGTATGTGTATTTTTTCCCTAGGCCATTCTGGTTAAGCGTTTGGAGCAGCAGAATTGCGAAAAATTTTTTGCGTTCTCAACCATTTCTTGGCTTCAAGCTCCCATATCTCGCGAACGGATAGACCCAACCCAAAAATTCCTGTTGCGTCTGAAAGTAGAAACTCGCCCGATTACAACGGTATGTTTACTTTTTCCCTAGGCCATTCTGGTTTCGCGTTTGGAGCAGCAGAATTGCGAAAAATTTTTTGCCATGTCAACCATTTCTTGGCTTCAAACTCCCATATCTCGCGAACGGATTGACCTAACCCAAAAATTCCGATTGCATCTGAAAGTAGAAACTCGCCGGATTACAATTGTATGTGTATTTTTTCCCTAGGCCATTCTGGTTAAGCGATTGGAGCAGCAGAAGTGCGAAAAATTTGTAGTCTTGTCAACCATTTCTTAGCTTCAAACTCCCATATCTCGCGAACGGATTGACCTAACCCAAAAATTCCTATTGCATCTGAAAGTAGAAACTCGCCCGATTTCAACGGTGTGTGCATTTTTTCCCTAGACCATTCTGGTTAAGCGTTTGGAGCAGCAGAATTGCGAAAAATTTTTTGCGTCCTCAACCATTTCTTGGCTTCAAACTCCCATATCTCGCGAACGGATTGACATAACCCAAAAATTCCTGTTGCGTCTGAAAGTAGAAACTCGCCCGATTACAACGGTATGTGTATTTTTTCCCTAGGCCATTCTGCTTAAGCGTTTGGAGCAGCAGAATTGCGAAAAATTTTTTGCGTTCTCAACCATTTCTTGGCTTCAAACTCCCATATCTCGCGAACGGATAGACCCAACCTAAAAATTCCTGTTGCGTCTGAAAGTAGAAACTCGCCCGATTACAACGGTATGTTTACTTTTTCCCTAGGCCATTCTGATTTCGCGTTTGGAGCAGCATAATTGCGAAAAATTTTTTGCCATGTCAACCATTTCTTGGCTTCAAACTCCCATATCTCGCGAACGGATTGACATAACCCAAAAATTCCTGTTGCGTCTGAAAGTAGAAACTCGCACGATTACAACGGTATGTGTATTTTTTCCCTAGGCCATTCTGGTTAAGCGTTTGGGGCAGCAGAATTGCGAAAAATTTTTTGCGTTCTCAACCATTTCTTGGGTTCAAACTCCCATATCTCGCGAACTGATTGACATAACCCAAAAATTCCTGTCGCGTCTGAAAGTAGAAACTCGCACGATTACAACGGTATGTGTATTTTTTCCCTAGGCCATTCTGGTTAAGCGTTTGGAGCAGCAGAATTGCGAAAAATTTTTTGCGTTCTCAACCATTTCTTGGCTTCAAACTCCCATATCTCGCGAACGGATTGACATAACCCAAAAATTCCTGTTGCGTCTGAAAGTAGAAACTCGCACGATTACAACGGTATGTGTATTTTTTCCCTAGGCCATTCTGGTTAAGCGATTGGAGCAGCAGAAGTGCGAAAAATTTGTTGTCTTGTCAACCATTTCTTAGCTACAAACTCCCATATCTCGCGAACGGATTGACCTAACCCAAAAATTCCTATTGCATCTGAAAGTAGAAACTCGCCCGATAACAACGGTATGTGCATTTTTTCCCTAGACCATTCTGGTTAAGCGTTTGGAGCAGCAGAATTGCGAAAAATTTTTTGCGTTCTCAACCATTTCTTGGCTTCAAACTCCCATATCTCGCGAACGGATTGACATAACCCAAAAATTCCTGTTGCGTCTGAAAGTAGAAACTCGCACGATTACAACGGTATGTGTATTTTTTCCCTAGGCCATTCTGGTTACGCGATTGGAGCAGCAGAAGTACGAAAAATTTGTTGTCTTGTCAACCATTTCTTAGCTTCAAACTCCCATATCTCGCGAACGGATTGACCTAGCCCAAAAATTCCTATTGCATCTGAAAGTAGAAACTCGCCCGATTACAACGGTATGTGTATTTTTGCCCTGGGCCATTCTGGTTAAGCGTTTGGAGCAGCAGAATTGCGAAAAATTTGTTCTCTTCTCAACCATTTCTTAGTTTCAAACTCCCATATCTCGCGAACGGATTGACCTAGCCCAAAAATTCCTATTGCATCTGAAAGTAGAAACTCGCCCGATTACAACGGTATGTGTACTTTTTCCCCAGGGCATTCTGGTTAAGCGTTTGGAGCAGCAGAATTGCGAAAAAATTTTTGCCTTGTCAACCATCTCTTGGCTTCAAACTCCCATATCTCGCGAACGGATTGACATAACCCAAAAATTCCTGTTGCGTCTGAAAGTAGAAACTCGCCCGATTACAATGGTATGTGTATTTTTTCCCTAGGCCATTCTGGTTAAGCGTTTGGAGCAGCAGAATTGCGAAAAATTTTTTGCGTTCTCAACCATTTCTTGGCTTCAAACTCCCATATCTCGCGAACGGATAGACCCAACCCAAAAATTCCTGTTGCGTCTGAAAGTAGAAACTCGCCCGAATACAACGGTATGTTTACTTTTTCCCTAGGCCATTCTGGTTTCGCGTTTGGAGCAGCAGAATTGCGAAAAATTTTTTGCCATGTCAACCATTTCTTGGCTTCAAACTCCCATATCTCGCGAACGGATTGACCTAACCCAAAAATTCCGATTGCATCTGAAAGTAGAAACTCGCCCGATTACAACGGTATGTGTACTTTTTCCCTAGGGCATTCTGGTTAAGCGTTTGGAGCAGCAGAATTGCGAAAAAATTTTTGCCTTGTCAACCATCTCTTGGCTTCAAACTCCCATATCTCGCGAACGGATTGACATAACCCAAAAATTCCTGTTTCGTCTGAAAGTAGAAACTCGCCCGATTACAATGGTATGTGTATTTTTTCCCTAGGCCATTCTGGTTAAGCGTTTGGAACAGCAGAATTGCGAAAAATTTTTTGCGTTCTCAACCATTTCTTGGCTTCAAACTCCCATATCTCGCGAACGGATAGACTCAACCCAAAAATTCCTGTTGCGTCTGAAAGTAGAAACTCGCCCGAATACAACGGTATGTTTACTTTTTCCCTAGGCCATTCTGGTTTCGCGTTTGGAGCAGCAGAATTGCAAAAAATTTTTTGCCATGTCAACCATTTCTTGGCTTCAAACTCCCATATCTCGCGAACGGATTGACCTAACCCAAACATTCCGATTGCATCTGAAAGTAGAAACTCGCCGGATTACAATTGTATGTGTATTTTTTCCCTAGGCCATTCTGGTTAAGCGATTGGAGCAGCAGAAGTGCGAAAAATTTGTTGTCTTGTCAACCATTTCTTAGCTTCAAACTCCCATATCTCGCGAACGGATTGACCTAACCCAAAAATTCCTATTGCATCTGAAAGTAGAAACTCGCCCGATTACAAAGGTATGTGCATTTTTTCCCTAGACCATTCTGGTTTAGCGTTTGGAGCAGCAGAATTGCGAAAAATTTGTTCTCTTCTCAACCATTTCTTAGCTTCAAACTCCCATATCTCGCGAACGGATTGACCTAGCCCAAAAATTCGTATTGCATCTGAAAGTAGAAACTCGCCCGATTACAACGGTATGTGTACTTTTTCCCTAGGGCATTCTGGTTAAGCGTTTGGAGCAGCAGAATTGCGAAAAATTTTTTGCCTTGTCAACCATCTCTTGGCTTCAAACTCCCATATCTCGCGAAGGATTGACATAACCCAAAAATTCCTATTGCATCTGAAAGTAGAAACTCGCCCGATTACAACGGTATGTGCATTTTTTCCCTAGACCATTCTGGTTAAGCGTTTGGAGCAGCAAAATTGCGAAAAATTTTTTGCGTTCTCAACCATTTCTTGGCTTCAAACTCCCATATCTCGCGAACGGAATGACATAACCCAAAAATTCCTGTTGCGTCTGAAAGTAGAAACTCGCACGATTACAACGGTATGTGTATTTTTTCCCTAGGCCATTCTGGTTACGCGATTGGAGCAACAGAAGTACGAAAAATTTGTTGTCTTGTCAACCATTTCTTAGCTTCAAACTCCCATATCTCGCGAACGGATTGACCTAGCCCAAAAATTCCTATTGCATCTGAAAGTAGAAACTCGCCCGATTACAACGGTATGTGTACTTTTTCCCTAGGGCATTCTGGTTAAGCGTTTGGAGCAGCAGAATTGCGAAAAATTTTTTGCCTTGTCAACCATCTCTTGGCTTCAAACTCCCATATCTCGCGAACGGATTGACATAACCCAAAAATTCCTGTTGCGTCTGAAAGTAGAAACTCGCCCGATTACAACGGTATGTGCATTTTTTCACTAGGCCATTTTGGTTTCGCTTTTGGAGCAGCAGAATTGCGAAAAATTTTTTGCCTTGTCAACCATTTCTTGACTTCAAACTCCCATACCTCGCGAACGGATTGACATAACCCAAAAATTCCTGTTGCGTCTGAAAGTAGAATCTCGCACGATTACAATGGTATGTGTATTTTTTCCCCAGGCCATTCTGGTTAAGCGTTTGCAGCAGCAGAATTGCGAAAAATTTTTTGCGTTCTCAACCATTTCTTGGCTTCAAACTCCCATATCTCGCGAACGGATTGACCCAACCCAAAAATTCCTGTTGCGTCTGAAAGTAGAAACTCGCCCGATTACAACGGTATGTTTACTTTTTCCCTAGGCCATTCTGGTTTCGCGTTTGGAGCAGCATAATTGCGAAAAATTTTTTGCCATGTCAACCATTTCTTGGCTTCAAACTCCCATATCTCGCGAACGGATTGACATAACCCAAAAATTCCTGTTGCGTCTGAAAGTAGAAACTCGCACGATTACAACGGTATGTGTATTTTTTCCCTAGGCCATTCTGGTTAAGCGTTTGGGGCAGCAGAATTGCGAAAAATTTTTTGCGTTCTCAACCATTTCTTGGGTTCAAACTCCCATATCTCGCGAACTGACTGACATAACCCAAAAATTCCTGTTGCGTCTGAAAGTAGAAACTCGCCCGATTACAAAGGTATGTGCATTTTTTCCCTAGACCATTCTGGTTTAGCGTTTGGAGCAGCAGAATTGCGAAAAATTTGTTCTCTTCTCAACCATTTCTTAGCTTCAAACTCCCATATCTCGCGAACGGATTGACCTAGCCCAAAAATTCGTATTGCATCTGAAAGTAGAAACTCGCCCGATTACAACGGTATGTGTACTTTTTCCCTAGGGCATTCTGGTTAAGCGTTTGGAGCAGCAGAATTGCGAAAAATTTTTTGCCTTGTCAACCATCTCTTGGCTTCAAACTCCCATATCTCGCGAACGGATTGACATAACCCAAAAATTCCTATTGCATCTGAAAGTAGAAACTCGCCCGATTACAACGGTATGTGCATTTTTTCCCTAGACCATTCTGGTTAAGCGTTTGGAGCAGCAAAATTGCGAAAAATTTTTTGCGTTCTCAACCATTTCTTGGCTTCAAACTCCCATATCTCGCGAACGGAATGACATAACCCAAAAATTCCTGTTGCGTCTGAAAGTAGAAACTCGCACGATTACAACGGTATGTGTATTTTTTCCCTAGGCCATTCTGGTTACGCGATTGGAGCAACAGAAGTACGAAAAATTTGTTGTCTTGTCAACCATTTCTTAGCTTCAAACTCCCATATCTCGCGAACGGATTGACCTAGCCCAAAAATTCCTATTGCATCTGAAAGTAGAAACTCGCCCGATTACAACGGTATGTGTACTTTTTCCCTAGGGCATTCTGGTTAAGCGTTTGGAGCAGCAGAATTGCGAAAAATTTTTTGCCTTGTCAACCATCTCTTGGCTTCAAACTCCCATATCTCGCGAACGGATTGACATAACCCAAAAATTCCTGTTGCGTCTGAAAGTAGAAACTCGCCCGATTACAACGGTATGTGCATTTTTTCACTAGGCCATTTTGGTTTCGCTTTTGGAGCAGCAGAATTGCGAAAAATTTTTTGCCTTGTCAACCATTTCTTGACTTCAAACTCCCATACCTCGCGAACGGATTGACATAACCCAAAAATTCCTGTTGCGTCTGAAAGTAGAATCTCGCACGATTACAATGGTATGTGTATTTTTTCCCCAGGCCATTCTGGTTAAGCGTTTGCAGCAGCAGAATTGCGAAAAATTTTTTGCGTTCTCAACCATTTCTTGGCTTCAAACTCCCATATCTCGCGAACGGATTGACCCAACCCAAAAATTCCTGTTGCGTCTGAAAGTAGAAACTCGCCCGATTACAACGGTATGTTTACTTTTTCCCTAGGCCATTCTGGTTTCGCGTTTGGAGCAGCATAATTGCGAAATTTTTTTTGCCATGTCAACCATTTCTTGGCTTCAAACTCCCATATCTCGCGAACGGATTGACATAACCCAAAAATTCCTGTTGCGTCTGAAAGTAGAAACTCGCACGATTACAACGGTATGTGTATTTTTTCCCTAGGCCATTCTGGTTAAGCGTTTGGGGCAGCAGAATTGCGAAAAATTTTTTGCGTTCTCAACCATTTCTTGGGTTCAAACTCCCATATCTCGCGAACTGATTGACATAACCCAAAAATTCCTGTTGCGTCTGAAAGTAGAAACTCGCACGATTACAACGGTATGTGTATTTTTTCCCTAGGCCATTCTGGTTAAGCGTTTGGAGCAGCAGAATTGCGAAAAATTTTTTGCGTTCTCAACCATTTCTTGGCTTCAAACTCCCATATCTCGCGAACGGATTGACATAACCCAAAAATTCCTGTTGTGTCTGAAAGTAGAAACTCGCACGATTACAACGGTATGTGTATTTTTTCCCTAGGCCATTCTGGTTAAGCGTTTGGAGCAGCAGAATTGCGAAAAATTTTGGGCCTTCTCAACCATTTCTTGGCTTCAAACTCCCATATCTCGCGAACGGATTGACCTAACCCAAAAATTCCGATTGCATCTGAAAGTAGAAACTCGCCGGATTACAATCGTATGTGTATTTTTTCCCTAGGCCATTCTGGTTAAGCGATTGGAGCAGCAGAAGTGCGAAAAATTTGTTGTCTTGTCAACCATTTCTTAGCTACAAACTCCCATATCTCGCGAACGGATTGACCTAACCAAAAAATTCCTATTGCATCTGAAAGTAGAAACTCGCCCGATAACAACGGTATGTGCATTTTTTCCCTAGACCATTCTGGTTAAGCGTTTGGAGCAGCAGAATTGCGAAAAATTTTTTGCGTTCTCAACCATTTCTTGGCTTCAAACTCCCATATCTCGCGAACGGATTGACATAACCCAAAAATTCCTGTTGCGTCTGAAAGTAGAAACTCGCACGATTACAACGGTATGTGTATTTTTTCCCTAGGCCATTCTGGTTACGCGATTGGAGCAGCAGAAGTACGAAAAATTTGTTGTCTTGTCAACCATTTCTTAGCTTCAAACTCCCATATCTCCCGAACGGATTGACCTAGCCCAAAAATTCCTATTGCATCTGAAAGTAGAAACTCGCCCGATTACAACGGTATGTGTATTTTTGCCCTGGGCCATTCTGGTTAAGCGTTTGGAGCAGCAGAATTGCGAAAAATTTGTTCTCTTCTCAACCATTTCTTAGCTTCAAACTCCCATATCTCGCGAACGGATTGACCTAGCCCAAAAATTCCTATTGCATCTGAAAGTAGAAACTCGCCCGATTACAACGGTATGTGTACTTTTTCCCTAGGGCATTCTGGTTAAGCGTTTGGAGCAGCAGAATTGCGAAAAAATTTTTGCCTTGTCAACCATCTCTTGGCTTCAAACTCCCATATCTCGCGAACGGATTGACATAACCCAAAAATTCCTGTTGCGTCTGAAAGTAGAAACTCGCCCGATTACAATGGTATGCGTATTTTTTCCCTAGGCCATTCTGGTTAAGCGTTTGGAGCAGCAGAATTGCGAAAAATTTTTTGCGTTCTCAACCATTTCTTGGCTTCAAACTCCCATATCTCGCGAACGGATAGACCCAACCCAAAAATTCCTGTTGCGTCTGAAAGTAGAAACTCGCCCGAATGCAACGGTATGTTTACTTTTTCCCTAGGCCATTCTGGTGTCGCGTTTGGAGCAGCAGAATTGCGAAAAATTTTTTGCCATGTCAACCATTTCTTGGCTTTAAACTCCCATATCTCGCGAACGGATTGACCTAACCCAAAAATTCCGATTGCATCTGAAAGTAGAAACTCGCCGGATTACAATTGTATGTGTATTTTTTCCCTAGGCCATTCTGGTTAAGCGATTGGAGCAGCAAAAGTGCGAAAAATTTGTTGTCTTGTCAACCATTTCTTAGCTTCAAACTCCCATATCTCGCGAACGGATTGACCTAACCCAAAAATTCATATTGCATCTGAAAGTAGAAACTCGCCCGATTACAACGGTATGTGCATTTTTTCCCTAGACCATTCTGGTTTAGCGTTTGGAGCAGCAGAATTGCGAAAAATTTGTTCTCTTCTCAACCATTTCTTAGCTTCAAACTCCCATATCTCGCGAACGGATTGACCTAGCCCAAAAATTCGTATTTCATCTGAAAGTAGAAACTCGCCCGATTACAACGGTATGTGTACTTTTTCCCTAGGGCATTCTGGTTAAGCGTTTGGAGCAGCAGAATTGCGAAAAATTTTTTGCCATGTCAACCATCTCTTGGCTTCAAACTCCCATATCTCGCGAACGGATTGACATAACCCAAAAATTCCTGTTGCGTCTGAAAGTAGAAACTCGCCCGATTACAACGGTATGTGCATTTTTTCCCTAGGCCATTTTGGTTTCGCGTTTGGAGCAGCAGAATTGCGAAAAATTTTTTGCCTTGTCAACCATTTCTTGTCTTCAAACTCCCATACGTCGCGAACGGATTGACATAACCCAAACATTCCTGTTGCGTCTGAAAGTAGAAGCTCGCACGATTACAACGGTGTGTGTATTTTTTCCCTAGGCCATTCTGGTTAAGCGTTTGGAGCAGCAGAATTGCGAAAAATTTTGGGCCTTCTCAACCATTTCTTGGCTTCAAACACCCATATCTCGCGAACGGATTGACCTAACCCAAAAATTCCTGTTGCGTCTGAAAGTAGAATCTCGCACGATTACAATGGTATGTGTATTTTTTCCCTAGGCCATTCTGGTTAAGCGTTTGCAGCAGCAGAATTGCGAAAAATTTTTTGCGTTCTCAACCATTTCTTGGCTTCAAACTCCCATATCTCGCGAACGGATTGACCCAACCCAAAAATTCCTGTTGCGTCTGAAAGTAGAAACTCGCCCGATTACAATGGTATGTGTATTTTTTCCCTAGGCCATTCTGGTTTCGCGTTTGGAGCAGCAGAATTGCGAAAAATTTTTTGCCTTGTCAACCATTTCTTGGCTTCAAACTCCCATTTCTCGCTAACGGATTGACATAACCCAAAAACTCCTGTTGCGTCTGAAAGTAGAAGCTCGCACGATTACAACGGTGTGTGTATTTTTTCCCTAGGCCATTCTGGTTAAGCGTTTGGAGCAGCAGAATTGCGAAAAATTTTGGGCCTTCTCAACCATTTCTTGGCTTCAAACACCCATATCTCGCGAACGGATTGACCTAACCCAAAAATTCCTATTGCATCTGAAAGTAGAAACTCGCCCGATTACAACGGTATGTGTATTTTTTCCCTAGGCCATTCTGGTTAAGCGTTTGGGGCAGCAGAATTGCGAAAAATTTGTTCTCTTCTCAACCATTTCTTAGCTTCAAACTCCCATATCTCGCGAACGGATTGACCTAACCCAAAAATTCCTATTGCATCTGAAAGTAGAAACTCGCCCGATTACAATGGTATGTGTATTTTTTCCCTAGGCCATTCTGCTTAAGCGTTTGGAGCAGCAGAATTGCGAAAAATTTTTTGCGTTCTCAACCATTTCTTGGCTTCAAACTCCCATATCTCGCGAACGGATAGACCCAACCCAAAAATTCCTGTTGCGTCTGAAAGTAGAAACTCGCCCGATTACAACGGTATGTTTACTTTTTCCCTAGGCCATTCTGGTTTCGCGTTTGGAGCAGCATAATTGCGAAAAATTTTTTGCCATGTCAACCATTTCTTGGCTTCAAACTCCCATATCTCGCGAACGGATTGACATAACCCAAAAATTCCTGTTGCGTCTGAAAGTAGAAACTCGCACGATTACAACGGTATGTGTATTTTTTCCCTAGGCCATTCTGGTTAAGCGTTTGGAGCAGCAGAATTGCGAAAAATTTTTTGCGTTCCCAACCATTTCTTGGCTTCAAACTCCCATATCTCGCGAACGGATTGACATAACCCAAAAATTCCTGTTGCGTCTGAAAGTAGAAACTCGCACGATTACAACGGTATGTGTATTTTTTCCCTAGGCCATTCTGGTTAAGCGTTTGGAGCAGCAGAATTGCGAAAAATTTTGGGCCTTCTCAACCATTTCTTGGCTTCAAACTCCCATATCTCGCGAACGGATTGACCTAACCCAAAAATTCCGATTGAATCTGAAAGTAGAAACTCGCCGGATTACAATCGTATGTGTATTTTTTCCCTAGGCCATTCTGGTTAAGCGTTTGGGGCAGCAGAATTGCGAAAAATTTTTTGCGTTCTCAACCATTTCTTGGCTTCAAACTCCCATATCTCGCGAACGGATTGACATAACCCAAAAATTCCTGTTGCGTCTGAAAGTAGAAACTCGCACGATTACAACGGTATGTGTATTTTTTCCCTAGGCCATTCTGGTTAAGCGTTTGGAGCAGCAGAATTGCGAAAAATTTTGGGCCTTCTCAACCATTTCTTGGCTTCAAACTCCCATATCTCGCGAACGGATTGACCTAACCCAAAAATTCCGATTGCATCTGAAAGTAGAAACTCGCCGGATTACAATCGTATGTGTATTTTTTCCCTAGGCCATTCTGGTTAAGCGATTGGAGCAGCAGAAGTGCGAAAAATTTGTTGTCTTGTCAACCATTTCTTAGCTACAAACTCCCATATCTCGCGAACGGATTGACCTAACCCAAAAATTCCTATTGCATCTGAAAGTAGAAACTCGCCCGATAACAACGGTATGTGCATTTTTTCCCTAGACCATTCTGGTTAAGCGTTTGGAGCAGCAGAATTGCGAAAAATTTTTTGCGTTCTCAACCATTTCTTGGCTTCAAACTCCCATATCTCGCGAACGGATTGACATAACCCAAAAATTCCTGTTGCGTCTGAAAGTAGAAACTCGCACGATTACAACGGTATGTGTATTTTTTCCCTAGGCCATTCTGGTTACGCGATTGGAGCAGCAGAAGTACGAAAAATTTGTTGTCTTGTCAACCATTTCTTAGCTTCAAACTCCCATATCTCGCGAACGGATTGACCTAGCCCAAAAATTCCTATTGCATCTGAAAGTAGAAACTCGCCCGATTACAACGGTATGTGTATTTTTGCCCTGGGCCATTCTGGTTAAGCGTTTGGAGCAGCAGAATTGCGAAAAATTTGTTCTCTTCTCAACCATTTCTTAGCTTCAAACTCCCATATCTCGCGAACGGATTGACCTAGCCCAAAAATTCCTATTGCATCTGAAAGTAGAAACTCGCCCGATTACAACGGTATGTGTACTTTTTCCCTAGGGCATTCTGGTTAAGCGTTTGGAGCAGCAGAATTGCGAAAAAATTTTTGCCTTGTCAACCATCTCTTGGCTTCAAACTCCCATATCTCGCGAACGGATTGACATAACCCAAAAATTCCTGTTGCGTCTGAAAGTAGAAGCTCGCACGATTACAAGGGTGTGTGTATTTTTTCCCTAGGCCATTCTGGTTAAGCGTTTGGGGCAGCAGAATTGCGAAAAATTTGTTCTCTTCTCAACCATTTCTTAGCTTCAAACTCCCATATCTCGCGAACGGATTGACCTAACCCAAAAATTCCTATTGCATCTGAAAGTAGAAACTCGCCCGATTACAATGGTATGTGTATTTTTTCCCTAGGCCATTCTGCTTAAGCGTTTGGAGCAGCAGAATTGCGAAAAATTTTTTGCGTTCTCAACCATTCCTTGGCTTCAAACTCCCATATCTTGCGAACGGATAGACCCAACCCAAAAATTCCTGTTGCGTCTGAAAGTAGAAACTCGCCCGATTACAACGGTATGTTTACTTTTTCCCTAGGCCATTCTGGTTTCGCGTTTGGAGCAGCATAATTGCGAAAAATTTTTTGCCATGTCAACCATTTCTTGGCTTCAAACTCCCATATCTCGCGAACGGATTGACATAACCCAAAAATTCCTGTTGCGTCTGAAAGTAGAAACTCGCACGATTACAACGGTATGTGTATTTTTTCCCTAGGCCATTCTGGTTAAGCGTTTGGAGCAGCAGAATTGCGAAAAATTTTGGGCCTTCTCAACCATTTCTTGGCTTCAAACTCCCATATCTCGCGAACGGATTGACCTAACCCAAAAATTCCGATTGCATCTGAAAGTAGAAACTCGCCGGATTACAATCGTATGTGTATTTTTTCCCTAGGCCATTCTGGTTAAGCGTTTGGGGCAGCAGAATTGCGAAAAATTTTTTGCGTTCTCAACCATTTCTTGGCTTCAAACTCCCATATCTCGCGAACGGATTGACATAACCCAAAAATTCCTGTTGCGTCTGAAAGTAGAAACTCGCACGATTACAACGGTATGTGTATTTTTTCCCTAGGCCATTCTGGTTAAGCGTTTGGAGCAGCAGAATTGCGAAAAATTTTGGGCCTTCTCAACCATTTCTTGGCTTCAAACTCCCATATCTCGCGAACGGATTGACCTAACCCAAAAATTCCGATTGCATCTGAAAGTAGAAACTCGCCGGATTACAATCGTATGTGTATTTTTTCCCTAGGCCATTCTGGTTAAGCGATTGGAGCAGCAGAAGTGCGAAAAATTTGTTGTCTTGTCAACCATTTCTTAGCTACAAACTCCCATATCTCGCGAACGGATTGACCTAACCCAAAAATTCCTATTGCATCTGAAAGTAGAAACTCGCCCGATAACAACGGTATGTGCATTTTTTCCCTAGACCATTCTGGTTAAGCGTTTGGAGCAGCAGAATTGCGAAAAATTTTTTGCGTTCTCAACCATTTCTTGGCTTCAAACTCCCATATCTCGCGAACGGATAGACCCAACCCAAAAATTCCTGTTGCGTCTGAAAGTAGAAACTCGCCCGATTACAACGGTATGTTTACTTTTTCCCTAGGCAATTCTGGTTTCGCGTTTGGAGCAGCAGAATTGCGAAAAATTTTTTGCGTTCTCAACCATTTCTTGGCTTCAAACTCCCATATCTCGCGAACGGATTGACATAACCCAAAAATTCCTGTTGCGTCTGAAAGTAGAAACTCGCACGATTACAACGGTATGTGTATTTTTTCCCTAGGCCATTCTGGTTACGCGATTGGAGCAGCAGAAGTACGAAAAATTTGTTGTCTTGTCAACCATTTCTTAGCTTCAAACTCCCATATCTCGCGAACGGATTGACCTAGCCCAAAAATTCCTATTGCATCTGAAAGTAGAAACTCGCCCGATTACAACGGTATGTGTATTTTTGCCCTGGGCCATTCTGGTTAAGCGTTTGGAGCAGCAGAATTGCGAAAAATTTGTTCTCTTCTCAACCATTTCTTAGCTTCAAACTCCCATATCTCGCGAACGGATAGACCCAACCCAAAAATTCCTGTTGCGTCTGAAAGTAGAAACTCGCCCGATTACAACGGTATGTTTACTTTTTCCCTAGGCCATTCTGGTTTCGCGTTTGGAGCAGCATAATTGCGAAAAATTTTTTGCCATGTCAACCATTTCTTGGCTTCAAACTCCCATATCTCGCGAACGGATTGACATAACCCAAAAATTCCTGTTGCGTCTGAAAGTAGAAACTCGCACGATTACAACGGTATGTGTATTTTTTCCCTAGGCCATTCTGGTTAAGCGTTTGGAGCAGCAGAATTGCGAAAAATTTTGGGCCTTCTCAACCATTTCTTGGCTTCAAACTCCCATATCTCGCGAACGGATTGACCTAACCCAAAAATTCCGATTGCATCTGAAAGTAGAAACTCGCCGGATTACAATCGTATGTGTATTTTTTCCCTAGGCCATTCTGGTTAAGCGTTTGGGGCAGCAGAATTGCGAAAAATTTTTTGCGTTCTCAACCATTTCTTGGCTTCAAACTCCCATATCTCGCGAACGGATTGACATAACCCAAAAATTCCTGTTGCGTCTGAAAGTAGAAACTCGCACGATTACAACGGTATGTGTATTTTTTCCCTAGGCCATTCTGGTTAAGCGTTTGGAGCAGCAGAATTGCGAAAAATTTTGGGCCTTCTCAACCATTTCTTGGCTTCAAACTCCCATATCTCGCGAACGGATTGACCTAACCCAAAAATTCCGATTGCATCTGAAAGTAGAAACTCGCCGGATTACAATCGTATGTGTATTTTTTCCCTAGGCCATTCTGGTTAAGCGATTGGAGCAGCAGAAGTGCGAAAAATTTGTTGTCTTGTCAACCATTTCTTAGCTACAAACTCCCATATCTCGCGAACGGATTGACCTAACCCAAAAATTCCTATTGCATCTGAAAGTAGAAACTCGCCCGATAACAACGGTATGTGCATTTTTTCCCTAGACCATTCTGGTTAAGCGTTTGGAGCAGCAGAATTGCGAAAAATTTTTTGCTTTCTCAACCATTTCTTGGCTTCAAACTCCCATATCTCGCGAACGGATAGACCCAACCCAAAAATTCCTGTTGCGTCTGAAAGTAGAAACTCGCCCGATTACAACGGTATGTTTACTTTTTCCCTAGGCAATTCTGGTTTCGCGTTTGGAGCAGCAGAATTGCGAAAAATTTTTTGCGTTCTCAACCATTTCTTGGCTTCAAACTCCCATATCTCGCGAACGGATTGACATAACCCAAAAATTCCTGTTGCGTCTGAAAGTAGAAACTCGCACGATTACAACGGTATGTGTATTTTTTCCCTAGGCCATTCTGGTTACGCGATTGGAGCAGCAGAAGTACGAAAAATTTGTTGTCTTGTCAACCATTTCTTAGCTTCAAACTCCCATATCTCGCGAACGGATTGACCTAGCCCAAAAATTCCTATTGCATCTGAAAGTAGAAACTCGCCCGATTACAACGGTATGTGTATTTTTGCCCTGGGCCATTCTGGTTAAGCGTTTGGAGCAGCAGAATTGCGAAAAATTTGTTCTCTTCTCAACCATTTCTTAGCTTCAAACTCCCATATCTCGCGAACGGATTGACCTAGCCCAAAAATTCCTATTGCATCTGAAAGTAGAAACTCGCCCGATTACAACGGTATGTGTACTTTTTCCCTAGGGCATTCTGGTTAAGCGTTTGGAGCAGCAGAATTGCGAAAAAATTTTTGCCTTGTCAACCATCTCTTGGCTTCAAACTCCCATATCTCGCGAACGGATTGACATAACCCAAAAATTCCTGTTGCGTCTGAAAGTAGAAGCTCGCACGATTACAAGGGTGTGTGTATTTTTTCCCTAGGCCATTCTGGTTAAGCGTTTGGGGCAGCAGAATTGCGAAAAATTTGTTCTCTTCTCAACCATTTCTTAGCTTCAAACTCCCATATCTCGCGAACGGATTGACCTAACCCAAAAATTCCTATTGCATCTGAAAGTAGAAACTCGCCCGATTACAATGGTATGTGTATTTTTTCCCTAGGCCATTCTGCTTAAGCGTTTGGAGCAGCAGAATTGCGAAAAATTTTTTGCGTTCTCAACCATTCCTTGGCTTCAAACTCCCATATCTCGCGAACGGATAGACCCAACCCAAAAATTCCTGTTGCGTCTGAAAGTAGAAACTCGCCCGATTACAACGGTATGTTTACTTTTTCCCTAGGCCATTCTGGTTTCGCGTTTGGAGCAGCATAATTGCGAAAAATTTTTTGCCATGTCAACCATTTCTTGGCTTCAAACTCCCATATCTCGCGAACGGATTGACATAACCCAAAAATTCCTGTTGCGTCTGAAAGTAGAAACTCGCACGATTACAACGGTATGTGTATTTTTTCCCTAGGCCATTCTGGTTAAGCGTTTGGAGCAGCAGAATTGCGAAAAATTTTGGGCCTTCTCAACCATTTCTTGGCTTCAAACTCCCATATCTCGCGAACGGATTGACCTAACCCAAAAATTCCGATTGCATCTGAAAGTAGAAACTCGCCGGATTACAATCGTATGTGTATTTTTTCCCTAGGCCATTCTGGTTAAGCGTTTGGGGCAGCAGAATTGCGAAAAATTTTTTGCGTTCTCAACCATTTCTTGGCTTCAAACTCCCATATCTCGCGAACGGATTGACATAACCCAAAAATTCCTGTTGCGTCTGAAAGTAGAAACTCGCACGATTACAACGGTATGTGTATTTTTTCCCTAGGCCATTCTGGTTAAGCGTTTGGAGCAGCAGAATTGCGAAAAATTTTGGGCCTTCTCAACCATTTCTTGGCTTCAAACTCCCATATCTCGCGAACGGATTGACCTAACCCAAAAATTCCGATTGCATCTGAAAGAAGAAACTCGCCGGATTACAATCGTATGTGTATTTTTTCCCTAGGCCATTCTGGTTAAGCGATTGGAGCAGCAGAAGTGCGAAAAATTTGTTGTCTTGTCAACCATTTCTTAGCTACAAACTCCCATATCTCGCGAACGGATTGACCTAACCCAAAAATTCCTATTGCATCTGAAAGTAGAAACTCGCCCGATAACAACGGTATGTGCATTTTTTCCCTAGACCATTCTGGTTAAGCGTTTGGAGCAGCAGAATTGCGAAAAATTTTTTGCGTTCTCAACCATTTCTTGGCTTCAAACTCCCATATCTCGCGAACGGATAGACCCAACCCAAAAATTCCTGTTGCGTCTGAAAGTAGAAACTCGCCCGATTACAACGGTATGTTTACTTTTTCCCTAGGCAATTCTGGTTTCGCGTTTGGAGCAGCAGAATTGCGAAAAATTTTTTGCGTTCTCAACCATTTCTTGGCTTCAAACTCCCATATCTCGCGAACGGATTGACATAACCCAAAAATTCCTGTTGCGTCTGAAAGTAGAAACTCGCACGATTACAACGGTATGTGTATTTTTTCCCTAGGCCATTCTGGTTACGCGATTGGAGCAGCAGAAGTACGAAAAATTTGTTGTCTTGTCAACCATTTCTTAGCTTCAAACTCCCATATCTCGCGAACGGATTGACCTAGCCCAAAAATTCCTATTGCATCTGAAAGTAGAAACTCGCCCGATTACAACGGTATGTGTATTTTTGCCCTAGGCCATTCTGGTTAAG
Source organism: Ptiloglossa arizonensis (assembly GCF_051014685.1). Lineage (NCBI taxonomy): Eukaryota > Metazoa > Arthropoda > Insecta > Hymenoptera > Colletidae > Ptiloglossa > Ptiloglossa arizonensis. Next base: position 272,097 of record NW_027478953.1, read on the forward strand.
CCTTTGGAGCAGCAGAATTGCGAAAAATTTTTTGCCATGTCAACCATTTCTTGGCTTCAAACTCCCATATCTCGCGAACGGATTGACATAACCCAAAAATTCCTGTTGCGTCTGAAAGTAGAAACTCGCACGATTACAACGGTATGTGTATTTTTTCCCTAGGCCATTCTGGTTAAGCGTTTGGAGCAGCAGAATTGCGAAAAATTTTGGGCCTTCTCAACCATTTCTTGGCTTCAAACTCCCATATCTCGCGAACGGATTGACCTAACCCAAAAATTCCGATTGCATCTGAAAGTAGAAACTCGCCGGATTACAATCGTATGTGTATTTTTTCCCTAGGCCATTCTGGTTAAGCGATTGGAGCAGCAGAAGTGCGAAAAATTTGTTGTCTTGTCAACCATTTCTTAGCTACAAACTCCCATATCTCGCGAACGGATTGACCTAACCCAAAAATTCCTATTGCATCTGAAAGTAGAAACTCGCCCGATAACAACGGTATGTGCATTTTTTCCCTAGACCATTCTGGTTAAGCGTTTGGAGCAGCAGAATTGCGAAAAATTTTTTGCGTTCTCAACCATTTCTTGGCTTCAAACTCCCATATCTCGCGAACGGATAGACCCAACCCAAAAATTCCTGTTGCGTCTGAAAGTAGAAACTCGCCCGATTACAACGGTATGTTTACTTTTTCCCTAGGCAATTCTGGTTTCGCGTTTGGAGCAGCAGAATTGCGAAAAATTTTTTGCGTTCTCAACCATTTCTTGGCTTCAAACTCCCATATCTCGCGAACGGATTGACATAACCCAAAAATTCCTGTTGCGTCTGAAAGTAGAAACTCGCACGATTACAACGGTATGTGTATTTTTTCCCTAGGCCATTCTGGTTAAGCGTTTGGAGCAGCAGAATTGCGAAAAATTTTGGGCCTTCTCAACCATTTCTTGGCTTCAAACTCCCATATCTCGCGAACGGATTGACCTAACCCAAAAATTCCGATTGCATCTGAAAGTAGAAACTCGCCGGATTACAATCGTATGTGTATTTTTTCCCTAGGCCATTCTGGTTAAGCGTTTGGGCCAGCAGAATTGCGAAAAATTTTTTGCGTTCTCAACCATTTCTTGGCTTCAAACTCCCATATCTCGCGAACGGATTGACATAACCCAAAAATTCCTGTTGCGTCTGAAAGTAGAAACTCGCACGATTACAACGGTATGTGTATTTTTTCCCTAGGCCATTCTGGTTAAGCGTTTGGAGCAGCAGAATTGCGAAAAATTTTGGGCCTTCTCAACCATTTCTTGGCTTCAAACTCCCATATCTCGCGAACGGATTGACCTAACCCAAAAATTCCGATTGCATCTGAAAGTAGAAACTCGCCGGATTACAATCGTATGTGTATTTTTTCCCTAGGCCATTCTGGTTAAGCGATTGGAGCAGCAGAAGTGCGAAAAATTTGTTGTCTTGTCAACCATTTCTTAGCTACAAACTCCCATATCTCGCGAACGGATTGACCTAACCCAAAAATTCCTATTGCATCTGAAAGTAGAAACTCGCCCGATAACAACGGTATGTGCATTTTTTCCCTAGACCATTCTGGTTAAGCGTTTGGAGCAGCAGAATTGCGAAAAATTTTTTGCGTTCTCAACCATTTCTTGGCTTCAAACTCCCATATCTCGCGAACGGATAGACCCAACCCAAAAATTCCTGTTGCGTCTGAAAGTAGAAACTCGCCCGATTACAACGGTATGTTTACTTTTTCCCTAGGCAATTCTGGTTTCGCGTTTGGAGCAGCAGAATTGCGAAAAATTTTTTGCGTTCTCAACCATTTCTTGGCTTCAAACTCCCATATCTCGCGAACGGATTGACATAACCCAAAAATTCCTGTTGCGTCTGAAAGTAGAAACTCGCACGATTACAACGGTATGTGTATTTTTTCCCTAGGCCATTCTGGTTACGCGATTGGAGCAGCAGAAGTACGAAAAATTTGTTGTCTTGTCAACCATTTCTTAGCTTCAAACTCCCATATCTCGCGAACGGATTGACCTAGCCCAAAAATTCCTATTGCATCTGAAAGTAGAAACTCGCCCGATTACAACGGTATGTGTATTTTTGCCCTAGGCCATTCTGGTTAAGCCTTTGGAGCAGCAGAATTGCGAAAAATTTTTTGCCTTCTCAACCATTTCTTGGCTTCAAACTCCCATATCTCGCGAACGGATTGACCTAACCCAAAAATTCCTATTGCATCTGAAAGTAGAAACTCGCCCGATTACAATGGTACGTGTATTTTTTCACTAGGCCATTCTGGTTAAGCGTTTGGAGCAGCAGAATTGCGAAAAATTTGTTCCCTTCTCAACCATTTCTTAGCTTCAAACTCCCATATCTCGCGAACGGATTGACCTAGCCCAAAAATTCCTATTGCATCTGAAAGTAGAAACTCGCCCGATTACAACGGTATGTGTACTTTTTCCCTAGGGCATTCTGGTTAAGCGTTTGGAGCAGCAGAATTGCGAAAAATTTTTTGCCTTGTCAACCATCTCTTGGGTTCAAACTCCCATATCTCGTGAACGGATTGACATAACCCAAAAATTCCTGTTGCGTCTGAAAGTAGAAACTCGCCCGATTACAACGGTATGTGTACTTTTTCCCTAGGCCATTCTGGTTAAGCCTTTGGAGCAGCAGAATTGCGAAAAATTTTTTGCCTTCTCAACCATTTCTTGGCTTCAAACTCCCATATCTCGCGAACGGATTGACCTAACCCAAAAATTCCTATTGCATCTGAAAGTAGAAACTCGCCCGATTACAATGGTAAGTGGATTTTTTCCCTAGGCCATTCTGGTTAAGCGTTTGGAGCAGCAGAATTGCGAAAAATTTGTTCTCTTCTCAACCATGTCTTAGCTTCAAACTCCCATATCTCGCTAACGGATTGCCCTAGCCCAAAAATTCCTATTGCATCTGAAAGTAGAAACTCGCCCGATTACAACGGTATGTGTACTTTTTCCCTAGGGCATTCTAGTTAAGCGTTTGGAGCAGCAGAATTGCGAAAAATTTTTTGCCTTGTCAACCATCTCTTGGCTTCAAACTCCCATATCTCGCGAACGGATTGACATAACCCAAAAATTCCTGTTGCGTCTGAAAGTAGAAACTCGCCCGATTACAACGGTATGTGCATTTTACCCTAGGCCATTTTGGTTTCGCGTTTGGAGCAGCAGAATTGCGAAAAATTTTTTGCCTCGTCAACCATTTCTTGACTTGAAACTCCCATACCTCGCGAACGGATCGACATAACGCAAAAATTCCTGTTGCGTCTGAAAGTAGAAACTCGCACGATTACAACGGTATGTGCATTTTACCCTAGGCCATTTTGGTTTCGCGTTTGGAGCAGCAGAATTGCGAAAAATTTTTTGCCTTGTCAACCATTTCTTGGCTTCAAACTCCCATATCTCGCGAACGGATTGACATAACCCAAAAATTCCTGTTGCGTCTGAAAGTAGAAGCTCGCCCGATTACAACGGTATGCGTATTTTTTCCCTAGGCCATTCTGGTTAAGCGTTTGGAGCAGCAGAATTGCGAGAAATTTTTTGCGTTCTCAACCATTTCTTGGCTTCATACTCCCATATCTCGCGAACGGATTGACCTAATCCAAAAATTCCTGTTGCGTCTGAATGTAGAAACTCGCCCGATTACAATGGTATGTATACTTTTTCCTTAGGCCATTCTGGCTTCGCGTTCGGTGCAGCAGAATTGCGAACAATTTTTTGCCCTGTCAACCATTTCTTGGCTTCAAACTCCCATATGTCGCGAACGGATTGACATAACCCAAAAATTCCTGTTGCGTCTGAAAGTAGAAGCTCGCCCGATTACAACGTTATGCGTATTTTTTCCCTAGGCGATTCTGGTTAAGCGATTGGAGCAGCAGAAGTGCGAAAAATTTGTTGTCTTGTCAACCATTTCTTAGCTTCAAACTCCCATATCTCGCGAACGGATTGACCTAACCCAAAAATTCCTATTGCATCTGAAAGTAGAAACTCGCCCGATTACAACGGTATGTGCATTTTTTCCCTAGGCCATTCTGGTTAAGCGTTTGGAGCAGCAGAATTGCGAGAAATTTTTGCGTTCTCAACCATTTCTTGGCTTCATACTCCCATATCTCGCGAACGGATTGACCCAATCCAAAAATTCCTGTTGCGTCTGAATGTAGAAACTCGCCCGATTACAACGGTATGTATACTTTTTCCTTAGGCCATTCTGGCTTCGCGTTTGGTGCAGCAGAATTGCGAACAATTTTTTGCCCTGTCAACCATTTCTTGGCTTCAAACTCCCATATGTCGCGAACGGATTGACATAACCCAAAAATTCCTGTTGCGTCTGAAAGTAGAAGCTCGCCCGATTACAACGGTATGTGCATTTTTTCCCTAGGCCATTCTGGTTAAGCGTTTGGAGCAGCAGAAATGCGAAAAATTTTTTGCGTTCTGAACCATTTCTTGGCTTCAAACTCCCATATCTCGCGAACGGATTGACCTAACCCAAAAACTCCTATTGCATCTGAAAGTAGAAACTCGCCCGATTACAATGGTATGTGTATTTTTTCCCTAGGCCATTCTGGTTAAGCGTTTGGAGCAGCAGAATTGCGAAAAATTTTTTGCGTTCTCAACCATTTCTTGGCTTCAAACTCCCATATCTCGCGAACGGATAGACACAACCCAAAAATTCCTGTTGCGTCTGAAAGTAGAAACTCGCCCGATTACATCGGTATGTTTACTTTTTCCCTAGGCCATTCTGGTTTCGCGTTTGGAGCAGCAGAATTGCGAAAAATTTGTTCTCTTCTCAACCATTTCTTAGCTTCAAACTCCCATATCTCGCGAACGGATTGACCTAGCACAAAAATTCCTATTGCATCTGAAAGTAGAAACTCGCCCGATTACAACGGTATGTGTACTTTTTCCCTAGGGCATTCTGGTTAAGCGTTTGGAGCAGCAGAATTGCGAAAAATTTTTTGCCTTGTCAACCATCTCTTGGCTTCAAACTCCCATATCTCGCGAACGGATTGACATAACCCAAAAATTCCTGTTGCGTCTGAAAGTAGAAACTCGCCCGATTACAACGGTATGTGCATTTTTTCCCTAGGCCATTTTGGTTTCGCGTTTGGAGCAGCAGAATTGCGAAAAATTTTTTGCCTTGTCAACCATTTCTTGACTTCAAACTCCCATACCTCGCGAACGGATTGACATAACCCAAAAATTCCTGTTGCGCCTGAAAGTAGAAACTCGCACGATTACAATGGTATGTGTATTTTTTCACTAGGCCATTCTGGTTAAGCGTTTGCAGCAGCAGAATTGCGAAAAATTTTTTGCGTTCTCAACCATTTCTTGGCTTCAAACTCCCATATCTCGCGAACGGATTGACCCAAACCAAAGATTCCTGTTGCGTCTGAAAGTAGAAACTCGCCCGATTACAATGGTATGTGTATTTTTTCCCTAGGCTATTCTGGTTTCGCGTTTGGAGCAGTAGAATTGCGAAAAATTTTTTGCCTTGTCAACCATTTCTTGGTTTCAAACTCCCATATCTCCCGAACGGATTGACATAACCCAAAAAATCCTGTTGCGTCTGAAAGTAGAAACTCGCACGATTACAATGGTATGTGTATTTTTTCACTAGGCCATTCTGGTTAAGCGTTTGCAGCAGCAGAATTGCGAAAAATTTTTTGCGTTCTCAACCATTTCTTGGCTTCAAACTCCCATTTCTCGCGAACGGATTGACCCAAACCAAAGATTCCTGTTGCGTCTGAAAGTAGAAACTCGCCCGATTACAATGGTATGTGTATTTTTTCCCTAGGCTATTCTGGTTTCGCGTTTGGAGCAGTAGAATTGCGAAAAATTTTTTGCCTTGTCAACCATTTCTTGGCTTCAAACTCCCATATCTCCCGAACGGATTGACATAACCCAAAAAATCCTGTTGCGTCTGAAAGTAGAAGCTCGCCCGATTACAACGTTATGCGTATTTTTTCCCTAGGCGATTCTGGTTAAGCGATTGGAGCAGCAGAAGTGCGAAAAATTTGTTGTCTTGTCAACCATTTCTTAGCTTCAAACTCCCATATCTCGCGAACGGATTGACCTAACCCAAAAATTCCTATTGCATCTGAAAGTAGAAACTCGCCCGATTACAACGGTATGTGCATTTTTTCCCTAGGCCATTCTGGTTAAGCGTTTGGAGCAGCAGAATTGCGAGAAATTTTTGCGTTCTCAACCATTTCTTGGCTTCATACTCCCATATCTCGCGAACGGATTGACCCAATCCAAAAATTCCTGTTGCGTCTGAATGTAGAAACTCGCCCGATTACAACGGTATGTATACTTTTTCCTTAGGCCATTCTGGCTTCGCGTTTGGTGCAGCAGAATTGCGAACAATTTTTTGCCCTGTCAACCATTTCTTGGCTTCAAACTCCCATATCTCGCGAACGGATCGACATAACCCAAAAATTCCTGTTGCGTCTGAAAGTAGAAACTCGCACGATTACAATGGTATGTGTATTTTTTCCCTAGGCCATTCTGGTTAAGCGTTTGGAGCAGCAGAAATGCGAAAAATTTTTTGGGTTCTGAACCATTTCTTGGCTTCAAACTCCCATATCTCGCGAACGGATTGACCTAACCCAAAAACTCCTATTGCATCTGAAAGTAGAAACTCGCCCGATTACAATGGTATGTGTATTTTTTCCCTAGGCCATTCTGGTTAAGCGTTTGGAGCAGCAGAATTGCGAAAAATTTTTTGCGTTCTCAACCATTTCTTGGCTTCAAACTCCCATATCTCGCGAACGGATAGACACAACCCAAAAATTCCTGTTGCGTCTGAAAGTAGAAACTCGCCCGATTACAACGGTATGTTTACTTTTTCCCTAGGCCATTCTGGTTTCGCGTTTGGAGCAGCAGAATTGCGAAAAATTTGTTCTCTTCTCAACCATTTCTTAGCTTCAAACTCCCATATCTCGCGAACGGATTGACCTAGCACAAAAATTCCTATTGCATCTGAAAGTAGAAACTCGCCCGATTACAACGGTATGTGTACTTTTTCCCTAGGGCATTCTGGTTAAGCGTTTGGAGCAGCAGAATTGCGAAAAATTTTTTGCCTTGTCAACCATCTCTTGGCTTCAAACTCCCATATCTCGCGAACGGATTGACATAACCCAAAAATTCCTGTTGCGTCTGAAAGTAGAAACTCGCCCGATTACAACGGTATGTGCATTTTTTCCCTAGGCCATTTTGGTTTCGCGTTTGGAGCAGCAGAATTGCGAAAAATTTTTTGCCTTGTCAACCATTTCTTGACTTCAAACTCCCATACCTCGCGAACGGATTGACATAACCCAAAAATTCCTGTTGCGTCTGAAAGTAGAAACTCGCACGATTACAATGGTATGTGTATTTTTTCACTAGGCCATTCTGGTTAAGCGTTTGCAGCAGCAGAATTGCGAAAAATTTTTTGCGTTCTCAACCATTTCTTGGCTTCAAACTCCCATATCTCGCGAACGGATTGACCCAAACCAAAGATTCCTGTTGCGTCTGAAAGTAGAAACTCGCCCGATTACAATGGTATGTGTATTTTTTCCCTAGGCTATTCTGGTTTCGCGTTTGGAGCAGTAGAATTGCGAAAAATTTTTTGCCTTGTCAACCATTTCTTGGCTTCAAACTCCCATATCTCCCGAACGGATTGACATAACCCAAAAAATCCTGTTGCGTCTGAAAGTAGAAACTCGCACGATTACAATGGTATGTGTATTTTTTCACTAGGCCATTCTGGTTAAGCGTTTGCAGCAGCAGAATTGCGAAAAATTTTTTGCGTTCTCAACCATTTCTTGGCTTCAAACTCCCATTTCTCGCGAACGGATTGACCCAAACCAAAGATTCCTGTTGCGTCTGAAAGTAGAAACTCGCCCGATTACAATGGTATGTGTATTTTTTCCCTAGGCTATTCTGGTTTCGCGTTTGGAGCAGTAGAATTGCGAAAAATTTTTTGCCTTGTCAACCATTTCTTGGCTTCAAACTCCCATATCTCCCGAACGGATTGACATAACCCAAAAAATCCTGTTGCGTCTGAAAGTAGAAACTCGCACGATTACAACGGTATGTGTATTTTTTCCCTAGGCCATTCTGGTTAAGCGTTTGGAGCAGCAGAATTGCGAAAAATTTTTTGCCTTCTCAACCATTTCTTGGCTTCAAACTCCCATATCTCGCGAACGGATTGACCTAACCCAAAAACTCCTATTGCATCTGAAAGTAGAAACTCGCCCGATTACAATGGTATGTGTATTTTTTCCCTAGGCCATTCTGGTTAAGCGTTTGGAGCAGCAGAATTGCGAAAAATTTTTTGCGTTCTCAACCATTTCTTGGCTTCAAACTCCCATATCTCGCGAACGGATTGACCCAAACCAAAGATTCCTGTTGCGTCTGAAAGTAGAAACTCGCCCGATTACAATGGTATGTGTATTTTTTCCCTACGCTATTCTGGTTTCGCGTTTGGAGCAGTAGAATTGCGAAAAATTTTTTGCCTTGTCAACCATTTCTTGGCTTCAAACTCCCATATCTCCCGAACGGATTGACATAACCCAAAAAATCCTGTTGCGTCTGAAAGTAGAAACTCGCACGATTACAATGGTGTGTGTATTTTTTCACTAGGCCATTCTGGTTAAGCGTTTGCAGCAGCAGAATTGCGAAAAATTTTTTGCGTTCTCAACCATTTCTTGGCTTCAAACTCCCATATCTCGCGAACGGATTGACCCAAACCAAAGATTCCTGTTGCGTCTGAAAGTAGAAACTCGCCCGATTACAATGGTATGTGTATTTTTTCCCTAGGCTATTCTGGTTTCGCGTTTGGAGCAGTAGAATTGCGAAAAATTTTTTGCCTTGTCAACCATTTCTTGGCTTCAAACTCCCATATCTCCCGAACGGATTGACATAACCCAAAAAATCCTGTTGCGTCTGAAAGTAGAAACTCGCACGATTACAACGGTATGTGTATTTTTTCCCTAGGCCATTCTGGTTAAGCGTTTGGAGCAGCAGAATTGCGAAAAATTTTTTGCCTTCTCAACCATTTCTTGGCTTCAAACTCCCATATCTCGCGAACGGATTGACCTAACCCAAAAACTCCTATTGCATCTGAAAGTAGAAACTCGCCCGATTACAACGGTATGTGTATTTTTTCCCTAGGCCATTCTGGTTAAGCGTTTGGAGCAGCAGAATTGCGAAAAATTTTTTGCGTTCTCAACCATTTCTTGGCTTCAAACTCCCATATCTCGCGATCGGATTGACCTAATCCAAAAATTCCTGCTGCGTCTGAATGTAGAAACTCGCCCGACTACAACGGTATGTATACTTTTTCCTTAGGCCATTCTGGCTTCGCGTTTGGTGCAGCAGAATTGCGAACAATTTTTTGCCGTGTCAACCATTTCTTGGCTTCAAACACCCACATCTCGCGAACGGATTGACATAACCCAAAAATTCCTGTTGCGTCTGAAAGTAGAAGCTCGCCCGATTACAACGGTATGCGTATTTTTTCCCTAGGCGATTCTGGTTAAGCGATTGGAGCAGCAGAAGTGCGAAAAATTTGTTGTCTTGTCAACCATTTCTTAGCTTCAAACTCCCATATCTCGCGAACGGATTGACCTAACCCAAAAATTCCTATTGCATCTGAAAGTAGAAACTCGCCCGATTACAACGTTATGTGCATTTTTTCCCTAGGCCATTCTGGTTAAGCGTTTGGAGCAGCAGAATTGCGAGAAATTTTTTGCGTTCTCAACCATTTCTTGGCTTCATACTCCGATATCTCGCGAACGGATTGACCTAATCCAAAAATTCCTGTTGCGTCTGAATGTAGAAACTCGCCCGATTACAACGGTATGTATACTTTTTCCTTAGGCCATTCTGGCTTCGCGTTTGGTGCAGCAGAATTGCGAACAATTTTTTGCCCTGTCAACGATTTCTTGGCTTCAAACTCCCATATCTCGCGAACGGATTGACATAACCCAAAAATTCCTGTTGCGTCTGAAAGTAGAAGCTCGCCCGATTACATCGGTATGCGTATTTTCTCCCTAGGCGATTCTGGTTAAGCGATTGGAGCAGCAGAAGTGCGAAAAATTTGTTGTCTTGTCAACCATTTCTTAGCTTCAAACTCCCATATCTCGCGAACGGACTGACCTAACCCAAAAATTCCTAGTGCATCTGAAAGTAGAAACTCGCCCGATTACAACGGTATGTGCATTTTTTCCCTAGGCCATTCTGGTTAAGCGTTTGGAGCAGCAGAATTGCGAGAAATTTTTTGCGTTCTCAACCATTTCTTGGCTTCATACTCCCATATCTCGCGAACGGATTGACCTAATCCAAAAATTCCTGTTGCGTCTGAATGTAGAAACTCGCCCGATTACAACGGTATGTATACTTTTTCCTTAGGCCATTCTGGCTTCGCGTTTGGTGCAGCAGAATTGCGAACAATTTTTTGCCCTGTCAACGATTTCTTGGCTTCAAACTCCCATATCTCGCGAACGGATTGACATAACCCAAAAATTCCTGTTGCGTCTGAAAGTAGAAGCTCGCCCGATTACATCGGTATGCGTATTTTTTCCCTAGGCGATTCTGGTTAAGCGATTGGAGCAGCAGAAGTGCGAAAAATTTGTTGTCTTGTCAACCATTTCTTAGCTTCAAACTCCCATATCTCGCGAACGGACTGACCTAACCCAAAAATTCCTAGTGCATCTGAAAGTAGAAACTCGCCCGATTACAACGGTATGCGTATTTTTTCCCTAGGCCATTCTGGTTAAGTGTTTGGAGCAGCAGAAGTGCGAGAAATTTTTTGCGTTCTCAACCATTTCTTGGCTTCATACTCCCATATCTCGCGAACGGATTGACCTGATCCAAAAATTCCTGTTGCGTCTGAATGTAGAAACTCGCCCGATTACAACGGTATGTATACTTTTTCCTTAGGCCATTCTGGCTTCGCGTTTGGTGCAGCAGAATTGCGAACAATTTTTTGCCCTGTCAACCATTTCTTGGCTTCAAACTCCCATATCTCGCGAACGGATTGACATAACCCAAAAATTCCTGTTCCGTCTGAAAGTAGAAGCTCGCCCGATTGCAACGGTATGCGTATTTTTTCCCTAGGCGATTCTGGTTAAGCGATTGGAGCAGCAGAAGTGCGAAAAATTTGTTGTCTTGTCAACCATTTCTTAGCTTCAAACTCCCATATCTCGCGAACGGATTGACCTAACCCAAAAATTCCTATTGCATCTGAAAGTAGAAACTCGCCCGATTACAACGGTATGGGCATTTTTTCCCTAGGCCATTCTGGTTAAGCGTTTGGAGCAGCAGAATTGCGAGAAATTTTTTGCGTTCTCAACCATTTCTTGGCTTCATACTCCCATATCTCGCGAACGGATTGACCTAATCCAAAAATTCCTGTTGCGTCTGAATGTAGAAACTCGCCCGATTACAACGGTATGTATACTTTTTCCTTAGGCCATTCTGGCTTCGCGTTTGGTGCAGCAGAATTGCGAACAATTTTTTGCCCTGTCAACCATTTCTTGGCTTCAAACTCCCATATCTCGCGAACGGATTGACATAACCCAAAAATTCCTGTTGCGTCTGAAAGTAGAAGCTCGCCCGATTACAACGGTATGCGTATTTTTTCCCTAGGCGATTCTGGTTAAGCGATTGGAGCAGCAGAAGTGCGAAAAATTTGTTGTCTTGTCAACCATTTCTTAGCTTCAAACTCCCATATCTCGCGAACGGATTGACCTAACCCAAAAATTCCTATTGCATCTGAAAGTAGAAACTCGCCCGACTACAACGGTATGTGCATTTTTTCCCTAGGCCATTCTGGTTAAGCGATTGGAGCAGCAGAATTGCGAGAAATTTTTTGCGTTCTCAACCATTTCTTGGCTTCATACTCCCATATCTCGCGAACGGATTGACCTAATCCAAAAATTCCTGTTGCGTCTGAATGTAGAAACTCGCCCGATTACAACGGTATGTATACTTTTTCCTTAGGCCATTCTGGCTTCGCGTTTGGTGCAGCAGAATTGCGAACAATTTTTTGCCCTGTCAACCATTTCTTGGCTTCAAACTCCCATATCTCGCGAACGGATTGACATAACCCAAAAATTCCTGTTGCGTCTGAAAGTAGAAGCTCGCCCGATTACAACGGTATGCGTATTTTTTCCCTAGGCGATTCTGGTTAAGCGATTGGAGCAGCAGAAGTGCGAAAAATTTGTTGTCTTGTCAACCATTTCTTAGCTTCAAACTCCCATATCTCGCGAACGGATTGACCTAACCCAAAAATTCCTATTGCATCTGAAAGTAGAAACTCGCCCGACTACAACGGTATGTGCATTTTTTCCCTAGGCCATTCTGGTTAAGCGATTGGAGCAGCAGAATTGCGAGAAATTTTTTGCGTTCTCAACCATTTCTTGGCTTCATACTCCCATATCTCGCGAACGGATTGACCTGATCCAAAAATTCCTGTTGCGTCTGAATGTAGAAACTCGCCCGATTACAACGGTATGTATACTTTTTCCTTAGGCCATTCTGGCTTCGCGTTTGGTGCAGCAGAATTGCGAACAATTTTTTGCCCTGTCAACCATTTCTTGGCTTCAAACTCCCATATCTCGCGAACGGATTGACATAACCCAAAAATTCCTGTTCCGTCTGAAAGTAGAAGCTCGCCCGATTGCAACGGTATGCGTATTTTTTCCCTAGGCGATTCTGGTTAAGCGATTGGAGCAGCAGAAGTGCGAAAAATTTGTTGTCTTGTCAACCATTTCTTAGCTTCAAACTCCCATATCTCGCGAACGGATTGACCTAACCCAAAAATTCCTATTGCATCTGAAAGTAGAAACTCGCCCGATTACAACGGTATGTGCATTTTTTCCCTAGGCCATTCTGGTTAAGCGTTTGGAGCAGCAGAATTGCGAGAAATTTTTTGCGTTCTCAACCATTTCTTGGCTTCATACTCCCATATCTCGCGAACGGATTGACCTAATCCAAAAATTCCTGTTGCGTCTGAATGTAGAAACTCGCCCGATTACAACGGTATGTATACTTTTTCCTTAGGCCATTCTGGCTTCGCGTTTGGTGCAGCAGAATTGCGAACAATTTTTTGCCCTGTCAACCATTTCTTGGCTTCAAACTCCCATATCTCGCGAACGGATTGACATAACCCAAAAATTCCTGTTGCGTCTGAAAGTAGAAGCTCGCCCGATTACAACGGTATGCGTATTTTTTCCCTAGGCGATTCTGGTTAAGCGATTGGAGCAGCAGAAGTGCGAAAAATTTGTTGTCTTGTCAACCATTTCTTAGCTTCAAACTCCCATATCTCGCGAACGGATTGACCTAACCCAAAAATTCCTATTGCATCTGAAAGTAGAAACTCGCCCGACTACAACGGTATGTGCATTTTTTCCCTAGGCCATTCTGGTTAAGCGATTGGAGCAGCAGAATTGCGAGAAATTTTTTGCGTTCTCAACCATTTCTTAGCTTCAAACTCCCATATCTCGCGAACGGATTGACCTAACACAAAAATTCCTGCTGCGTCTGAAAGTAGAAACTAGCCCGATTACAACGGTATGCGTATTTTTTCCCTAGGCCATTCTGATTAAGCAATTGGAGCAGCAGAAGTGCGAAAAATTTGTTGTCTTGTCAACCATTTCTTAGCTTCAAACTCCCATATCTCGCGAACGGACTGTCCTAACCCAAAAATTCCTATTGCATCTGAAAGTAGAAACTCGCCCGATTACAACGGTATGCGTATTTTTTCCCTAGGCCATTCTGGTTAAGTGTTTGGAGCAGCAGAAGTGCGAAAAATTTTGTGCGTTCTCAACCATTTCTTGGCTTCAAACTCCCATATCTCGCGAACGGATTGACCTAACCCAAAAATTCCTATTGCATCTGAAAGTAGAAACTCGCCCGATTACAACGGTATGTGTATTTTTTCCCTAGGCCATTCTGGTTAAGCGTTTGGAGCAGCAGAATTGCGAAAAATTTTTTGGGTTCTCAACCATTTCTTGGCTTCAAACTCCCATATCTCGCGAACGGATAGACCCAACCCAAAAATTCCTGTTGCGTGTGAAAGTAGAAACTCGCCCGATTACAACGGTATGTTTACTTTTTCCCTAGGCCATTCTGGTTTCGCGTTTGGAGCAGCAGAATTGCGAAAAATTTTTTGCCATGTCAACCATTTCTTGGCTTCAAACTCCCATATCTCGCGAACGGATTGATATAACCCAAAAATTCCTGTTGCGTCTGAAAGTAGAAACTCGCACGATTACAACGGTATGTGTATTTTTTCCCTAGGCCATTCTGGTTAAGCGTTTGGAGCAGCAGAATTGCGAAAAATTTTTTGCGTTCTCAACCATTTCTTGGCTTCAAACTCCCATATCTCGCGAACGGATTGACATAACCCAAAAATTCCTGTTGCGTCTGAAAGTAGAAACTCGCACGATTACCACGGTATGTCTATTTTTTCCCTAGGCCATTCTGGTTAAGCGTTTGGAGCAGCAGAATTGCGAAAAATTTTGGGCCTTCTCAACCATTTCTTGGCTTCAAACTCCCATATCTCGCGAACGGATTGACCTAACCCAAAAATTCCGATTGCATCTGAAAGTAGAAACTCGCCGGATTACAATTGTATGTGTATTTTTTCCCTAGGCCATTCTGGTTAAGCGATTGGAGCAGCAGAAGTGCGAAAAATTTGTTGTCTTGTCAACCATTTCTTAGCTTCAAACTCCCATATCTCGCGAACGGATTGACCTAACCCAAAAATTCCTATTGCATCTGAAAGTACAAACTCGCCCGATTACAACGGTATGTGCATTTTTTCCCTAGACCATTCTGGTTAAGCGTTTGGAGCAGCAGAATTGCGAAAAATTTTTTGCGTTCTCCACCATTTCTTGGCTTCAAACTCCCATATCTCGCGAACGGATTGACATAACCCAAAAATTCCTGTTGCGTCTGAAAGTAGAAACTCGCACGATTACAACGGTATGTGTATTTTTTCCCTAGGCCATTCTGGTTACGCGATTGGAGCAGCAGAAGTACGAAAAATTTGTTGTCTTGTCAACCATTTCTTAGCTTCAAACTCCCATATCTCGCGAACGGATTGACCTAGCCCAAAAATTCCTATTGCATCTGAAAGTAGAAACTCGCCCGATTACAACGGTATGTGTATTTTTGCCCTAGGCCATTCTGGTTAAGCGTTTGGAGCAGCAGAATTGCGAAAAATTTGTTCTCTTCTCAACCATTTCTTAGCTTCAAACTCCCATATCTCGCGAACGGATTGACCTAGCCAAAAATTCCTATTGCATCTGAAAGTAGAAACTCGCCCGACTACAACGGTATGTGTACTTTTTCCCTAGGGCATTCTGGTTAAGCGTTTGGAGCAGCAGAATTGCGAAAAATTTTTTGCCTTGTCAACCATCTCGTGGCTTCAAACTCCCATATCTCGCGAACGGATTGACATAACCCAAAAAATCCTGTTGCGTCTGAAAGTAGAAACTCGCCCGATTACAACGGTATGTGCATTTTTTCCCTAGGCCATTTTGGTTTCGCGTTTGGAGCAGCAGAATTGCGAAAAATTTTTTGCCTTGTCAACCATTTCTTGACTTCAAACTCCCATACCTCGCGAACGGATTGACATAACCCAAAAATTCCTGTTGCGTCTGAAAGTAGAATCTCGCACGATTACAATGGTATGTGTATTTTTTCCCTGGGCCATTCTGGTTAAGCGTTTGCAGCAGCAGAATTGTGAAAAATTTTTTGCGTTCTCAACAATTTCTTGGCTTCAAACTCCCATATCTCGCGAACGGATTGACCTAACCCAAAAATTCCTATTGCATCTGAAAGTAGAAACTCGCACGATTACAACGGTATGTGTATTTTTTCCCTAGGCCATTCTGGTTACGCGATTGGAGCAGCAGAAGTACGAAAAATTTGTTGTCTTGTCAACCATTTCTTAGCTTCAAACTCCCATATCTCGCGAACGGATTGACCTAGCCCAAAAATTCCTATTGCATCTGAAAGTAGAAACTCGCCCGATTACAACGGTATGTGTATTTTTGCCCTAGGCCATTCTGGTTAAGCGTTTGGAGCAGCAGAATTGCGAAAAATTTGTTCTCTTCTCAACCATTTCTTAGCTTCAAACTCCCATATCTCGCGAACGGATTGACCTAGCCAAAAATTCCTATTGCATCTGAAAGTAGAAACTCGCCCGACTACAACGGTATGTGTACTTTTTCCCTAGGGCATTCTGGTTAAGCGTTTGGAGCAGCAGAATTGCGAAAAATTTTTTGCCTTGTCAACCATCTCGTGGCTTCAAACTCCCATATGTCGCGAACGGATTGACATAACCCAAAAAATCCTGTTGCGTCTGAAAGTAGAAACTCGCCCGATTACAACGGTATGTGCATTTTTTCCCTAGGCCATTTTGGTTTCGCGTTTGGAGCAGCAGAATTGCGAAAAATTTTTTGCCTTGTCAACCATTTCTTGACTTCAAACTCCCATACCTCGCGAACGGATTGACATAACCCAAAAATTCCTGTTGCGTCTGAAAGTAGAATCTCGCACGATTACAATGGTATGTGTATTTTTTCCCTGGGCCATTCTGGTTAAGCGTTTGCAGCAGCAGAATTGTGAAAAATTTTTTGCGTTCTCAACAATTTCTTGGCTTCAAACTCCCATATCTCGCGAACGGATTGACCTAACCCAAAAATTCCTATTGCATCTGAAAGTAGAAACTCGCACGATTACAACGGTATGTGTATTTTTTCCCTAGGCCATTCTGGTTACGCGATTGGAGCAGCAGAAGTACGAAAAATTTGTTGTCTTGTCAACCATTTCTTAGCTTCAAACTCCCATATCTCGCGAACGGATTGACCTAGCCCAAAAATTCCTATTGCATCTGAAAGTAGAAACTCGCCCGATTACAACGGTATGTGTATTTTTGCCCTAGGCCATTCTGGTTAAGCGTTTGGAGCAGCAGAATTGCGAAAAATTTGTTCTCTTCTCAACCATTTCTTAGCTTCAAACTCCCATATCTCGCGAACGGATTGACCTAGCCAAAAATTCCTATTGCATCTGAAAGTAGAAACTCGCCCGACTACAACGGTATGTGTACTTTTTCCCTAGGGCATTCTGGTTAAGCGTTTGGAGCAGCAGAATTGCGAAAAATTTTTTGCCTTGTCAACCATCTCGTGGCTTCAAACTCCCATATCTCGCGAACGGATTGACATAACCCAAAAATTCCGATTGCATCTGAAAGTAGAAACTCGCCGGATTACAATTGTATGTGTATTTTTTCCCTAGGCCATTCTGGTTAAGCGATTGGAGCAGCAGAAGTGCGAAAAATTTGTTGTCTTGTCAACCATTTCTTAGCTTCAAACTCCCATATCTCGCGAACGGATTGACCTAACCCAAAAATTCCGATTGCATCTGAAAGTAGAAACTCGCCGGATTACAATTGTATGTGTATTTTTTCCCTAGGCCATTCTGGTTAAGCGATTGGAGCAGCAGAAGTGCGAAAAATTTGTTGTCTTGTCAACCATTTCTTAGCTTCAAACTCCCATATCTCGCGAACGGATTGACCTAACCCAAAAATTCCTATTGCATCTGAAAGTAGAAACTCGCCCGACTACAACGGTATGTGTACTTTTTCCCTAGGGCATTCTGGTTAAGCGTTTGGAGCAGCAGAATTGCGAAAAATTTTTTGCCTTGTCAACCATCTCGTGGCTTCAAACTCCCATATCTCGCGAACGGATTGACATAACCCAAAAATTCCTGTTGCGTCTGAAAGTAGAAACTCGCCCGATTACAACGGTATGTGCATTTTTTCCCTAGGCCATTTTGGTTTCGCGTTTGGAGCAGCAGAATTGCGAAAAATTTTTTGCCTTGTCAACCATTTCTTGACTTCAAACTCCCATACCTCGCGAACGGATTGACATAACCCAAAAATTCCTGTTGCGTCTGAAAGTAGAATCTCGCACGATTACAATGGTATGTGTATTTTTTCCCTGGGCCATTCTGGTTAAGCGTTTGCAGCAGCAGAATTGTGAAAAATTTTTTGCGTTCTCAACAATTTCTTGGCTTCAAACTCCCATATCTCGCGAACGGATTGACCTAACCCAAAAATTCCTATTGCATCTGAAAGTAGAAACTCGCCCGATTACAACGGTATGTGAATTTTTTCCCTAGACCATTCTGGTTAAGCGTTTGGAGCAGCAGAATTGCGAAAAATTTTTTGCGTTCTCAACCATTTCTTGGCTTCAAACTCCCATATCTCGCGAACGGATTGACATAACCCAAAAATTCCTGTTGCGTCTGAAAGTAGAAACTCGCACGATTACAACGGTATGTGTATTTTTTCCCTAGGCCATTCTGGTTAAGCGTTTGGAGCAGCAGAATTGCGAAAAATTTTGGGCCTTCTCAACCATTTCTTGGCTTCAAACTCCCATATCTCGCGAACGGATTGACCTAACCCAAAAATTCCGATTGCATCTGAAAGTAGAAACTCGCCGGATTACAATTGTATGTGTATTTTTTCCCTAGGCCATTCTGGTTAAGCGATTGGAGCAGCAGAAGTGCGAAAAATTTGTTGTCTTGTCAACCATTTCTTAGCTTCAAACTCCCATATCTCGCGAACGGATTGACCTAACCCAAAAATTCCTATTGCATCTGAAAGTACAAACTCGCCCGATTACAACGGTATGTGCATTTTTTCCCTAGACCATTCTGGTTAAGCGTTTGGAGCAGCAGAATTGCGAAAAATTTTTTGCGTTCTCCACCATTTCTTGGCTTCAAACTCCCATATCTCGCGAACGGATTGACATAACCCAAAAATTCCTGTTGCGTCTGAAAGTAGAAACTCGCACGATTACAACGGTATGTGTATTTTTTCCCTAGGCCATTCTGGTTACGCGATTGGAGCAGCAGAAGTACGAAAAATTTGTTGTCTTGTCAACCATTTCTTAGCTTCAAACTCCCATATCTCGCGAACGGATTGACCTAGCCCAAAAATTCCTATTGCATCTGAAAGTAGAAACTCGCCCGATTACAACGGTATGTGTATTTTTGCCCTAGGCCATTCTGGTTAAGCGTTTGGAGCAGCAGAATTGCGAAAAATTTGTTCTCTTCTCAACCATTTCTTAGCTTCAAACTCCCATATCTCGCGAACGGATTGACCTAGCCAAAAATTCCTATTGCATCTGAAAGTAGAAACTCTCCCGACTACAACGGTATGTGTACTTTTTCCCTAGGGCATTCTGGTTAAGCGTTTGGAGCAGCAGAATTGCGAAAAATTTTTTGCCTTGTCAACCATCTCGTGGCTTCAAACTCCCATATCTCGCGAACGGATTGACATAACCCAAAAATTCCTGTTGCGTCTGAAAGTAGAAACTCGCCCGATTACAACGGTATGTGCATTTTTTCCCTAGGCCATTTTGGTTTCGCGTTTGGAGCAGCAGAATTGCGAAAAATTTTTTGCCTTGTCAACCATTTCTTGACTTCAAACTCCCATACCTCGCGAACGGATTGACATAACCCAAAAATTCCTGTTGCGTCTGACAGTAGAATCTCGCACGATTACAATGGTATGTGTATTTTTTCCCTGGGCCATTCTGGTTAAGCGTTTGCAGCAGCAGAATTGTGAAAAATTTTTTGCGTTCTCAACAATTTCTTGGCTTCAAACTCCCATATCTCGCGAACGGATTGACCTAACCCAAAAATTCCTATTGCATCTGAAAGTAGAAACTCGCCCGATTACAACGGTATGTGAATTTTTTCCCTAGACCATTCTGGTTAAGCGTTTGGAGCAGCAGAATTGCGAAAAATTTTTTGCGTTCTCAACCATTTCTTGGCTTCAAACTCCCATATCTCGCGAACGGATTGACATAACCCAAAAATTCCTGTTGCGTCTGAAAGTAGAAACTCGCACGATTACAACGGTATGTGTATTTTTTCCCTAGGCCATTCTGGTTACGCGATTGGAGCAGCAGAATTACGAAAAATTTGTTGTCTTGTCAACCATTTCTTAGCTTCAAACTCCCATATCTCGCGAACGGATTGACCTAGCCCAAAAATTCCTATTGCATCTGAAAGTAGAAACTCGCCCGATTACAACGGTATGTGTATTTTTGCCCTAGGCCATTCTGGTTAAGCGTTTGGAGCAGCAGAATTGCGAAAAATTTGTTCTCTTCTCAACCATTTCTTAGCTTCAAACTCCCATATCTCGCGAACGGATTGACCTAGCCCAAAAATTCCTATTGCATCTGAAAGTAGAAACTCGCCCGATTACAACGGTATGTGTACTTTTTCCCTAGGGCATTCTGGTTAAGCGTTTGGAGCAGCAGAATTGCGAAAAATTTTTTGCCTTGTCAACCATCTCTTGGCTTCAAACTCCCATATCTCGCGAACAGATTGACATAACCCAAAAATTCCTGTTGCGTCTGAAAATAGAAACTCGCCCGATTACAACGGTATGTGAATTTTTTCCCTAGACCATTCTGGTTAAGCGTTTGGAGCAGCAGAATTGCGAAAAATTTTTTGCGTTCTCAACCATTTCTTGGCTTCAAACTCCCATATCTCGCGAACGGATTGACATAACCCAAAAATTCCTGTTGCGTCTGAAAGTAGAAACTCGCACGATTACAACGGTATGTGCATTTTTTCCCTAGACCATTCTGGTTAAGCGTTTGGAGCAGCAGAATTGCGAAAAATTTTTTGCGTTCTCCACCATTTCTTGGCTTCAAACTCCCATATCTCGCGAACGGATTGACATAACCCAAAAATTCCTGTTGCGTCTGAAAGTAGAAACTCGCACGATTACAACGGTATGTGTATTTTTTCCCTAGGCCATTCTGGTTACGCGATTGGAGCAGCAGAAGTACGAAAAATTTGTTGTCTTGTCAACCATTTCTTAGCTTCAAACTCCCATATCTCGCGAACGGATTGACCTAGCCCAAAAATTCCTATTGCATCTGAAAGTAGAAACTCGCCCGATTACAACGGTATGTGTATTTTTGCCCTAGGCCATTCTGGTTAAGCGTTTGGAGCAGCAGAATTGCGAAAAATTTGTTCTCTTCTCAACCATTTCTTAGCTTCAAACTCCCATATCTCGCGAACGGATTGACCTAGCCAAAAATTCCTATTGCATCTGAAAGTAGAAACTCTCCCGACTACAACGGTATGTGTACTTTTTCCCTAGGGCATTCTGGTTAAGCGTTTGGAGCAGCAGAATTGCGAAAAATTTTTTGCCTTGTCAACCATCTCGTGGCTTCAAACTCCCATATCTCGCGAACGGATTGACATAACCCAAAAATTCCTGTTGCGTCTGAAAGTAGAAACTCGCCCGATTACAACGGTATGTGCATTTTTTCCCTAGGCCATTTTGGTTTCGCGTTTGGAGCAGCAGAATTGCGAAAAATTTTTTGCCTTGTCAACCATTTCTTGACTTCAAACTCCCATACCTCGCGAACGGATTGACATAACCCAAAAATTCCTGTTGCGTCTGACAGTAGAATCTCGCACGATTACAATGGTATGTGTATTTTTTCCCTGGGCCATTCTGGTTAAGCGTTTGCAGCAGCAGAATTGTGAAAAATTTTTTGCGTTCTCAACAATTTCTTGGCTTCAAACTCCCATATCTCGCGAACGGATTGACCTAACCCAAAAATTCCTATTGCATCTGAAAGTAGAAACTCGCCCGATTACAACGGTATGTGAATTTTTTCCCTAGACCATTCTGGTTAAGCGTTTGGAGCAGCAGAATTGCGAAAAATTTTTTGCGTTCTCAACCATTTCTTGGCTTCAAACTCCCATATCTCGCGAACGGATTGACATAACCCAAAAATTCCTGTTGCGTCTGAAAGTAGAAACTCGCACGATTACAACGGTATGTGTATTTTTTCCCTAGGCCATTCTGGTTACGCGATTGGAGCAGCAGAATTACGAAAAATTTGTTGTCTTGTCAACCATTTCTTAGCTTCAAACTCCCATATCTCGCGAACGGATTGACCTAGCCCAAAAATTCCTATTGCATCTGAAAGTAGAAACTCGCCCGATTACAACGGTATGTGTATTTTTGCCCTAGGCCATTCTGGTTAAGCGTTTGGAGCAGCAGAATTGCGAAAAATTTGTTCTCTTCTCAACCATTTCTTAGCTTCAAACTCCCATATCTCGCGAACGGATTGACCTAGCCCAAAAATTCCTATTGCATCTGAAAGTAGAAACTCGCCCGATTACAACGGTATGTGTACTTTTTCCCTAGGGCATTCTGGTTAAGCGTTTGGAGCAGCAGAATTGCGAAAAATTTTTTGCCTTGTCAACCATCTCTTGGCTTCAAACTCCCATATCTCGCGAACAGATTGACATAACCCAAAAATTCCTGTTGCGTCTGAAAATAGAAACTCGCCCGATTACAACGGTATGTGCATTTTTTCCCTAGGCCATTTTGGTTTCGCGTTTGGAGCAGCAGAATTGCGAAAAATTTTTTGCCTTGTCAACCATTTCTTGACTTCAAACTCCCATACCTCGCGAACGGATTGACATAACCCAAAAATTCCTGTTGCGTCTGAAAGTAGAATCTCGCACGATTACAATGGTATGTGTATTTTTTCCCTAGGCCACTCTGGTTAAGCGTTTGGAGCAGCAGAATTGCGAAAAATTTTGGGCCTTCTCAACCATTTCTTGGCTTCAAACTCCCATATCTCGCGAACGGATTGACCAAACCCAAAAATTCTTATTGCATCTGAAAGTAGAAACTCGCCCGATTACAACGGTATGTGTATTTTTTCCCTAGGCCATTCTGGTTAAGCGTTTGGAGCAGCAGAATTGCGAAAAATTTTTTGCGTTCTCAACCATTTCTTGGCTTCAAACTCCCATATCTCGCGAACGGATAGACCCAACCCAAAAATTCCTGTTGCGTCTGAAAGTAGAAACTCGCCCGATTACAACGGTATGTTTACTTTTTCCCTAGGCCATTCTGGTTTCGCGTTTGGAGCAGCAGAATTGCGAAAAATTTTTTGCCATGTCAACCATTTCTTGGCTTCAAACTCCCATATCTCGCGAACGGATTGACATAACCCAAAAATTCCTGTTGCGTCTGAAAGTAGAAACTCGCACGATTACAACGGTATGTGTATTTTTTCCCTAGGCCATTCTGGTTAAGCGTTTGGAGCAGCAGAATTGCGAAAAATTTTTTGCGTTCTCAACCATTTCTTGGCTTCAAACTCCCATATCTCGCGAACGGATTGACATAACCCAAAAATTCCTGTTGCGTCTGAAAGTAGAAACTCGCACGATTACCACGGTATGTGTATTTTTTCCCTAGGCCATTCTGGTTAAGCGTTTGCAGCAGCAGAATTGCGAAAAACTTTGCGCCTTCTCAACCATTTCTTGGCTTCAAACTCCCATATCTCGCGAACGGATTGACATAACCCAAAAACTCCTGTTGCGTCTGAAAGTAGAAACTCGCACGATTACAACGGTATGTGTATTTTTTCCCTAGGCCATTCTGGTTAAGCGTTTGGAGCAGCAGAATTGCGAAAAATTTTGGGCCTTCTCAACCATTTCTTGGCTTCAAACTCCCATATCTCGCGAACGGATTGACATAACCCAAAAACTCCTGTTGCGTCTGAAAGTAGAAACTCGCACGATTACAACGGTATGTGTATTTTTTCCCTAGACCATTCTGGTTAAGCGTTTGGAGCAGCAGAATTGCGAAAAATTTTTTGCGTTCTCAACCATTTCTTGGCTTCAAACTCCCAAATCTCGCGAACGGATTGACATAACCCAAAAATTCCTGTTGCGTCTGAAAGTAGAAACTCGCACGATTACAACGGTATGTGTATTTTTTCCCTAGGCCATTCTGGTTACGCGATTGGAGCAGCAGAAGTACGAAAAATTTGTTGTCTTGTCAACCATTTCTTAGCTTCAAACTCCCATATCTCGCGAACGGACTGACCTAACCCAAAAATTCCTATTGCATCTGAAAGTAGAAACTCGCCCGATTACAACGGTATGCGTATTTTTTCCCTAGGCCATTCTGGTTAAGTGTTTGGAGCAGCAGAAGTGCGAAAAATTTTGTGCGTTCTCAACCATTTCTTGGCTTCAAACTCCCATATCTCGCGAACGGATTGACCTAACCCAAAAATTCCTATTGCATCTGAAAGTAGAAACTCGCCCGATTAAAACGGTATGTGTATTTTTTCCCTAGGCCATTCTGGTTAAGCGTTTGGAGCAGCAGAATTGTGAAAAATTTGTTGCCTTCTCAACCATTTCTTGGCTTCATACTCCCATATCTCGCGAACGGACTGACCTAACCCAAAAATTCCTATTGCATCTGAAAGTGGAAACTCGCCCGATTACAACGGTATGTGCATTTTTTCCCTAGGCCATTCTGGTTAAGCGTTTGTAGCAGCAGAATTGCGAAAAATTTGTTGTCTTGTCAACCATTTCTTAGCTTCAAACTCCCATATCTCGCGAACGGATTGACCTAGCCCAAAAATTCCTATTGCATCTGAAAGTAGAAACTCGCCCGATTACAACGGTATGTGTATTTTTGCCCTAGGCCATTCTGGTTAAGCGTTTGGAGCAGCAGAATTGCGAAAAATTTGTTCTCTTCTCAACCATTTCTTAGCTTCAAACTCCCATATCTCGCGAACGGATTGACCTAACCCAAAAATTCCTATTGCATCTGAAAGTAGAAACTCGCCCGATTAAAACGGTATGTGTATTTTTTCCCTAGGCCATTCTGGTTAAGCGTTTGGAGCAGCAGAATTGTGAAAAATTTGTTGCCTTCTCAACCATTTCTTGGCTTCATACTCCCATATCTCGCGAACGGACTGACCTAACCCAAAAATTCCTATTGCATCTGAAAGTGGAAACTCGCCCGATTACAACGGTATGTGCATTTTTTCCCTAGGCCATTCTGGTTAAGCGTTTGTAGCAGCAGAATTGCGAAAAATTTGTTGTCTTGTCAACCATTTCTTAGCTTCAAACTCCCATATCTCGCGAACGGATTGACCTAGCCCAAAAATTCCTATTGCATCTGAAAGTAGAAACTCGCCCGATTACAACGGTATGTGTATTTTTGCCCTAGGCCATTCTGGTTAAGCGTTTGGAGCAGCAGAATTGCGAAAAATTTGTTCTCTTCTCAACCATTTCTTAGCTTCAAACTCCCATATCTCGCGAACGGATTGACCTAGCCCAAAAATTCCTATTGCATCTGAAAGTAGAAACTCGCCCGATTACAACGGTATGTGTACTTTTTCCCTAGGGCATTCTGGTTAAGCGTTTGGAGCAGCAGAATTGCGAAAAATTTTGGGCCTTCTCAACCATTTCTTGGCTTCAAACTCCCATATCTCGCGAACGGATTGACCAAACCCAAAAATTCCTATTGCATCTGAAAGTAGAAACTCGCCCGATTACAACGGTATGTGTATTTTTTCCCTAGGCCATTCTGGTTAAGCGTTTGGAGCAGCAGAATTGCGAAAAATTTTTTGCGTTCTCAACCATTTCTTGGCTTCAAACTCCCATATCTCGCGAACGGATAGACCCAACCCAAAAATTCCTGTTGCGTCTGAAAGTAGAAACTCGCCCGATTACAACGGTATGTTTACTTTTTCCCTAGGCCATTCTGGTTTCGCGTTTGGAGCAGCAGAATTGCGAAAAATTTTTTGCCATGTCAACCATTTCTTGGCTTCAAACTCCCATATCTCGCGAACGGATTGACATAACCCAAAAATTCCTGTTGCGTCTGAAAGTAGAAACTCGCACGATTACAACGGTATGTGTATTTTTTCCCTAGGCCATTCTGGTTAAGCGTTTGGAGCAGCAGAATTGCGAAAAATTTTTTGCGTTCTCAACCATTTCTTGGCTTCAAACTCCCATATCTCGCGAACGGATTGACATAACCCAAAAATTCCTGTTGCGTCTGAAAGTAGAAACTCGCACGATTACCACGGTATGTGTATTTTTTCCCTAGGCCATTCTGGTTAAGCGTTTGGAGCAGCAGAATTGCGAAAAACTTTGCGCCTTCTCAACCATTTCTTGGCTTCAAACTCCCATATCTCGCGAACGGATTGACATAACCCAAAAATTCCTGTGGCGTCTGAAAGTAGAAACTCGCACGATTACAACGGTATGTGTATTTTTTCCCTAGGCCATTCTGGTTAAGCGTTTGGAGCAGCAGAATTGCGAAAAATTTTGGGCCTTCTCAACCATTTCTTGGCTTCAAACTCCCATATCTCGCGAACGGATTGACCTAACCCAAAAATTCCGATTGCATCTGAAAGTAGAAACTCGCCGGATTACAATTGTATGTGTATTTTTTCCCTGGGCCATTCTGGTTAAGCGATTGGAGCAGCAGAAGTGCGAAAAATTTGTTGTCTTGTCAACCATTTCTTAGCTTCAAACTCCCATATCTCGCGAACGGATTGACCTAACCCAAAAATTCCTATTGCATCTGAAAGTAGAAACTCGCCCGATTACAACGGTATGTGCATTCTTTCCCTAGACCATTCTGGTTAAGCGTTTGGAGCAGCAGAATTGCGAAAAATTTTTTGCGTTCTCAACCATTTCTTGGCTTCAAACTCCCATATCTCGCGAACGGATTGACATAACCCAAAAATTCCTGTTGCGTCTGAAAGTAGAAGCTCGCACGATTACCACGGTATGTGTATTTTTTCCCTAGGCCATTCTGGTTAAGAGTTTGGAGCAGCAGAATTGCGAAAAATTTGTTGCCTTGTCAACCATCTCTTGGCTTCAAACTCCCATATCTCGCGAACGGATTGACATAACCCAAAAATTCCTATTGCATCTGAAAGTAGAAACTCGCCCGATTACAACGGTATGTGTATTTTTTCCCTAGGCCATTCTGGTTAAGCGTTTGGAGCAGCAGAATTGCGAAAAATTTGTTGCCTTCTCAACCATTTCTTGGCTTCATACTCCCATATCTCGCGAACGGACTGACCTAACCCAAAAATTCCTATTGCATCTGAAAGTGGAAACTCGCCCGATTACAACGGTATGTGCATTTTTTCCCTAGGCCATTCTGGTTAAGCGTTTGTAGCAGCAGAATTGCGAAAAATTTGTTGTCTTGTCAACCATTTCTTAGCTTCAAACTCCCATATCTCGCGAACGGATTGACCTAGCCCAAAAATTCCTATTGCATCTGAAAGTAGAAACTCGCCCGATTACAACGGTATGTGTATTTTTGCCCTAGGCCATTCTGGTTAAGCGTTTGGAGCAGCAGAATTGCGAAAAATTTGTTCTCTTCTCAACCATTTCTTAGCTTCAAACTCCCATATCTCGCGAACGGATTGACCTAGCCCAAAAATTCCTATTGCATCTGAAAGTAGAAACTCGCCCGATTACAACGGTATGTGTACTTTTTCCCTAGGGCATTCTGGTTAAGCGTTTGGAGCAGCAGAATTGCGAAAAATTTTTTGCCTTGTCAACCATCTCTTGGCTTCAAACTCCCATATCTCGCGAACGGATTGACATAACCCAAAAATTCCTGTTGCGTCTGAAAATAGAAACTCGCCCGATTACAACGGTATGTGCATTTTTTCCCTAGGCCATTTTGGTTTCGCGTTTGGAGCAGCAGAATTGCGAAAAATTTTTTGCCTTGTCAACCATTTCTTGACTTCAAACTCCCATACCTCGCGAACGGATTGACATAACCCAAAAATTCCTGTTGCGTCTGAAAGTAGAATCTCGCACGATTGCAATGGTATGTGTATTTTTTCCCTAGGCCATTCTGGTTAAGCGTTTGGAGCAGCAGAATTGCGAAAAATTTTTTGCGTTCTCAACCATTTCTTGGCTTCAAACTCCCATATCTCGCGAACGGATTGACATAACCCAAAAATTCCTGTTGCGTCTGAAAGTAGAAACTCGCACGATTACCACGGTATGTGTATTTTTTCCCTAGGCCATTCTGGTTAAGCGTTTGGAGCAGCAGAATTGCGAAAAACTTTGCGCCTTCTCAACCATTTCTTGGCTTCAAACTCCCATATCTCGCGAACGGATTGACATAACCCAAAAATTCCTGTTGCGTCTGAAAGTAGAAACTCGCACGATTACAACGGTATGTGTATTTTTTCCCTAGGCCATTCTGGTTAAGCGTTTGGAGCAGCAGAATTGCGAAAAATTTTGGGCCTTCTCAACCATTTCTTGGCTTCAAACTCCCATATCTCGCGAACGGATTGACCTAACCCAAAAATTCCGATTGCATCTGAAAGTAGAAACTCGCCGGATTACAATTGTATGTGTATTTTTTCCCTAGGCCATTCTGGTTAAGCGATTGGAGCAGCAGAAGTGCGAAAAATTTGTTGTCTTGTCAACCATTTCTTAGCTTCAAACTCCCATATCTCGCGAACGGATTGACCTAACCCAAAAATTCCTATTGCATCTGAAAGTAGAAACTCGCCCGATTACAACGGTATGTGCATTCTTTCCCTAGACCATTCTGGTTAAGCGTTTGGAGCAGCAGAATTGCGAAAAATTTTTTGCGTTCTCAACCATTTCTTGGCTTCAAACTCCCATATCTCGCGAACGGATCGACATAACCCAAAAATTCCTGTTGCGTCTGAAAGTAGAAACTCGCACGATTACAACGGTATGTGTATTTTTTCCCTAGGCCATTCTGGTTACGCGATTGGAGCAGCAGAAGTGCGAAAAATTTGTTGTCTTGTCAAGCATTTCTTAGCTTCAAACTCCCATATCTCGCGAACGGACTGACCTAACCCAAAAATTCCTATTGCATCTGAAAGTAGAAACTCGCCCGATTACAACGGTATGCGTATTTTTTCCCTAGGCCATTCTGGTTAAGTGTTTGGAGCAGCAGAAGTGCGAAAAATTTTGTGCGTTCTCAACCATTTCTTGGCTTCAAACTCCCATATCTCGCGAACGGATTGACCTAACCCAAAAATTCCTATTGCATCTGAAAGTAGAAACTCGCCCGATTACAACGGTATGTGTATTTTTTCCCTAGGCCATTCTGGTTAAGCGTTTGGAGCAGCAGAATTGCGAAAAATTTGTTGCCTTCTCAACCATTTCTTGGCTTCATACTCCCATATCTCGCGAACGGACTGACCTAACCCAAAAATTCCTATTGCATCTGAAAGTGGAAACTCGCCCGATTACAACGGTATGTGCATTTTTTCCCTAGGCCATTCTGGTTAAGCGTTTGTAGCAGCAGAATTGCGAAAAATTTGTTGTCTTCTCAACCATTTCTTAGCTTCAAACTCCCATATCTCGCGA
Source organism: Ptiloglossa arizonensis (assembly GCF_051014685.1). Classification (NCBI taxonomy): domain Eukaryota; kingdom Metazoa; phylum Arthropoda; class Insecta; order Hymenoptera; family Colletidae; genus Ptiloglossa; species Ptiloglossa arizonensis. The sequence goes on from NW_027478953.1 coordinate 301,370, forward strand.
ACGGATTGACCTAACCCAAAAATTCCTACTGCATCTGAAAGTAGAAACTCGCCCGATTACAACGGTATGAGCTTTCTTACCCTAGGCCATTCTGGTTAAGCGTTTGGAGCTGCAGAATTGCGAAAAATTTTTTGCGTTCTCAACCGCTTCTTGGCTTCATACTCCCATATCTCGCGAACGGATTGACCTAACCCAAAAATTCCTGTTGCGTCTGAAAGTAGATACTCGCCCGATTACAACGGTATGTGTACTTTTTCCCTAGGCCATTCTGGCTTCGCGTTTGGAGGAGCAGAATTGCGATAAATTTTTTGCCTTGTCAACCATTTCTTGGCTTCAAACTCCCATATCTCGCGAACGGATTGACCTAACACAAAAATTCCTGCTGCGTCTGAAAGTAGAAACTAACCCGATTGCAACGGGGTGCGTATTTTTTCCCTAGGCCATTCTGATTAAGCGATTGGAGCAGCAGAAATGCGAAAAATTTGTTGTCTTGTCAACCATTTCTTAGCTTCAAACTCCCATATCTCGCGAACGGAGTGACCTAACCCAAAAATTCCTATTGCATCTGAAAGTAGAAACTCGCCCGATTACAACGGTATGCGTATTTTTTCCCTAGGCCATTCTGGTTAAGTGTTTGGAGCAGCAGAAATGCGAAAAATTTTGTGCGTTCTCAACCATTTCTTGGCTTCAAACTCCCATATCTCGCGAACGGATTGACCTAAACCAAAAATTCCTATTGCATCTGAAAGTAGAAATTCGCCCGATTACAACGGTATGTGCATTTTTTCCCTAGGCCATTCTGGTTAAGCGTTTGTAGCAGCAGAATTGCGAAAAATTTGTTGTCTTCTCAACCATTTCTTAGCTTCAAACTCCCATATCTCGCGAACGGATTGACCTAACCCAAAAATTCCTACTGCATCTGAAAGTAGAAACTCGCCCGATTACAACGGTATGAGCTTTCTTACCCTAGGCCATTCTGGTTAAGCGTTTGGAGCTGCAGAATTGCGAAAAATTTTTTGCGTTCTCAACCGTTTCTTGGCTTTATACTCCCATATCTCGCGAACGGATTGACCTAACCCAAAAATTCCTGTTGCGTCTGAAAGTAGATACTCGCCCGATTACAACGGTATGTGTACTTTTTCCCTAGGCCATTCTGGCTTCGCGTTTGGAGGAGCAGAATTGCGATAAATTTTTTGCCTTGTCAACCATTTCTTGGCTTCAGACTCCCATATCTCGCGAACGGATTGACCTAACACAAAAATTCCTGCTGCGTCTGAAAGTAGAAACTAGCCCGATTGCAACGGTGTGCGTATTTTTTCCCTAGGCCATTCTGATTAAGCGATTGGAGCAGCAGAAATGCGAAAAATTTGTTGTCTTGTCAACCATTTCTTAGCTTCAAACTCCCATATCTCGCAAACGGAGTGACCTAACCCAAAAATTCCTATTGCATCTGAAAGTAGAAACTCGCCCGATTACAACGGTATGCGTATTTTTTCCCTAGGCCATTCTGATTAAGCGATTGGAGCAGCAGAAGTGCGAAAAATTTGTTGTCTTGTCAACCATTTCTTAGCTTCAAACTCCCATATCTCGCGAACGGATTGACCTAACCCAAAAATTCCTATTGCATCTGAAAGTAGAAACTCGCCCGATTACAACGGTATGTGCATTTTTTCCCTAGACCATTCTGGTTAAGCGTTTGGAGCAGCAGAATTGCGAAAAATTTTTTGCGTTCTCAACCATTTCTTGGCTTCAAACTACCATATCTCGCGAACGGATTGACATAACCCAAAAATTCCTGTTGCGTCTGAAAGTAGAAACTCGCACGATTACAACGGTATGTGCATTTTTTCCCTAGACCATTCTGGTTAAGCGTTTGGAGCAGCAGAATTGCGAAAAATTTTGTGCGTTCTCAACCATTTCTTGGCTTCAAACTCCCATATCTCGCGAACGGATTGACCTAACCCAAAAATTCCTATTGCATCTGAAAGTAGAAACTCGCCCGATTACAACGGTATGTATACTTTTTCCTTAGGCCATTCTGGTTAAGCGTTTGTAGCAGCAGAATTGCGAAAAATTTGTTGTCTTCTCAACCATTTCTTAGCTTCAAACTCCCATATCTCGCGAACGGATTGACCTAACCCAAAAATTCCTATTGCATCTGAAAGTAGAAACTCGCCCGATTACAACGGTATGAGCATTCTTACCCTAGGCCATTCTGGTTAAGCGTTTGGAGCTGCAGAATTGCGAAAAATTTTTTGCGTTCTCAACCGTTTCTTGGCTTCATACTCCCATATCTCGCGAACGGATTGACCTAACCCAAAAATTCCTGTTGCGTCTGAAAGTAGATACTCGCCCGATTACAACGGTATGTGTACTTTTTCCCTAGGCCATTCTGGCTTCGCGTTTGGAGGAGCAGAATTGCGATAAATTTTTTGCCTTGTCAACCATTTCTTGGCTTCAAACTCCCGTATCTCGCGAACGGATTGACCTAACACAAAAATTCCTGCTGCGTCTGAAAGTAGAAACTAGCCCGATTATAACGGTGTGCGTATTTTTTCCCTAGGCCATTCTGATTAAGCGATTGGAGCAGCAGAAGTGCGAAAAATTTGTTGTCTTGTCAACCATTTCTTAGCTTCAAACTCCCATATCTCGCGAACGGATTGACCTAACCCAAAAATTCCTATTGCATCTGAAAGTAGAAACTCGCCCGATTACAACGGTATGTGCATTTTTTCCCTAGACCATTCTGGTTAAGCGTTTGGAGCAGCAGAATTGCGAAAAATTTTTTGCGTTCTCAACCATTTCTTGGCTTCAAACTCCCATATCTCGCGAACGGATTGACATAACCCAAAAATTCCTGTTGCGTCTGAAAGTAGAAACTCGCACGATTACAACGGTATGTGCATTTTTTCCCTAGACCATTCTGGTTAAGCGTTTGGAGCAGCAGAATTGCGAAAAATTTTTTGCGTTCTCAACCATTTCTTGGCTTCAAACTCCCATATCTCGCGAACGGATTGACCTAACCCAAAAATTCCTATTGCATCTGATAGTAGAAACTCGCCCGATTACAACGGTATGTGCATTTTTTCCCTAGACCATTCTGGTTAAGCGTTTGGAGCAGCAGAATTGCGAAAAATTTTTTGCGTTCTCAACCATTTCTTGGCTTCAAACTCCCATATCTCGCGAACGGATTGACATAACCCAAAAATTCCTGTTGCGTCTGAAAGTAGAAACTCGCACGATTACAACGGTATGTGTATTTTTTCCCTAGGCCATTCTGGTTACGCGATTGGAGCAGCAGAAGTACGAAAAATTTGTTGTCTTGTCAACCATTTCTTAGCTTCAAACTCCCATATCTCGCGAACGGACTGACCTAACCCAAAAATTCCTATTGCATCTGAAAGTAGAAACTCGCCCGATTACAACGGTATGCGTATTTTTTCCCTAGGCCATTCTGGTTAAGTGTTTGGAGCAGCAGAAGTGCGAAAAATTTTGTGCGTTCTCAACCATTTCTTGGCTTCAAACTCCCATATCTCGCGAACGGATTGACCTAACCCAAAAATTCCTATTGCATCTGAAAGTAGAAACTCGCCCGATTACAACGGTATGTGTATTTTTTCCCTAGGCCATTCTGGTTAAGCGTTTGGAGCAGCAGAATTGCGAAAAATTTGTTGCCTTCTCAACCATTTCTTGGCTTCATACTCCCATATCTCGCGAACGGACTGACCTAACCCAAAAATTCCTATTGCATCTGAAAGTGGAAACTCGCCCGATTACAACGGTATGTGCATTTTTTCCCTAGGCCATTCTGGTTAAGCGTTTGTAGCAGCAGAATTGCGAAAAATTTGTTGTCTTCTCAACCATTTCTTAGCTTCAAACTCCCATATCTCGCGAACGGATTGACCTAACCCAAAAATTCCTACTGCATCTGAAAGTAGAAACTCGCCCGATTACAACGGTATGAGCTTTCTTACCCTAGGCCATTCTGGTTAAGCGTTTGGAGCTGCCGAATTGCGAAAATTTTTTTGCGTTCTCAACCGTTTCTTGGCTTCATACTCCCATATCTCGCGAACGGATTGACCTAACCCAAAAATTCCTGTTGCGTGTGAAAGTAGAAACTCGCCCGATTACAACGGTATGTTTACTTTTTCCCTAGGCCATTCTGGTTTCGCGTTTGGAGCAGCAGAATTGCGAAAAATTTTTTGTCATGTCAACCATTTCTTGGCTTCAAACTCCCATATCTCGCGAACGGATTGACATAACCCAAAAATTCCTGTTGCGTCTGAAAGTAGAAACTCGCACGATTACAACGGTATGTGTATTTTTTCCCTAGGCCATTCTGGTTAAGCGTTTGGAGCAGCAGAATTGCGAAAAATTTTTTGCGTTCTCAACCATTTCTTGGCTTCAAACTCCCATATCTCGCGAACGGATTGACATAACCCAAAAATTCCTGTTGCGTCTGAAAGTAGAAACTCGCACGATTACCACGGTATGTCTATTTTTTCCCTAGGCCATTCTGGTTAAGCGTTTGGAGCAGCAGAATTGCGAAAAATTTTGGGCCTTCTCAACCATTTCTTGGCTTCAAACTCCCATATCTCGCGAACGGATTGACATAACCCAAAAATTCCTGTTGCGTCTGAAAGTAGAAACTCGCACAATTACAACGGTATGTGTATTTTTTCCCTAGGCCATTCTGGTTAAGCGTTTGGAGCAGCAGAATTGCGAAAAATTTTGGGCCTTCTCAACCATTTCTTGGCTTCAAACTCCCATATCTCGAGAACGGATTGACCTAACCCAAAAATTCCGATTGCATCTGAAAGTAGAAACTCGCCGGATTACAATTGTATGTGTATTTTTTCCCTAGGCCATTCTGGTTAAGCGATTGGAGCAGCAGAAGTGCGAAAAATTTGTTGTCTTGTCAACCATTTCTTAGCTTCAAACTCCCATATCTCGCGAACGGATTGACCTAGCCCAAAAATTCCTATTGCATCTGAAAGTAGAAACTCGCCCGATTACAACGGTATGTGTATTTTTGCCCTAGGCCATTCTGGTTTCGCGTTTGGAGCAGCAGAATTGCGAAAAATTTTTTGTCATGTCAACCATTTCTTGGCTTCAAACTCCCATATCTCGCGAACGGATTGACATAACCCAAAAATTCCTGTTGCGTCTGAAAGTAGAAACTCGCACGATTACAACGGTATGTGTATTTTTTCCCTAGGCCATTCTGGTTAAGCGTTTGGAGCAGCAGAATTGCGAAAAATTTTTTGCCTTGTCAACCATCTCGTGGCTTCAAACTCCCATATCTCGCGAACGGATTGACATAACCCAAAAATTCCTGTTGCGTCTGAAAGTAGAATCTCGCCCGATTACAACGGTATGTGCATTTTTTCCCTAGGCCATTTTGGTTTCGCGTTTGGAGCAGCAGAATTGCGAAAAATTTTTTGCCTTGTCAACCATTTCTTGACTTCAAACTCCCATACCTCGCGAACGGATTGACATAACCCAAAAATTCCTGTTGCGTCTGAAAGTAGAATCTCGCACGATTACAATGGTATGTGTATTTTTTCCCTAGGCCATTCTGGTTAAGCGTTTGCAGCAGCAGAATTGCGAAAAATTTTTTGCGTTCTCAACAATTTCTTGGCTTCAAACTCCCATATCTCGCGAACGGATTGACCTAACCCAAAAATTCCTATTGCATCTGAAAGTAGAAACTGGCCCGATTACAACGGTATGTGAATTTTTTCCCTAGACCATTCTGGTTAAGCGTTTGGAGCAGCAGAATTGCGAAAAATTTTTTGCGTTCTCAACCATTTCTTGGCTTCAAACTCCCATATCTCGCGAACGGATTGACATAACCCAAAAATTCCTGTTGCGTCTGAAAGTAGAAACACGCACGATTACAACGGTATGTGTATTTTTTCCCTAGGCCATTCTGGTTAAGCGTTTGGAGCAGCAGAATTGCGAAAAATTTGTTCTCTTCTCAACCATTTCTTAGCTTCAAACTCCCATATCTCGCGAACGGATTGACCTAGCCCAAAAATTCCTATTGCATCTGAAAGTAGAAACTCGCCCGATTACAACGGTATGTGTATTTTTGCCCTAGGCCATTCTGGTTAAGCGTTTGGAGCAGCAGAATTGCGAAAAATTTGTTCTCTTCTCAACCATTTCTTAGCTTCAAACTCCCATATCTCGCGAACGGATTGACCTAGCCCAAAAATTCCTATTGCATCTGAAAGTAGAAACTCGCCCGATTACAACGGTATGTGTACTTTTTCCCTAGGGCATTCTGGTTAAGCGTTTGGAGCAGCAGAATTGCGAAAAATTTTTTGCCGTGTCAACCATCTCTTGGCTTCAAACTCCCATATCTCGCGAACGGATTGACATAACCCAAAAATTCCTGTTGCGTCTGAAAATAGAAACTCGCCCGATTACAACGGTATGTGCATTTTTTCCCTAGGCCATTTTGGTTTCGCGTTTGGAGCAGCAGAATTGCGAAAAATTTTTTGCCTTGTCAACCATTTCTTGACTTCAAACTCCCATACCTCGCGAACGGATTGGCATAACCCAAAAATTCCTGTTGCGTCTGAAAGTAGAATCTCGCACGATTACAATGGTATGTGTATTTTTTCCCTAGGCCATTCTGGTTAAGCGTTTGGAGCAGCAGAATTGCGAAAAATTTGTTGCCTTCTCAACCATTTCTTGGCTTCATACTCCCATATCTCGCGAACGGACTGACCTAACCCAAAAATTCCTATTGCATCTGAAAGTGGAAACTCGCCCGATTACAACGGTATGTGCATTTTTTCCCTAGGCCATTCTGGTTAAGCGTTTGTAGCAGCAGAATTGCGAAAAATTTGTTGTCTTCTCAACCATTTCTTAGCTTCAAACTCCCATATCTCGCGAACGGATTGACCTAACCCAAAAATTCCTACTGCATCTGAAAGTAGAAACTCGCCCGATTACAACGGTATGAGCTTTCTTACCCTAGGCCATTCTGGTTAAGCGTTTGGAGCTGCCGAATTGCGAAAATTTTTTTGCGTTCTCAACCGTTTCTTGGCTTCATACTCCCATATCTCGCGAACGGATTGACCTAACCCAAAAATTCCTGTTGCGTGTGAAAGTAGAAACTCGCCCGATTACAACGGTATGTTTACTTTTTCCCTAGGCCATTCTGGTTTCGCGTTTGGAGCAGCAGAATTGCGAAAAATTTTTTGTCATGTCAACCATTTCTTGGCTTCAAACTCCCATATCTCGCGAACGGATTGACATAACCCAAAAATTCCTGTTGCGTCTGAAAGTAGAAACTCGCACGATTACAACGGTATGTGTATTTTTTCCCTAGGCCATTCTGGTTAAGCGTTTGGAGCAGCAGAATTGCGAAAAATTTTTTGCGTTCTCAACCATTTCTTGGCTTCAAACTCCCATATCTCGCGAACGGATTGACATAACCCAAAAATTCCTGTTGCGTCTGAAAGTAGAAACTCGCACGATTACCACGGTATGTCTATTTTTTCCCTAGGCCATTCTGGTTAAGCGTTTGGAGCAGCAGAATTGCGAAAAATTTTTTGCGTTCTCAACCATTTCTTGGCTTCAAACTCCCATATCTCGCGAACGGATTGACCTAACCCAAAAATTCCGATTGCATCTGAAAGTAGAAACTCGCCGGATTACAATTGTATGTGTATTTTTTCCCTAGGCCATTCTGGTTAAGCGATTGGAGCAGCAGAAGTGCGAAAAATTTGTTGTCTTGTCAACCATTTCTTAGCTTCAAACTCCCATATCTCGCGAACGGATTGACCTAACCCAAAAATTCCTATTGCATCTGATAGTAGAAACTCGCCCGATTACAACGGTATGTGCATTTTTTCCCTAGACCATTCTGGTTAAGCGTTTGGAGCAGCAGAATTGCGAAAAATTTTTTGCGTTCTCAACCATTTCTTGGCTTCAAACTCCCATATCTCGCGAACGGATTGACATAACCCAAAAATTCCTGTTGCGTCTGAAAGTAGAAACTCGCACGATTACAACGGTATGTGTATTTTTTCCCTAGGCCATTCTGGTTACGCGATTGGAGCAGCAGAAGTACGAAAAATTTGTTGTCTTGTCAACCATTTCTTAGCTTCAAACTCCCATATCTCGCGAACGGACTGACCTAACCCAAAAATTCCTATTGCATCTGAAAGTAGAAACTCGCCCGATTACAACGGTATGCGTATTTTTTCCCTAGGCCATTCTGGTTAAGTGTTTGGAGCAGCAGAAGTGCGAAAAATTTTGTGCGTTCTCAACCATTTCTTGGCTTCAAACTCCCATATCTCGCGAACGGATTGACCTAACCCAAAAATTCCTATTGCATCTGAAAGTAGAAACTCGCCCGATTACAACGGTATGTGTATTTTTTCCCTAGGCCATTCTGGTTAAGCGTTTGGAGCAGCAGAATTGCGAAAAATTTGTTGCCTTCTCAACCATTTCTTGGCTTCATACTCCCATATCTCGCGAACGGACTGACCTAACCCAAAAATTCCTATTGCATCTGAAAGTGGAAACTCGCCCGATTACAACGGTATGTGCATTTTTTCCCTAGGCCATTCTGGTTAAGCGTTTGTAGCAGCAGAATTGCGAAAAATTTGTTGTCTTCTCAACCATTTCTTAGCTTCAAACTCCCATATCTCGCGAACGGATTGACCTAACCCAAAAATTCCTACTGCATCTGAAAGTAGAAACTCGCCCGATTACAACGGTATGAGCTTTCTTACCCTAGGCCATTCTGGTTAAGCGTTTGGAGCTGCCGAATTGCGAAAATTTTTTTGCGTTCTCAACCGTTTCTTGGCTTCATACTCCCATATCTCGCGAACGGATTGACCTAACCCAAAAATTCCTGTTGCGTGTGAAAGTAGAAACTCGCCCGATTACAACGGTATGTTTACTTTTTCCCTAGGCCATTCTGGTTTCGCGTTTGGAGCAGCAGAATTGCGAAAAATTTTTTGTCATGTCAACCATTTCTTGGCTTCAAACTCCCATATCTCGCGAACGGATTGACATAACCCAAAAATTCCTGTTGCGTCTGAAAGTAGAAACTCGCACGATTACAACGGTATGTGTATTTTTTCCCTAGGCCATTCTGGTTAAGCGTTTGGAGCAGCAGAATTGCGAAAAATTTTTTGCGTTCTCAACCATTTCTTGGCTTCAAACTCCCATATCTCGCGAACGGATTGACATAACCCAAAAATTCCTGTTGCGTCTGAAAGTAGAAACTCGCACGATTACCACGGTATGTCTATTTTTTCCCTAGGCCATTCTGGTTAAGCGTTTGGAGCAGCAGAATTGCGAAAAATTTTTTGCGTTCTCAACCATTTCTTGGCTTCAAACTCCCATATCTCGCGAACGGATTGACCTAACCCAAAAATTCCGATTGCATCTGAAAGTAGAAACTCGCCGGATTACAATTGTATGTGTATTTTTTCCCTAGGCCATTCTGGTTAAGCGATTGGAGCAGCAGAAGTGCGAAAAATTTGTTGTCTTGTCAACCATTTCTTAGCTTCAAACTCCCATATCTCGCGAACGGATTGACCTAACCCAAAAATTCCTATTGCATCTGATAGTAGAAACTCGCCCGATTACAACGGTATGTGCATTTTTTCCCTAGACCATTCTGGTTAAGCGTTTGGAGCAGCAGAATTGCGAAAAATTTTTTGCGTTCTCAACCATTTCTTGGCTTCAAACTCCCATATCTCGCGAACGGATTGACATAACCCAAAAATTCCTGTTGCGTCTGAAAGTAGAAACTCGCACGATTACAACGGTATGTGTATTTTTTCCCTAGGCCATTCTGGTTACGCGATTGGAGCAGCAGAAGTACGAAAAATTTGTTGTCTTGTCAACCATTTCTTAGCTTCAAACTCCCATATCTCGCGAACGGACTGACCTAACCCAAAAATTCCTATTGCATCTGAAAGTAGAAACTCGCCCGATTACAACGGTATGCGTATTTTTTCCCTAGGCCATTCTGGTTAAGTGTTTGGAGCAGCAGAAGTGCGAAAAATTTTGTGCGTTCTCAACCATTTCTTGGCTTCAAACTCCCATATCTCGCGAACGGATTGACCTAACCCAAAAATTCCTATTGCATCTGAAAGTAGAAACTCGCCCGATTACAACGGTATGTGTATTTTTTCCCTAGGCCATTCTGGTTAAGCGTTTGGAGCAGCAGAATTGCGAAAAATTTGTTGCCTTCTCAACCATTTCTTGGCTTCATACTCCCATATCTCGCGAACGGACTGACCTAACCCAAAAATTCCTATTGCATCTGAAAGTGGAAACTCGCCCGATTACAACGGTATGTGCATTTTTTCCCTAGGCCATTCTGGTTAAGCGTTTGTAGCAGCAGAATTGCGAAAAATTTGTTGTCTTCTCAACCATTTCTTAGCTTCAAACTCCCATATCTCGCGAACGGATTGACCTAACCCAAAAATTCCTACTGCATCTGAAAGTAGAAACTCGCCCGATTACAACGGTATGAGCTTTCTTACCCTAGGCCATTCTGGTTAAGCGTTTGGAGCTGCCGAATTGCGAAAATTTTTTTGCGTTCTCAACCGTTTCTTGGCTTCATACTCCCATATCTCGCGAACGGATTGACCTAACCCAAAAATTCCTGTTGCGTGTGAAAGTAGAAACTCGCCCGATTACAACGGTATGTTTACTTTTTCCCTAGGCCATTCTGGTTTCGCGTTTGGAGCAGCAGAATTGCGAAAAATTTTTTGTCATGTCAACCATTTCTTGGCTTCAAACTCCCATATCTCGCGAACGGATTGACATAACCCAAAAATTCCTGTTGCGTCTGAAAGTAGAAACTCGCACGATTACAACGGTATGTGTATTTTTTCCCTAGGCCATTCTGGGTAAGCGTTTGGAGCAGCAGAATTGCGAAAAATTTTTTGCGTTCTCAACCATTTCTTGGCTTCAAACTCCCATATCTCGCGAACGGATTGACATAACCCAAAAATTCCTGTTGCGTCTGAAAGTAGAAACTCGCACGATTACCACGGTATGTCTATTTTTTCCCTAGGCCATTCTGGTTAAGCGTTTGGAGCAGCAGAATTGCGAAAAATTTTGGGCCTTCTCAACCATTTCTTGGCTTCAAACTCCCATATCTCGCGAACGGATTGACATAACCCAAAAATTCCTGTTGCGTCTGAAAGTAGAAACTCGCACGATTACAACGGTATGTGTATTTTTTCCCTAGGCCATTCTGGTTAAGCGTTTGGAGCAGCAGAATTGCGAAAAATTTTGGGCCTTCTCAACCATTTCTTGGCTTCAAACTCCCATATCTCGAGAACGGATTGACCTAACCCAAAAATTCCGATTGCATCTGAAAGTAGAAACTCGCCGGATTACAATTGTATGTGTATTTTTTCCCTAGGCCATTCTGGTTAAGCGATTGGAGCAGCAGAAGTGCGAAAAATTTGTTGTCTTGTCAACCATTTCTTAGCTTCAAACTCCCATATCTCGCGAACGGATTGACCTAGCCCAAAAATTCCTATTGCATCTGAAAGTAGAAACTCGCCCGATTACAACGGTATGTGTATTTTTGCCCTAGGCCATTCTGGTTAAGCGTTTGGAGCAGCAGAATTGCGAAAAATTTGTTCTCTTCTCAACCATTTCTTAGCTTCAAACTCCCATATCTCGCGAACGGATTGACCTAGCCAAAAATTCCTATTGCATCTGAAAGTAGAAACTCGCCCTATTACAACGGTATGTGTACTTTTTCCCTAGGGCATTCTGGTTAAGCGTTTGGAGCAGCAGAATTGCGAAAAATTTTTTGCCTTGTCAACCATCTCGTGGCTTCAAACTCCCATATCTCGCGAACGGATTGACATAACCCAAAAATTCCTGTTGCGTCTGAAAGTAGAATCTCGCCCGATTACAACGGTATGTGCATTTTTTCCCTAGGCCATTTTGGTTTCGCGTTTGGAGCAGCAGAATTGCGAAAAATTTTTTGCCTTGTCAACCATTTCTTGACTTCAAACTCCCATACCTCGCGAACGGATTGACATAACCCAAAAATTCCTGTTGCGTCTGAAAGTAGAATCTCGCACGATTACAATGGTATGTGTATTTTTTCCCTAGGCCATTCTGGTTAAGCGTTTGCAGCAGCAGAATTGCGAAAAATTTTTTGCGTTCTCAACAATTTCTTGGCTTCAAACTCCCATATCTCGCGAACGGATTGACCTAACCCAAAAATTCCTATTGCATCTGAAAGTAGAAACTGGCCCGATTACAACGGTATGTGAATTTTTTCCCTAGACCATTCTGGTTAAGCGTTTGGAGCAGCAGAATTGCGAAAAATTTTTTGCGTTCTCAACCATTTCTTGGCTTCAAACTCCCATATCTCGCGAACGGATTGACATAACCCAAAAATTCCTGTTGCGTCTGAAAGTAGAAACTCGCACGATTACAACGGTATGTGTATTTTTTCCCTAGGCCATTCTGGTTAAGCGTTTGGAGCAGCAGAATTGCGAAAAATTTGTTCTCTTCTCAACCATTTCTTAGCTTCAAACTCCCATATCTCGCGAACGGATTGACCTAGCCCAAAAATTCCTATTGCATCTGAAAGTAGAAACTCGCCCGATTACAACGGTATGTGTACTTTTTCCCTAGGGCATTCTGGTTAAGCGTTTGGAGCAGCAGAATTGCGAAAAATTTTTTGCCGTGTCAACCATCTCTTGGCTTCAAACTCCCATATCTCGCGAACGGATTGACATAACCCAAAAATTCCTGTTGCGTCTGAAAATAGAAACTCGCCCGATTACAACGGTATGTGCATTTTTTCCCTAGGCCATTTTGGTTTCGCGTTTGGAGCAGCAGAATTGCGAAAAATTTTTTGCCTTGTCAACCATATCTTGACTTCAAACTCCCATACCTCGCGAACGGATTGGCATAACCCAAAAATTCCTGTTGCGTCTGAAAGTAGAATCTCGCACGATTACAATGGTATGTGTATTTTTTCCCTAGGCCATTCTGGTTAAGCGTTTGGAGCAGCAGAATTGCGAAAAATTTTGGGCCTTCTCAACCATTTCTTGGCTTCAAACTCCCATATCTCGAGAACGGATTGACCTAACCCAAAAATTCCAATTGCATCTGAAAGTAGAAACTCGCCGGATTACAATTGTATGTGTATTTTTTCCCTAGGCCATTCTGGTTAAGCGATTGGAGCAGCAGAAGTGCGAAAAATTTGTTGTCTTGTCAACCATTTCTTAGCTTCAAACTCCCATATCTCGCGAACGGATTGACCTAGCCCAAAAATTCCTATTGCATCTGAAAGTAGAAACTCGCCCGATTACAACGGTATGTGTATTTTTGCCCTAGGCCATTCTGGTTAAGCGTTTGGAGCAGCAGAATTGCGAAAAATTTGTTCTCTTCTCAACCATTTCTTAGCTTCAAACTCCCATATCTCGCGAACGGATTGACCTAGCCAAAAATTCCTATTGCATCTGAAAGTAGAAACTCGCCCGATTACAACGGTATGTGTACTTTTTCCCTAGGGCATTCTGGTTAAGCGTTTGGAGCAGCAGAATTGCGAAAAATTTTTTGCCTTGTCAACCATCTCGTGGCTTCAAACTCCCATATCTCGCGAACGGATTGACATAACCCAAAAATTCCTGTTGCGTCTGAAAGTAGAATCTCGCCCGATTACAACGGTATGTGCATTTTTTCCCTAGGCCATTTTGGTTTCGCGTTTGGAGCAGCAGAATTGCGAAAAATTTTTTGCCTTGTCAACCATTTCTTGACTTCAAACTCCCATACCTCGCGAACGGATTGACATAACCCAAAAATTCCTGTTGCGTCTGAAAGTAGAATCTCGCACGATTACAATGGTATGTGTATTTTTTCCCTAGGCCATTCTGGTTAAGCGTTTGCAGCAGCAGAATTGCGAAAAATTTTTTGCGTTCTCAACAATTTCTTGGCTTCAAACTCCCATATCTCGCGAACGGATTGACCTAACCCAAAAATTCCTATTGCATCTGAAAGTAGAAACTCGCCCGATTACAACGGTATGTGAATTTTTTCCCTAGACCATTCTGGTTAAGCGTTTGGAGCAGCAGAATTGCGAAAAATTTTTGCGTTCTCAACCATTTCTTGGCTTCAAACTCCCATATCTCGCGAACGGATTGACATAACCCAAAAATTCCTGTTGCGTCTGAAAGTAGAAACTCGCACGATTACAACGGTATGTTTACTTTTTCCCTAGGCCATTCTGGTTTCGCGTTTGGAGCAGCAGAATTGCGAAAAATTTTTTGTCATGTCAACCATTTCTTGGCTTCAAACTCCCATATCTCGCGAACGGATTGACATAACCCAAAAATTCCTGTTGCGTCTGAAAGTAGAAACTCGCACGATTACAACGGTATGTGTATTTTTTCCCTAGGCCATTCTGGTTAAGCGTTTGGAGCAGCAGAATTGCGAAAAATTTTTTGCGTTCTCAACCATTTCTTGGCTTCAAACTCCCATATCTCGCGAACGGATTGACATAACCCAAAAATTCCTGTTGCGTCTGAAAGTAGAAACTCGCACGATTACCACGGTATGTCTATTTTTTCCCTAGGCCATTCTGGTTAAGCGTTTGGAGCAGCAGAATTGCGAAAAATTTTGGGCCTTCTCAACCATTTCTTGGCTTCAAACTCCCATATCTCGCGAACGGATTGACATAACCCAAAAATTCCTGTTGCGTCTGAAAGCAGAAACTCGCACGATTACAACGGTATGTGTATTTTTTCCCTAGGCCATTCTGGTTAAGCGTTTGGAGCAGCAGAATTGCGAAAAATTTTGGGCCTTCTCAACCATTTCTTGGCTTCAAACTCCCATATCTCGAGAACGGATTGACCTAACCCAAAAATTCCGATTGCATCTGAAAGTAGAAACTCGCCGGATTACAATTGTATGTGTATTTTTTCCCTAGGCCATTCTGGTTAAGCGATTGGAGCAGCAGAAGTGCGAAAAATTTGTTGTCTTGTCAACCATTTCTTAGCTTCAAACTCCCATATCTCGCGAACGGATTGACCTAGCCCAAAAATTCCTATTGCATCTGAAAGTAGAAACTCGCCCGATTACAACGGTATGTGTATTTTTGCCCTAGGCCATTCTGGTTAAGCGTTTGGAGCAGCAGAATTGCGAAAAATTTGTTCTCTTCTCAACCATTTCTTAGCTTCAAACTCCCATATCTCGCGAACGGATTGACCTAGCCAAAAATTCCTATTGCATCTGAAAGTAGAAACTCGCCCGATTACAACGGTATGTGTACTTTTTCCCTAGGGCATTCTGGTTAAGCGTTTGGAGCAGCAGAATTGCGAAAAATTTTTTGCCTTGTCAACCATCTCGTGGCTTCAAACTCCCATATCTCGCGAACGGATTGACATAACCCAAAAATTCCTGTTGCGTCTGAAAGTAGAATCTCGCCCGATTACAACGGTATGTGCATTTTTTCCCTAGGCCATTTTGGTTTCGCGTTTGGAGCAGCAGAATTGCGAAAAATTTTTTGCCTTGTCAACCATTTCTTGACTTCAAACTCCCATACCTCGCGAACGGATTGACATAACCCAAAAATTCCTGTTGCGTCTGAAAGTAGAATCTCGCACGATTACAATGGTATGTGTATTTTTTCCCTAGGCCATTCTGGTTAAGCGTTTGCAGCAGCAGAATTGCGAAAAATTTTTTGCGTTCTCAACAATTTCTTGGCTTCAAACTCCCATATCTCGCGAACGGATTGACCTAACCCAAAAATTCCTATTGCATCTGAAAGTAGAAACTGGCCCGATTACAACGGTATGTGAATTTTTTCCCTAGACCATTCTGGTTAAGCGTTTGGAGCAGCAGAATTGCGAAAAATTTTTTGCGTTCTCAACCATTTCTTGGCTTCAAACTCCCATATCTCGCGAACGGATTGACATAACCCAAAAATTCCTGTTGCGTCTGAAAGTAGAAACTCGCACGATTACAACGGTATGTGTATTTTTTCCCTAGGCCATTCTGGTTAAGCGTTTGGAGCAGCAGAATTGCGAAAAATTTGTTCTCTTCTCAACCATTTCTTAGCTTCAAACTCCCATATCTCGCGAACGGATTGACCTAGCCCAAAAATTCCTATTGCATCTGAAAGTAGAAACTCGCCCGATTACAACGGTATGTGTATTTTTGCCCTAGGCCATTCTGGTTAAGCGTTTGGAGCAGCAGAATTGCGAAAAATTTGTTCTCTTCTCAACCATTTCTTAGCTTCAAACTCCCATATCTCGCGAACGGATTGACCTAGCCCAAAAATTCCTATTGCATCTGAAAGTAGAAACTCGCCCGATTACAACGGTATGTGTACTTTTTCCCTAGGGCATTCTGGTTAAGCGTTTGGAGCAGCAGAATTGCGAAAAATTTTTTGCCGTGTCAACCATCTCTTGGCTTCAAACTCCCATATCTCGCGAACGGATTGACATAACCCAAAAATTCCTGTTGCGTCTGAAAATAGAAACTCGCCCGATTACAACGGTATGTGCATTTTTTCCCTAGGCCATTTTGGTTTCGCGTTTGGAGCAGCAGAATTGCGAAAAATTTTTTGCCTTGTCAACCATTTCTTGACTTCAAACTCCCATACCTCGCGAACGGATTGGCATAACCCAAAAATTCCTGTTGCGTCTGAAAGTAGAATCTCGCACGATTACAATGGTATGTGTATTTTTTCCCTAGGCCATTCTGGTTAAGCGTTTGGAGCAGCAGAATTGCGAAAAATTTTGGGCCTTCTCAACCATTTCTTGGCTTCAAACTCCCATATCTCGAGAACGGATTGACCTAACCCAAAAATTCCGATTGCATCTGAAAGTAGAAACTCGCCGGATTACAATTGTATGTGTATTTTTTCCCTAGGCCATTCTGGTTAAGCGATTGGAGCAGCAGAAGTGCGAAAAATTTGTTGTCTTGTCAACCATTTCTTAGCTTCAAACTCCCATATCTCGCGAACGGATTGACCTAGCCCAAAAATTCCTATTGCATCTGAAAGTAGAAACTCGCCCGATTACAACGGTATGTGTATTTTTGCCCTAGGCCATTCTGGTTAAGCGTTTGGAGCAGCAGAATTGCGAAAAATTTGTTCTCTTCTCAACCATTTCTTAGCTTCAAACTCCCATATCTCGCGAACGGATTGACCTAGCCAAAAATTCCTATTGCATCTGAAAGTAGAAACTCGCCCGATTACAACGGTATGTGTACTTTTTCCCTAGGGCATTCTGGTTAAGCGTTTGGAGCAGCAGAATTGCGAAAAATTTTTTGCCTTGTCAACCATCTCGTGGCTTCAAACTCCCATATCTCGCGAACGGATTGACATAACCCAAAAATTCCTGTTGCGTCTGAAAGTAGAATCTCGCCCGATTACAACGGTATGTGCATTTTTTCCCTAGGCCATTTTGGTTTCGCGTTTGGAGCAGCAGAATTGCGAAAAATTTTTTGCCTTGTCAACCATTTCTTGACTTCAAACTCCCATACCTCGCGAACGGATTGACATAACCCAAAAATTCCTGTTGCGTCTGAAAGTAGAATCTCGCACGATTACAATGGTATGTGTATTTTTTCCCTAGGCCATTCTGGTTAAGCGTTTGCAGCAGCAGAATTGCGAAAAATATTTTGCGTTCTCAACCATTTCTTGGCTTCAAACTCCCATATCTCGCGAACGGATTGACCCAACCCAAAAATTCTTGTTGCGTCTGAAAGTAGAAACTCGCCCGATTACAACGGTATGTGTACTTTTTCCCTAGACCATTCTGGTTTCGCGTTTGGAGCAGCAGAATTGCGAAAAATTTTTTGCCTTGTCAACCATTTCTTGGCTTCAAACTACCATATCTCGCGAACGGATTGACCTAACCCAAAAATTCCTATTGCATCTGAAAGTAGAAACTCGCCCGATTAAAACGGTATGCGTATTTTTTCCCTAGGCCATTTTGGTTTCGCGTTTGGAGCAGCAGAATTGCGAAAAATTTTTTGCCTTGTCAACCATTTCTTGACTTCAAACTCCCATACCTCGCGAACGGATTGGCATAACCCAAAAATTCCTGTTGCGTCTGAAAGTAGAATCTCGCACGATTACAATGGTATGTGTATTTTTTCCCTAGGCCATTCTGGTTAAGCGTTTGGAGCAGCAGAATTGCGAAAAATTTTGGGCCTTCTCAACCATTTCTTGGCTTCAAACTCCCATATCTCGAGAACGGATTGACCTAACCCAAAAATTCCGATTGCATCTGAAAGTAGAAACTCGCCGGATTACAATTGTATGTGTATTTTTTCCCTAGGCCATTCTGGTTAAGCGATTGGAGCAGCAGAAGTGCGAAAAATTTGTTGTCTTGTCAACCATTTCTTAGCTTCAAACTCCCATATCTCGCGAACGGATTGACCTAGCCCAAAAATTCCTATTGCATCTGAAAGTAGAAACTCGCCCGATTACAACGGTATGTGTATTTTTGCCCTAGGCCATTCTGGTTAAGCGTTTGGAGCAGCAGAATTGCGAAAAATTTGTTCTCTTCTCAACCATTTCTTAGCTTCAAACTCCCATATCTCGCGAACGGATTGACCTAGCCAAAAATTCCTATTGCATCTGAAAGTAGAAACTCGCCCGATTACAACGGTATGTGTACTTTTTCCCTAGGGCATTCTGGTTAAGCGTTTGGAGCAGCAGAATTGCGAAAAATTTTTTGCCTTGTCAACCATCTCGTGGCTTCAAACTCCCATATCTCGCGAACGGATTGACATAACCCAAAAATTCCTGTTGCGTCTGAAAGTAGAATCTCGCCCGATTACAACGGTATGTGCATTTTTTCCCTAGGCCATTTTGGTTTCGCGTTTGGAGCAGCAGAATTGCGAAAAATTTTTTGCCTTGTCAACCATTTCTTGACTTCAAACTCCCATACCTCGCGAACGGATTGACATAACCCAAAAATTCCTGTTGCGTCTGAAAGTAGAATCTCGCACGATTACAATGGTATGTGTATTTTTTCCCTAGGCCATTCTGGTTAAGCGTTTGCAGCAGCAGAATTGCGAAAAATTTTTTGCGTTCTCAACAATTTCTTGGCTTCAAACTCCCATATCTCGCGAACGGATTGACCTAACCCAAAAATTCCTATTGCATCTGAAAGTAGAAACTCGCCCGATTACAACGGTATGTGAATTTTTTCCCTAGACCATTCTGGTTAAGCGTTTGGAGCAGCAGAATTGCGAAAAATTTTTTGCGTTCTCAACCATTTCTTGGCTTCAAACTCCCATATCTCGCGAACGGATTGACATAACCCAAAAATTCCTGTTGCGTCTGAAAGTAGAAACTCGCACGATTACAACGGTATGTGTATTTTTTCCCTAGGCCATTCTGGTTACGCGATTGGAGCAGCAGAATTACGAAAAATTTGTTGTCTTGTCAACCATTTCTTAGCTTCAAACTCCCATATCTCGCGAACGGATTGACCTAGCCCAAAAATTCCTATTGCATCTGAAAGTAGAAACTCGCCCGATTACAACGGTATGTGTATTTTTGCCCTAGGCCATTCTGGTTAAGCGTTTGGAGCAGCAGAATTGCGAAAAATTTGTTCTCTTCTCAACCATTTCTTAGCTTCAAACTCCCATATCTCGCGAACGGATTGACCTAGCCCAAAAATTCCTATTGCATCTGAAAGTAGAAACTCGCCCGATTACAACGGTATGTGTACTTTTTCCCTAGGGCATTCTGGTTAAGCGTTTGGAGCAGCAGAATTGCGAAAAATTTTTTGCCTTGTCAACCATCTCTTGGCTTCAAACTCCCATATCTCGCGAACGGATTGACATAACCCAAAAATTCCTGTTGCGTCTGAAAATAGAAACTCGCCCGATTACAACGGTATGTGCATTTTTTCCCTAGGCCATTTTGGTTTCGCGTTTGGAGCAGCAGAATTGCGAAAAATTTTTTGCCTTGTCAACCATTTCTTGACTTCAAACTCCCATACCTCGCGAACGGATTGACATAACCCAAAAATTCCTGTTGCGTCTGAAAGTAGAATCTCGCACGATTACAATGGTATGTGTATTTTTTCCCTAGGCCATTCTGGTTAAGCGTTTGGAGCAGCAGAATTGCGAAAAATTTTGGGCCTTCTCAACCATTTCTTGGCTTCAAACTCCCATATCTCGCGAACGGATTGACCAAACCCAAAAATTCCTATTGCATCTGAAAGTAGAAACTCGCCCGATTACAACGGTATGTGTATTTTTTCCCTAGGCCATTCTGGTTAAGCGTTTGGAGCAGCAGAATTGCGAAAAATTTTTTGCGTTCTCAACCATTTCTTGGCTTCAAACTCCCATATCTCGCGAACGGATAGACCCAACCCAAAAATTCCTGTTGCGTCTGAAAGTAGAAACTCGCCCGATTACAACGGTATGTTTACTTTTTCCCCAGGCCATTCTGGTTTCGCGTTTGGAGCAGCAGAATTGCGAAAAATTTTTTGCCATGTCAACCATTTCTTGGCTTCAAACTCCCATATCTCGCGAACGGATTGACATAACCCAAAAATTCCTGTTGCGTCTGAAAGTAGAAACTCGCACGATTACAACGGTATGTGTATTTTTTCCCTAGGCCATTCTGGTTAAGCGTTTGGAGCAGCAGAATTGCGAAAAATTTTTTGCGTTCTCAACCATTTCTTGGCTTCAAACTCCCATATCTCGCGAACGGATTGACCTAACCCAAAAATTCCGATTGCATCTGAAAGTAGAAACTCGCCGGATTACAATTGTATGTGTATTTTTTCCCTAGGCCATTCTGGTTAAGCGATTGGAGCAGCAGAAGTGCGAAAAATTTGTTGTCTTGTCAACCATTTCTTAGCTTCAAACTCCCATATCTCGCGAACGGATTGACCTAACCCAAAAATTCCTATTGCATCTGAAAGTAGAAACTCGCCCGATTACAACGGTATGTGCATTCTTTCCCTAGACCATTCTGGTTAAGCGTTTGGAGCAGCAGAATTGCGAAAAATTTTTTGCGTTCTCAACCATTTCTTGGCTTCAAACTCCCATATCTCGCGAACGGATTGACATAACCCAAAAATTCCTATTGCATCTGAAAGTAGAAACTCGCCCGATTACAACGGTATGTATACTTTTTCCTTAGGCCATTCTGGTTAAGCGTTTGTAGCAGCAGAATTGCGAAAAATTTGTTGTCTTCTCAACCATTTCTTAGCTTCAAACTCCCATATCTCGCGAACGGATTGACCTAACCCAAAAATTCCTATGGCATCTGAAAGTAGAAACTCGCCCGATTACAACGGTATGAGCATTCTTACCCTAGGCCATTCTGGTTAAGCGTTTGGAGCTGCAGAATTGCGAAAAATTTTTTGCGTTCTCAACCGTTTCTTGGCTTCATACTCCCATATCTCGCGAACGGATTGACCTAACCCAAAAATTCCTGTTGCGTCTGAAAGTAGAAACTCGCCCGATTACAACGGTATGTGTATTTTTTCCCTAGTCCATTCTGGTTAAGCGTTTGGAGCAGCAGAATTGCGAAAAATTTGTTGCCTTCTCAACCATTTCTTGGCCTCATACTCCCATATCTCGCGAACGGATTGACCTAACCCAAAAATTCCTATTGCTTCTGAAAGTAGAAACTCGCCCGATTACCACGGTAGGTGTATTTTTTCCCTAGGCGATTCTGGTTAAGCGATTGGAGCAGCAGATTTGCGAAAAATTTGTTGTCTTGTCAACCATTTCTTAGCTTCAAACTCCCATATCTCGCGAACGGATTGACCTAACCCAAAAATTCCTACTGCGTCTGAAAGTAGAAACTAGCCCGATTACAACGGTATGCGTATTTTTTCCCTAAGCCATTCTGGTTAAGCGATTGGAGCAGCAGAAGTGCGAAAAATTTGTTGTCTTGTCAACCATTTCTTAGCTTCAAACTCCCATATCTCGCGAACGGACTGACCTAACCCAAAAATTCCTATTGCATCTGAAAGTAGAAACACGCCCGATTACAACGGTATGCGTATTTTTTCCCTAGGCCATTCTGATTAAGCGATTGGAGCAGCAGAAGTGCGAAAAATTTGTTGTCTTGTCAACCATTTCTTAGCTTCAAATTACCATATCTCGCGAACGGACTGACCTAACCCAAAAATTCCTATTGCATCTGAAAGTAGAAACTCGCCCGATTACAACGGTATGCGTATTTTTTCCCTAGTCCATTCTGGTTAAGCGTTTGGAGCAGCAGAATTGCGAAAAATTTGTTGCCTTCTCAACCATTTCTTGGCCTCATACTCCCATATCTCGCGAACGGATTGACCTAACCCAAAAATTCCTATTGCTTCTGAAAGTAGAAACTCGCCCGATTACCACGGTAGGTGTATTTTTTCCCTAGGCGATTCTGGTTAAGCTATTGGAGCAGCAGATTTGCGAAAAATTTGTTGTCTTGTCAACCATTTCTTAGCTTCAAACTCCCATATCTCGCGAACGGATTGACCTAACCCAAAAATTCCTACTGCGTCTGAAAGTAGAAACTAGCCCGATTACAACGGTATGCGTATTTTTTCCCTAAGCCATTCTGGTTAAGCGATTGGAGCAGCAGAAGTGCGAAAAATTTGTTGTCTTGTCAACCATTTCTTAGCTTCAAACTCCCATATCTCGCGAACGGACTGACCTAACCCAAAAATTCCTGTTGCATCTGAAAGTAGAAACTCGCCCGATTACAACGGTATGCGTATTTTTTCCCTAGGCCATTCTGATTAAGCGATTGGAGCAGCAGAAGTGCGAAAAATTTGTTGTCCTGCCAACCATTTCTTAGCTTCAAATTCCCATATCTCGCGAACGGACTGACCTAACCCAAAAATTCCTATTGCATCTGAAAGCAGAAACTCGCCCGATTACAACGGTATGCGTATTTTTTCCCTAGGCCATTCTGGTTAAGTGTGTGGAGCAGCAGAAGTGCGAAAAATTTTGTGCGTTCTCAACCATTTCTTGGCTTCATACTCCCATATCTCGCGAACGGATTGACCTAACCCAAAAATTCCTATTGCTTCTGAAAGTAGAAACTCGCCCGATTACCACGGTAGGTGTATTTTTTCCCTAGGCGATTCTGGTTAAGCGATTGGGGCAGCAGAAGTGCGAAAAATTTGTTGTCTTGTCAACAATTTCTTAGCTTCAAACACCCATATCTCGCGAACGGACTGACCTAACCCAAAAATTCCTATTGCATCTGAAAGTAGAAACTCGCCCGATTACAACGGTATGCGTATTTTCTCCCTAGGCCAGTCTGGTTAAGCGATTGGAGCAGCAGAAGTGCGAAAAATTTATTGTCTTGTCAACCATTTCTTAGCTTCAAACTCCCGTACCTCGCGAACGGATTGACCTAACCAAAAATTCCTTCTGCGTCTGAAAGTAGAAACTCGCCCGATTACAACGGTATGCGTATTTTTTCCCTAAGCCATTCTGGTTAAGCGATTGGAGCAGCAGAAGTGCGAAAAATTTGTTGTCTTGTCATCCATTTCTTAGCTTCAAACTCCCATATCTCGCGAACGGACTGACCTAACCCAAAAATTCCTATTGCATCTGAAAGTAGAAACTCGCCCGATTACAACGGTATGCGTATTTTTTCCCTAGGCCATTCTGGTTAAGCGTTTGGAGCTGCAGAATTGCGAAAAATTTGTTGCCTTCTCAACCATTTCTTGGCCTCATACTCCCATATCTCGCGAACGGATTGACCTAACCCAAAAATTCCTATTGCTTCTGAAAGTAGAAACTCGCCCGATTACCACGGTAGGTGTATTTTTTCCCTAGGCGATTCTGGTTAAGCGATTGGGGCAGCAGAAGTGCGAAAAATTTGTTGTCTTGTCAACAATTTCTTAGCTTCAAACACCCATATCTCGCGAACGGACTGACCTAACCCAAAAATTCCTATTGCATCTGAAAGTAGAAACTCGCCCGATTACAACGGTATGCGTATTTTCTCCCTAGGCCAGTCTGGTTAAGCGATTGGAGCAGCAGAAGTGCGAAAAATTTATTGTCTTGTCAACCATTTCTTAGCTTCAAACTCCCGTACCTCGCGAACGGATTGACCTAACCAAAAATTCCTTCTGCGTCTGAAAGTAGAAACTCGCCCGATTACAACGGTATGCGTATTTTTTCCCTAAGCCATTCTGGTTAAGCGATTGGAGCAGCAGAAGTGCGAAAAATTTGTTGTCTTGTCATCCATTTCTTAGCTTCAAACTCCCATATCTCGCGAACGGACTGACCTAACCCAAAAATTCCTATTGCATCTGAAAGTAGAAACTCGCCCGATTACAACGGTATGCGTATTTTTTCCCTAGGCCATTCTGGTTAAGCGTTTGGAGCAGCAGAATTGCGAAAAATTTGTTGCCTTCTCAACCATTTCTTGGCCTCATACTCCCATATCTCGCGAACGGATTGACCTAACCCAAAAATTCCTATTGCTTCTGAAAGTAGAAACTCGCCCGATTACCACGGTAGGTGTATTTTTTCCCTAGGCGATTCTGGTTAAGCGATTGGAGCAGCAGATTTGCGAAAAATTTGTTGTCTTGTCAACCATTTCTTAGCTTCAAACTCCCATATCTCGCGAACGGATTGACCTAACCCAAAAATTCCTACTGCGTCTGAAAGTAGAAACTAGCCCGATTACAACGGTATGCGTATTTTTTCCCTAAGCCATTCTGGTTAAGCGATTGGAGCAGCAGAAGTGCGAAAAATTTGTTGTCTTGTCAACCATTTCTTAGCTTCAAACTCCCATATCTCGCGAACGGACTGACCTAACCCAAAAATTCCTATTGCATCTGAAAGTAGAAACACGCCCGATTACAACGGTATGCGTATTTTTTCCCTAGGCCATTCTGATTAAGCGATTGGAGCAGCAGAAGTGCGAAAAATTTGTTGTCTTGTCAACCATTTCTTAGCTTCAAATTACCATATCTCGCGAACGGACTGACCTAACCCAAAAATTCCTATTGCATCTGAAAGTAGAAACTCGCCCGATTACAACGGTATGCGTATTTTTTCCCTAGTCCATTCTGGTTAAGCGTTTGGAGCAGCAGAATTGCGAAAAATTTGTTGCCTTCTCAACCATTTCTTGGCCTCATACTCCCATATCTCGCGAACGGATTGACCTAACCCAAAAATTCCTATTGCTTCTGAAAGTAGAAACTCGCCCGATTACCACGGTAGGTGTATTTTTTCCCTAGGCGATTCTGGTTAAGCTATTGGAGCAGCAGATTTGCGAAAAATTTGTTGTCTTGTCAACCATTTCTTAGCTTCAAACTCCCATATCTCGCGAACGGATTGACCTAACCCAAAAATTCCTACTGCGTCTGAAAGTAGAAACTAGCCCGATTACAACGGTATGCGTATTTTTTCCCTAAGCCATTCTGGTTAAGCGATTGGAGCAGCAGAAGTGCGAAAAATTTGTTGTCTTGTCAACCATTTCTTAGCTTCAAACTCCCATATCTCGCGAACGGACTGACCTAACCCAAAAATTCCTGTTGCATCTGAAAGTAGAAACTCGCCCGATTACAACGGTATGCGTATTTTTTCCCTAGGCCATTCTGATTAAGCGATTGGAGCAGCAGAAGTGCGAAAAATTTGTTGTCTTGCCAACCATTTCTTAGCTTCAAATTCCCATATCTCGCGAACGGACTGACCTAACCCAAAAATTCCTATTGCATCTGAAAGCAGAAACTCGCCCGATTACAACGGTATGCGTATTTTTTCCCTAGGCCATTCTGGTTAAGTGTGTGGAGCAGCAGAAGTGCGAAAAATTTTGTGCGTTCTCAACCATTTCTTGGCTTCATACTCCCATATCTCGCGAACGGATTGACCTAACCCAAAAATTCCTATTGCTTCTGAAAGTAGAAACTCGCCCGATTACCACGGTAGGTGTATTTTTTCCCTAGGCGATTCTGGTTAAGCGATTGGGGCAGCAGAAGTGCGAAAAATTTGTTGTCTTGTCAACAATTTCTTAGCTTCAAACACCCATATCTCGCGAACGGACTGACCTAACCCAAAAATTCCTATTGCATCTGAAAGTAGAAACTCGCCCGATTACAACGGTATGCGTATTTTCTCCCTAGGCCAGTCTGGTTAAGCGATTGGAGCAGCAGAAGTGCGAAAAATTTATTGTCTTGTCAACCATTTCTTAGCTTCAAACTCCCGTACCTCGCGAACGGATTGACCTAACCAAAAATTCCTTCTGCGTCTGAAAGTAGAAACTCGCCCGATTACAACGGTATGCGTATTTTTTCCCTAAGCCATTCTGGTTAAGCGATTGGAGCAGCAGAAGTGCGAAAAATTTGTTGTCTTGTCATCCATTTCTTAGCTTCAAACTCCCATATCTCGCGAACGGACTGACCTAACCCAAAAATTCCTATTGCATCTGAAAGTAGAAACTCGCCCGATTACAACGGTATGCGTATTTTTTCCCTAGGCCATTCTGGTTAAGCGTTTGGAGCTGCAGAATTGCGAAAAATTTGTTGCCTTCTCAACCATTTCTTGGCCTCATACTCCCATATCTCGCGAACGGATTGACCTAACCCAAAAATTCCTATTGCTTCTGAAAGTAGAAACTCGCCCGATTACCACGGTAGGTGTATTTTTTCCCTAGGCGATTCTGGTTAAGCGATTGGGGCAGCAGAAGTGCGAAAAATTTGTTGTCTTGTCAACAATTTCTTAGCTTCAAACACCCATATCTCGCGAACGGACTGACCTAACCCAAAAATTCCTATTGCATCTGAAAGTAGAAACTCGCCCGATTACAACGGTATGCGTATTTTCTCCCTAGGCCAGTCTGGTTAAGCGATTGGAGCAGCAGAAGTGCGAAAAATTTATTGTCTTGTCAACCATTTCTTAGCTTCAAACTCCCGTACCTCGCGAACGGATTGACCTAACCAAAAATTCCTTCTGCGTCTGAAAGTAGAAACTCGCCCGATTACAACGGTATGCGTATTTTTTCCCTAAGCCATTCTGGTTAAGCGATTGGAGCAGCAGAAGTGCGAAAAATTTGTTGTCTTGTCATCCATTTCTTAGCTTCAAACTCCCATATCTCGCGAACGGACTGACCTAACCCAAAAATTCCTATTGCATCTGAAAGTAGAAACTCGCCCGATTACAACGGTATGCGTATTTTTTCCCTAGGCCATTCTGGTTAAGCGTTTGGAGCTGCAGAATTGCGAAAAATTTTTTGCGTTCTCAACCGTTTCTTGGCTTCATACTCCCATATCTCGCGAACGGATTGACCTAACCCAAAAATTCCTGTTGCGTCTGAAAGTAGAAACTCGCCCGATTACAACGGTATGTGTATTTTTTCCCTAGTCCATTCTGGTTAAGCGTTTGGAGCAGCAGAATTGCGAAAAATTTGTTGCCTTCTCAACCATTTCTTGGCCTCATACTCCCATATCTCGCGAACGGATTGACCTAACCCAAAAATTCCTATTGCTTCTGAAAGTAGAAACTCGCCCGATTACCACGGTAGGTGTATTTTCTCCCTAGGCGATTCTGGTTAAGCGATTGGAGCAGCAGATTTGCGAAAAATTTGTTGTCTTGTCAACCATTTCTTAGCTTCAAACTCCCATATCTCGCGAACGGATTGACCTAACCCAAAAATTCCTACTGCGTCTGAAAGTAGAAACTAGCCCGATTACAACGGTATGCGTATTTTTTCCCTAAGCCATTCTGGTTAAGCGATTGGAGCAGCAGAAGTGCGAAAAATTTGTTGTCTTGTCAACCATTTCTTAGCTTCAAACTCCCATATCTCGCGAACGGACTGACCTAACCCAAAAATTCCTATTGCATCTGAAAGTAGAAACACGCCCGATTACAACGGTATGCGTATTTTTTCCCTAGGCCATTCTGATTAAGCGATTGGAGCAGCAGAAGTGCGAAAAATTTGTTGTCTTGTCAACCATTTCTTAGCTTCAAATTACCATATCTCGCGAACGGACTGACCTAACCCAAAAATTCCTATTGCATCTGAAAGTAGAAACTCGCCCGATTACAACGGTATGCGTATTTTTTCCCTAGTCCATTCTGGTTAAGCGTTTGGAGCAGCAGAATTGCGAAAAATTTGTTGCCTTCTCAACCATTTCTTGGCCTCATACTCCCATATCTCGCGAACGGATTGACCTAACCCAAAAATTCCTATTGCTTCTGAAAGTAGAAACTCGCCCGATTACCACGGTAGGTGTATTTTTTCCCTAGGCGATTCTGGTTAAGCTATTGGAGCAGCAGATTTGCGAAAAATTTGTTGTCTTGTCAACCATTTCTTAGCTTCAAACTCCCATATCTCGCGAACGGATTGACCTAACCCAAAAATTCCTACTGCGTCTGAAAGTAGAAACTAGCCCGATTACAACGGTATGCGTATTTTTTCCCTAAGCCATTCTGGTTAAGCGATTGGAGCAGCAGAAGTGCGAAAAATTTGTTGTCTTGTCAACCATTTCTTAGCTTCAAACTCCCATATCTCGCGAACGGACTGACCTAACCCAAAAATTCCTGTTGCATCTGAAAGTAGAAACTCGCCCGATTACAACGGTATGCGTATTTTTTCCCTAGGCCATTCTGATTAAGCGATTGGAGCAGCAGAAGTGCGAAAAATTTGTTGTCTTGCCAACCATTTCTTAGCTTCAAATTCCCATATCTCGCGAACGGACTGACCTAACCCAAAAATTCCTATTGCATCTGAAAGCAGAAACTCGCCCGATTACAACGGTATGCGTATTTTTTCCCTAGGCCATTCTGGTTAAGTGTGTGGAGCAGCAGAAGTGCGAAAAATTTTGTGCGTTCTCAACCATTTCTTGGCTTCATACTCCCATATCTCGCGAACGGATTGACCTAACCCAAAAATTCCTATTGCTTCTGAAAGTAGAAACTCGCCCGATTACCACGGTAGGTGTATTTTTTCCCTAGGCGATTCTGGTTAAGCGATTGGGGCAGCAGAAGTGCGAAAAATTTGTTGTCTTGTCAACAATTTCTTAGCTTCAAACACCCATATCTCGCGAACGGACTGACCTAACCCAAAAATTCCTATTGCATCTGAAAGTAGAAACTCGCCCGATTACAACGGTATGCGTATTTTCTCCCTAGGCCAGTCTGGTTAAGCGATTGGAGCAGCAGAAGTGCGAAAAATTTATTGTCTTGTCAACCATTTCTTAGCTTCAAACTCCCGTACCTCGCGAACGGATTGACCTAACCAAAAATTCCTTCTGCGTCTGAAAGTAGAAACTCGCCCGATTACAACGGTATGCGTATTTTTTCCCTAAGCCATTCTGGTTAAGCGATTGGAGCAGCAGAAGTGCGAAAAATTTGTTGTCTTGTCATCCATTTCTTAGCTTCAAACTCCCATATCTCGCGAACGGACTGACCTAACCCAAAAATTCCTATTGCATCTGAAAGTAGAAACTCGCCCGATTACAACGGTATGCGTATTTTTTCCCTAGGCCATTCTGATTAAGCGATTGGAGCAGCAGAAGTGCGAAAAATTTGTTGTCTTGTCAACCATTTCTTAGCTTCAAATTCCCATATCTCGCGAACGGACTGACCTAACCCAAAAATTCCTGCTGCGTCTGAAAGTAGAAACTCGCCCGATTACAACGGTATACGTATTTTTTCCCTAAGCCATTCTGGTTAAGCGATTGGAGCAGCAGAAGTGCGAAAAATTTGTTGTCTTGTCAACCATTTCTTAGCTTCAAACTCCCATATCTCGCGAACGGACTGACCTAACCCAAAAATTCCTATTGCATCTGAAAGTAGAAACTCGCCCGATTACAACGGTATGCGTATTTTTTCCCTAGGCCATTCTGATTAAGCGATTGGAGCAGCAGAAGTGCGAAAAATTTGTTGTCTTGTCAACCATTTCTTAGCTTCAAATTCCCATATCTCGCGAACGGACTGACCTAACCCAAAAATTCCTATTGCATCTGAAAGTAGAAACTCGCCCGATTACAACGGTATGCGTATTTTTTCCCTAGGCCACTCTGGTTAAGTGTTTAGAGCAGCAGAAGTGCGAAAAATGTTGTGCGTTCTCAACCATTTCTTGGCTTCAAACTCCCATATCTCGCGAACGGATTGACCTAACCCAAAAATTCCTATTGCATCTGAAAGTAGAAACTCGCCCGATTACAACGGTATGCGTATTTTCTCCCTAGGCCAGTCTGGTTAAGCGATTGGAGCAGCAGAAGTGCGAAAAATTTATTGTCTTGTCAACCATTTCTTAGCTTCAAACTCCCGTACCTCGCGAACGGATTGACCTAACCAAAAATTCCTTCTGCGTCTGAAAGTAGAAACTCGCCCGATTACAACGGTATGCGTATTT